>NC_135345.1:68634351-69235244 GCF_023851605.1 Tamandua tetradactyla | reverse complement strand
TAGGATGAATGCAACCTTGTCTGTGAAGATTTCCTGAAGTCTTCCCCATCCCCAAAGGAAAAGTCTTTCACTCTCACCTTTGCATTTCCATGGCACTTCACTGACCACAGCTTTCAATTAACTATTCACTGAGTGCTTGCTCTCATGGTGGACATTGTTTCAACTTTTCTCCCTCATCTCTTCCAGAAAAAGGCAGTGGAGGATACTTAAAGATGGTACACTTGCTTAGAACTGCAGAGCACTGTTGAAAGGCTGCATTTGCTGGGCAAGTCAAGAAAGTGCAGCTTCAGGGAGCTGTGGAAGAAACTCCAGGAACCCTTCCCGACCTCTCTCTCACCCCCTGCCCAGGGAAATTTGGAACAAGTCAGTGCTCTCTTTGTGGGTCCCTAGCCTTATATTGGCTGGGAAAGACCGACTTTGGAAACTCCTCTCCAGTGAGGACCTCTCCTCTCCGCAGTGGGACACCCAGGAGAGAACAAGTTCTGTCTCCTGGGAAATAAGGGGCCATTAAAAATCCTATAAACAGGAACTCCTAAGGTCATTAGCAAGCATAAGCCAAGGACAGGAAACAGACACAGAATAAACAAGGAGGACTCTGCACTTTGCATTTGCCTTGGATAGACCTTTCTGATAAGAGGGCGGACAACTCAAGAAAATCTCTGGGGTGGGCCACGGTGGCTCAGCAGGTAAGAGTGCTTGCCTGCCATGCCCGAGGACCTGGGTTCGATTCCCGGTGCCTGTCCATGTAAAAAAAAAAAAATCTCTGTCATATCACCAGCTGGTAATAATCTCAAGAAACAGGTATCTTAGGAAATAAAACCCAGAGTTAAGAGGTTAAAATATTAAAATGTACAATATGCAACTAAAGATTACAAGGCTGAAATGAAAACTTCCCAGGAGGGTTTCAACAGCATATTGGAGCTGGCAGAAGAAAGAATCAAGGAACTTGAAGACAAGACAATTGAAGTGCTTCATCCTGAGGAAGAAAAAGAAAAAAGAATTAGTAAAAGTTAAAGTTGTCTAAGAGGCCTCTGGGACACCATCACATATACGAATATATTCATTACATATATTCCAGAAGAAGAAAAAAGACAGAAAGGGGCAGAAGAAATATTCAAAGAAATAATGACAGAAAACTTCCCAAATTTATGAAAAGATATGAATATATACATCCAAGAAGACCAGAGAGCAATAAACTGGGTACACTTAAGGAAAAATATGCCCCTTCATGTACTGATCAAACTGTCAAATTCAAAAGTCAAGAAGAGAGTTCTGAAAATGCCAGAGAAAAGCAACCTGTTATGTACAATAGATGCCATTTACTTTCCTATATAAATCTGATGATTGGCTTTTCCACTCTGCAAATAAGGCTGTTGGAATTTTGATTGGAATTGCATTGAGTTTGTAGATTGCTTTGGGTAGAATTGACATCTTAACTATTGTTCTAGTTTGCTAGCTGCTGGAATGCAACACACCAGGGATGGATTGGCTTTTAATAAAAGGGGATTTATTTCATTAGCTCTTCAGAGGAAAGGCAGCTAACTTTCAACGGAGGTTCTTTCTTACATGGGAAGGCACAAGGTGGTCTCTGTTGGCCTTCTCTCCAGGCCTCTGGGTTTCAACAACTTTCTCTGAGGTGATTTCTTTCTGCCCCTCCAAAAGCATGGGCTGAACTGCAAGTGCTGAGATCAGGTACGCTGAGCTGCTTGGGTTGTGCTATGTTGCACTCTCTCATTTAAGCACCAGCCAATTAAGTCTAACGTCATTCATTGCAGCAAGCATGCCTCCCAGCCAACTGCAGGTATAATCGGGAACAGATGAGGTTCACATACCATCAGCTCATGTCCACAGCAGTATAACTGGAATCTTCACCTAGCCAAGTTGACAACTGAATCTAACTAGCACAACTATATTTAAGATGTTAAATCCAGGAACATAAAGTGTCCTTCCACTTGTTTAGGTTTCTATGATTTCTTTTAGCAATGTTTTGTAGTTTTTTGTGTACAAGTCCTTTATACCTTTTGTTATTTGATTCTTTTAGTTGCTACTGTAAATTGAATTTTTTTTCTAGATTTCTTCTTTGGACTGTTCAGTATTAGTGTATAGAAACACTACTGATTTGGGGGTGTTAATCTTGTATACCACCCCTTTCCTGAATTCATATATTAACTTTAGGAACTTTTTGTGCATTTTCAGAGTTTTCTGTATATAAGATCATGCCATCTGCAGATAGGGAATGTTTTACTTCCTCCCTTCCAATTCAGGTGCCTTTTATCTCTTTCTGTTGCCTAATGGCTTGGGTGAGAACTTACAGTACAATGTTGAATAACAGGGATGAGGGTGGACATCCTCATCTTGTTCCTGATCTTAAAGGATAAGCTTTCAATCTGTTACCATTGAGTATGATGTTCGCTGTAGGTTTTTCATATATGCTTTTTACAGTGTTGAGAAAGTTTCATTAGTTTCCTAAATGTTTGTCAAGGAAAGGTGCTGGATTTTGTCAAGTGCCTTTTCTGCATCAAGTGAGATAATTGTGTGGGATTTTTTCCTTTATTCTCTTAATGTAGAGTATTGTATTTATTGATTTTCTCATGGTGAACAACCCTTGTTACTTGATCATGGTGTATAATTATTTTAATAAACTTTTGGATTTGCTAGTATTTTGCTAAGGATTTTTGCACTATATTCATAAGAAATATTGGAGGTATCTTTATCTTTGGTGTAAAGGTCATGCTGGACTTGCAAAATGAATTAGGGAGGGTTCCCTCAACTTCAATTTTTTGGAAGAGTTGAGCAGTTTGGGGTTAATTCTTCTTGGAATGTTTGATAAAATTCCCCTGTCCTGGACTTTTTTTGTTGGGAGATTTTTGATTATTAGTTCAATCTTCTTACTTATTTTTTATCTATTAAGATCTCTTTTTTCATGAGACAGCGTATATAGTTCTGAGTTTCTATGATTTGTCCTTTCAGCTAGGTTATCCAATTTGTTCACATTCAATTGTTCATAGTATCCTCTTATAATCTTTTTATTTCTGTGAGGTTGGGAGTAATACATCCTTCATTTGTGATTTTGTTTCCTCTCTTTTTCTTTGTCAGTCTAGCTAACGGTTTTTTTTGTTTGCTTTATTGTTCATTTCAAAGAACCAATAACTGGTTTTGTTGATTACCTCTATTGTTTTCTTATTCTTTACTTCATTTGTCTCCATTTTAATCTTTGTTATTTCCTTCCTTCTCGCTCTTCATGTCTAGTTCCTCTAGTTGTGAGGTTAGAGATTTGATTTGAGGTCTTCCTTTTTTTAATTTATAGAACTATAAATTTCCTTCTCATGCAGGCTTGCAGCATCCCATGCATTTTGGAATGTCGTGTTTTCATTTTCATTTGCCACAAGATATTTTCTAATTGCCCTGAGATTTCCTCATGGACCTACTGGTTGTTTAAGAATGTGTTGTTTAATTTGTACATAGTTTTGAAATTTTCAGTTCTTCCTGTTTTTTACTTCTAGCTTCATTCCATTGTAGGTGAAGATACAGTTTGTGATTTCAATATTTTCAAATTTACTGAGACATTTTTTGTTGTCTAACAAATGGTTTATCTTAGAGAATGACCAATATGTGATAGAGAACAATGTGTATTCTGCTACAGTTGAGTGCAATATTCTATATATGTCTATTACGGCTGGTTGGTTAATAGTATTATTCAATATATCTACTGATCTCCTTTTTAGATAGTCCTTCCATTATTAAAAGGATATGTTGAATTTTTCTGCTAATAATGCAGAGTCATCTCTTTCTACAAATATGCTAATACTTGCTGCCTATATTTTGGGGCTCTTATAAATAATTGTTAAATATTCTTATTGGATAGCTTCCTTTGTTGCTATATAGTGTCTTTTTTAGTCCCTTCTAACAGTCCTTGGCGTAAAGTTTGTTGAATCCGATATTACTATAGCTACCCAGATCTCTTTTGGTTATTATTTGAGTGGAATATTTTTTCCTACCCTTTCACTTTCAAACTATTATGTATTTGAATTTAAGGTCAGTCTCTTGTGAAGAGCATATAGAGTCATGGTTCTTTATCCATTTAGCAAATTTCTGCCTCTTGCCTGGACAGTTTAATCCATTCATATACAAAGTAACTACCAATAATACAGGACTTTCTTCTACAATTTCACTATTTGTTATTGTAAATTTTATACACATTGTGTCCCTTGGTTCCTCTTTCCAAGCTTACTTTCATATTTATTGGATTTTTTTGTAGTGTACTTTATTGGGTCCCTTCTCATTTCATTCTGTACATATATTTCATATATTTTCTTAGTGGTTACCAAGGGTCTCAAATTTAGCATCCTAAATCTATAAACAGTCATGTTTTATTTTATACCAAGTTAACTTTAATAACATATACAAACATTGTTTCTTTGCCCCACCCCCATCATCAAACCTTTTTGTGGTACTTGTTAAGAATTATATCTTTATACATTGTAATCCAAAACTATAGCTTTATCATTACTTTTTGTGTATTTGTAAGAAAAATGGAGTTACCTATCAAAAATACAATAGTACTGGCATTTATAATCACCCAGATTGGTAATTATAAGTTACCTTTATTAGTGATCTTTATTTCTGTATGCTGCTTTGGTCTACTATCTAGTATCCTTTCCTTTCAGTTTGAAGAACTCCATTTAGCATTACTTGTAGGGCAGGTTTAGTGGTTATGAATTTCCTCAGCTTTTGTTTAACTGGGAATGTCTTAATCTCTCTACATTTTTTAAAGAAAGTCTCATCATATATAAAATTATTGGTTAATGATTATTTTCCTTCAGCAATTTAAATATTTCTATTTCACTGCTTTCTTGTCTCCATGATTTTGAGTGAGAAATTGGCACTTAATCTATAGGGGATCCCTTATATATGACATGTTGTTTTTCTCCTGCAACTTTCAGAACTCTCCCTTTGTCCTTGGCATTTGACAGTTTGAATATTATGCACATAAGTGTGGTTTCTTCTGAGATTTTCCTGTTTGAGGTTGCTTGGGTTTCTATAATGTCTATATTCATGTTTTCCATTAAATATGGGAAGTTGTCTGAAATTATTTCTTTGAATATTCCTTCTGTCCTTTTGTATCTTTCTTCTCCTTTTTGGACTCCCATAATACATATATTGCATGCTTGATGTTGTTCTACATGTTGATAGGATCTGTTCACTTTTTTCCATCTTTTTTGTTTCTGCTCCTCAGGCTGAATTGTTTCACCTGTCTTATCTTTGAGTTCACTGACCTTTTCTTCTCCCAGTTCTAATTTCCTGTTGTCCACATCTAGAGAATGTTTTGTTTCCATTATGATGACATTTAACTTCAGTATTTCTGTTTCATTCTTTTTTAAAATTTCTAGCTTTTATGAGATTTTCATATTGTTCATTTGTTGTTTTCCTGATATCCTTTAATTGTTTTCTATGTTTTGTTTTAATCTCTTTGAGCATATTGAATTACATTTTTTTTAAAAAGTCTTTGGTATGTTCAAAGTCAAGTCTTCTTTGTTGGTGGTTTCTGAAATTTCATTTTTTCCTTTGGGTGGGCCATCATTTCCTTTCCCTTTTTTGTCATACAGAAAAGGGAAAGTGTTTTTGTTCACTGTACATTTTAGTAATTTTGTGTGCAAACACTACTATTTAGGACGAGCTTTCGGTTCTTTAAGTGTGTATCCAGTTAGTGATATGATAGAAATGTCATTGAATACAAGAGCTAAGAAAAACAAACAAACAAATGCAAAACATACCTTTCACAGTCTTTTTAAATTGACTCTACTGCCAGGTGCTGTTCTCCATAGTTTAGCTCTCCTATCAAGAAATCAGCCCAAAGCAAAATTATGGTTTCTTCTGTCTTTTCCAAGCCTGAGCCATGTTCTGTGATGGTGCTTTTGCCCTCAAGAAATTCTCCACTGGCAAGAATCCAGTTGTCCCTTCTACGTCATATGAAATAGACTTCCCTCCTTCTCCTGGGTGCTCTATTGTATTTATTATACCTAATAATAGTTAGGGTTCTCCAGAGAAGCAATTGTATCCAGCATAGTTAGAAGCAACCAGCCAGCTCCATTCAAGTATCAATGATTCCACAGAACTCCATTCAAGTATCAATGATACTGTCACCCTGTGCTTTGCCTCTTATATGCATTTGAGTTGCAGTGTCCAAAGGTAATATTTTGTGTATCCCTATTATTGATTCATGCCATGGACCATCAGTATCATCTTGATCATTGAAAATAGAGTAATTGGTGTTTTTTTTTTTAAACTTTTTTAATTGTATAGTATAACATATATACAAAGCAAAGAAATAAAAAGCAATAGTTTTCAAAACACTCTTCAAAAAGTGGTTGTAGGATAGATCCCAGAGTTTGTCATGGGCTACCATATGATCCTCTCACATTTTTCGTTGTTCTAGCTACTCCAGAATATAGGAGGCTAGAGGGCTTAAATGATTTTTTATCACCACAATCGACTTTTTTTCCCTCCTTTTTTTGTGAACAATAACATATCTACAAAAAAGCTATACGTTTCCAAGCACAGCATCACAGTTAGTCGTAGAACATATTTCAAATTTTGACATGGGTTACGATTTCACAATTTTAGGTTTTTACTTTTAGCTGCTCTAAAATACTGGAAACTAAAAGAGATATCATTTTAATGATTAAGCACTCATATTCATTTGTTAGGTCTTGTCTTCTATGTATAATTCCACCATCACCTTTGATTTTTCTATACCTCTCATTAGGATAGTTTGAGCTATGGTAATTCTAATTTTTTTATATTGGAAGGGTCTGTCATTAATATGGGGTAGGGAGATGGAACTATGTGATGTTTGGAGAGGCTGGGCTATGTTTCAGGACTTACCTGGACCAGGGACCCATCTGGAGGTTGTGGGTTTCTGGAAAGTGACTTTAGTGCATGGAACCCTTATGTAATCTTATAAATTGCCCTAGGTTTTCTTTAGGATTGGCTGGAATGGTCCTGGTTGGGGGTTGGCATGTTATGATAAGTAGCAAGGTCTAACTGAAGATTGCATAAGAGTAACCTCCAGAGTAGCCTCTCAACTTTATTTGAACTCTCTCTGCCACTGATACTTTATTAGTTACACTTCTTTTCCCCCATTTGGTCTGGATGAAATAGTTGATCCCATGGTGCCAGGTCTGGATTCATCCCTGGGAGTTATCTCCCACGTCGCCAGGGAGACTTTCGCCCCTGGATGTTCTGTCCCATGTAGGGGGGAGGGCAATGATTTCACTTGCAGAGTTGGACTTAGAGAGACTGAAGCCACATCTGAGCAACAACAGAGGTCTTCCAGAAGTAACTGTTAGCCATGCCTATAAGTAGTCTAAGCTTCTATGCTACCTACATAAGCTTCACAAGAGTAAGCCTTATGATCAAGGGCATGGTCCATTGATTTGGCTGTCCCTAAAGTTTGACACAGTATCAAGGGACTCCCTGCTGGTAAAGTTTAATAGTTCCATAGTCTTTCTCCCCTCCCTCAGGGGACTTTGCCAATATGTTTTGTTACCTGCTTAATATAATTTACAATGCTTTCAGGCATTACAGTAATGTATACAGGATTAAAGGATCTCTTTCTCATTCTGTGCTTCAGTTGTTCAAATGAACTATATAGGTAGGTTGAATTAGATTATGCACTACAGAAAATTTCACTTCCAGATCAAATAAACCTTTCTTCTATTGGTCTCATAGAGTATGTGTGGTTCTAAAATATAGACAGTGTCTTCCTTACCCCTACGTTCTGAATTACTTTAACCCCAACCTGTTCAGCTTCGTTCTTATCTCTAAATATCAGGTTATATATGTATAAAACAACCTCTCAAAATCCAGAAATAATAGTCACCACTCCACACTTAATGTGTCTGCTCTAAAAGCTTACAGTCTAAGCCCTTGTTTTCTTATAAGCATTGTCTAAAGATGACCATATCATTGTGTTTTTTTGCTCCTGACTTATTTTGCCTCACCAAATGTCCCACATGTTCATTCGCATCATTGCATGCCTCATGACATTGTTCCTTTTTGTAGCAGCACAGTCTTCGCTCATAAGTATACACCATCGTTCGCCATTCTACTTCTCCATCAGTGCATCCTTCAGCCACCTGCATTCATCAGACATTATGTAGATGGCCTAAAGTCCACAGTCCATCAACATTCTCAATTTTAGAGCATTTCATTGTTCCCAAGTGTCCTAGTTTGCTAGCTGCTGGAATGCAATATACCAGAAATGGAATGGCTTTTAAAAGGGGAAATTTAATAAGTTGCTAGTTTACAGTTCTAAGGCCGAGAAAATGTCCTAATTAAAGCAAGTCTATAGAAATGTCCAATCTTAGGCATCCATCCAGGGAAAGATACCTTGGTTCAAGAAGGCTGATGAAGTTCAGGGCTTCTCTCTCAAGTGAGAAGGCACATGGTGAACACAGTCAGGGCTTCTCACTCATCTAGAAGGGCACATGGCAGACAGAGAGTCATCTGCTAGCTTTCTCTCCTGGCTTCCAGTTTCATGAAGCTGCCCGGGAAGTGTTTTCCTTCTTCATCTCCAAGGGTCTCTGGATGATGGACTCTCTGCTTTGTGGTGCTGCAGCATTCTCTGCTCTCTCAGAATCTCCCATTCTCCAAAATGTTTCCTCTTTTATAGGACTCCAGTAAACCAATCAAGACCCACCCAAATGGGTTGAGACATGTCGTCACCTAATCCAGCTTAACAACCACTTTGATGAAATCATATCATCCAGGGAGATGATCTGATTACAGTTTCAAACATACAATATTGAATAGGGATTATTCTACCTTTATGAAATGGGATTTTGATTAAAACATAGCTTTTCTAGGGGACATATATCTTTTTAAACCAGCACATTCCACCCTCTGGCCCTTAAAAAAGACACGTTTTTTCCATTTACAAAATATATTAACTTCATAACAATATCAGAAATCCTTAAACCATTTCACTGGCAATATACATGAAACAGAAAGTTAGAAACGTACAAACTCCTATCAAAGTTAGTTACAGGCATGGTCTATCCTAAGGCAAAATTTCCTGGCTCTGGACTTTTCAAAACTTATAACAAGTTATTTGCTGCCAACATACAAAGGAGGACAAGTCATGGGATACATATACGCATTTCCATAGGGAAGAAGGAACACAGGGGTCACAGGACCCAAGCAGTTTTGAAAACCTGCAGGGCCAAGTCTATTATATTTCAAAGTCTGAAAGTCATTTATCCTCAGGGCTTTAGAAAGCAGCAGTCCACCCTATCCAAGGGTTTCATTCTCTTTGAATGAAACTTTGGGCGCCATTGGGGAGACCACATTTTTCTAGGCTCCACCCTCTCCAAGCATCAGGGCTGAACCCGGCCTCTCTGCCATCTCCGGGGCATATGCTAAACCCCTCCATGTGGTGGCAGCCAGGTGCTCCCCAAACCCCAAGGAATGTGCTTCAACCTCTCGAAGGCCTGAGGCGGCATGACTCTTCCACTGCAACCAGGTGGAGGCCCGTTCTCTGTCTTTGGGGCAAACTTACCCTCTCCATGGGCTTGGGTGTGTCCACTCTCCTGGCCCAAGGCTTCTTAACTTCAGAACTCAGCCTCCATGGTTTTGCCTCTGAAGTTATTTTTCCTCCAATGTGTCCCTTCTCTGAACCCTGGAGCCCAGCCTGGCAGTGACTCTGTTTATACAGGTCCCACAGCATTTTTGTTGGCTTTCTATGCAGTAGCCTTGGATCATGCCCATCAGACATCAGACAAATCCTTCCTGGATAACTCTATGTCCGATCCTGGCTTTCTCTGAAATGGCTGACTGGTTTCACATTTGGTTAAATCCTCACAGATGGCACTATTCTCTGGGGTCTCCCTTTCTGGAGGCCCAGAACTTTCCAGGATCTCAATTTCTGGTTTCTTTTTACTTAAGAGTTCAGTTTTCAGCTTATCTCTCTCCTGTTGCATTTCACTATAAGCTGTGAGGAGAAACCAGGCTGCACTTTCCACATTTAATTTGGAGATCTCTTCTGCTAAATATCCAAGTTCATGGCTTTTAAAATCAGCCTTCCAGCCAAAGCCACTAGTCAATTTTGCCAGATTAGCTGCTATTTTAAAACAAGGATCACCTTCCTTCCAGTCTGCAGTAGCATACACCTCATTTCTGTCTAGAGCCTGGTCAGAGGTATCTTTAGAGTCCACGTTCCTACCAACAGTCTCCTCAAAGCATTCTAGGCCTTCTCTATCAAGCTTCTCACAACTCCTCCAAAACTTTCCCCTTATCCATTTAAAAAGCTGTTCCAACATGTTTGGTATTTGCAAATCATGGCAGCAGCACCCCACTTCTCTGGTATCAAAATCTGTTCTAGTTTGCTAGTTGCCAGAATGCAATATACCAGAAATGAAATGACTTTTAAAAGGAGTAATTTAACGAGTTGTAGTTTACAGTTCTAAGGCTGAGAAAATGTCCTAATTAAAGCAAGTCAATAGAAATGTCCAATCTGAGGCATCCATTCAGGGAAAGATACCTTGGTTCAAGAAGGCTGATGAAGTTCAGGGTTTCTCTCTCAAGTGAGAAGGCACATGGCGAACACAGTCAGGGCTTCTCTCTCAGCTGGAAGGGCACATGGCAGACACGGTGTCACCACGAGACAGAAAACCAATAAATACACCCTCACCAAAGAGGAAATCTAAACCTCCTCTTAATTCTTGTCCCTCACCCCATTATTTACCTCTGCTGTTGCTATGGTTTTGCTGATAGTTTCCTTTTGGACATAGCTTAGAGCATGCAATAGCAGTTTTCCCATTGTACCCTGGACTTAAACATTCTTTATACAAGAATCATATCTTTGAAATAATTCTTACAAGAACTCATTCATATTTCCAATGTGAGTCAGTGGGACATGTAAGGGCTATACAACCCCTTTCAATCTTCTTCATCTTCAATATGGTAATATTACTTATATACCCACTAGAGAATCACCTTCACACCTATCTATTCTCTTACATTGAAGTTCAACCTCATTAGCTAACAGTTCACCCATCTCTAGCTTCTATGTATCTCTAACTCCCCTGTATTCTGTATTATAAGTCTCTGATTATACATTTATGCTGGTCATAAAAGTGTAATTATACAGTAGCTGTCTTTTTGTTTCTGCCTAATTTCACTCAGCCTTATGTCCTCAAGGCTCATTCATCTTGTCATGTGCTTCAGGATGTCATTTTATCATACTACTGCATATTCCATCATATATATTAATGTACCACATTTTGTTGCTCCACTCATCTGTTGATGGGTATTTGGTTTGTTTCCATTTTTTGGCGATTGTGACTAATGCTGCTATGAACATCAGTGTGCAAATGTCTGTTTCTATCATTGTTTTCAGCTGTTCTGGGTATATACCAAGTAGTGTTATTGCTGGGTTATAGGGCCGCTTGACATTTAGTTTCCTAAGGAACCACTAAACCACCTTCCATAGTGGCTAGACCATTGTACATTCCCACCAGCAGTGCATAAGTGTCCCAGTTTCTCCACATTCTTTCCAACATTTATTGTTTCCTGGTCGTTCAATAGCAGCCATTCTTATAGGTGTGAGGTGGTATCTCATTGTAGTCTTGATCTGCATCTCCCTTATAGCCGGTGAAACTGAGCATCTCTTCATGTGCTTTTGAGCCATCTGTATTTGCTCTTCAGAAAAATGCCTATTCATCTCTTTAGCCCATTTTATAATTTCATTGTTTGTTCTTTGTTGTTGAGTTGTATGATTTCTTTGTATATACAGGAAATCAAACCTTTGTCTGATATGTGATTTCCAAATATTTTCTCCCATTGAGTTGGCTGCCTCTTCACCTTTTTGAAAAAGTCTTTTGAGGTGCAGAAGCATTTGATTTTCAGGAGTTCCCACTTATCTATTTTTTCTTTTGTTGCTTATGCTTTGGGTGTAAAGTTTAGGAAACCACCTCCTATTACTAGGCCTTGAAGATATTTCCCTACATTTTCTTCTAGAAGCTTTATGGTGCTAGTTCTTATATTTAGGAGTTTGATTCACTTTGAGTTAATTTTTGTGCAGGGTATAAGATAAGGGTCCTCTTTCATTCTCTTGGCTATTGATATCCAGTTCTTCTATGCCCGATTATTGAACTATTTTGTCCCAGTTCAGAGCATTTGAAGGCCTTGTCAAAAATCAGCTGACCACAGATTTGGTAGTCTATTTCAGCACTCTCAATTCGATTCCACAGGTCAGTGCTTCTGTCTTTGTGCCTGTACCATGCTGTTTTGATTACTGTGGCTTTATAGTAGGTTTTAAAGTCAGGGAGTGTTAATCCTCCCACTTAATTCTTCTTTTTTAGGATGCTTTTAGCTATTCTGGGTCTCTTTCCCTTCCAGATGAATTTAGTAGTTAGCTTTTTCAAATCTTCAAAGTAGGTTGTTGGAATTTTGATTGGTACTGTATGACTCTGTAATCAATTTGGAGAGAATTGACTTCTTAACTATATTTAGTCATCCTATCAATGAGTAGGGAATGTCTTCCCACCTATTTAGATCTCCTTTGATTTCTTTTAGCAATGTTATGTAGTTTTCTGTGTAAAAGTCCCTTACGTCCCTAGTTAAGTTCATTAAGTATTTGATTCTTTTGGTTGCTATTTTGAATGAACTTTTTTCCTTAACTGACTCTGCATCTAGGTCATTGCTTGTGTAAAAAATGTTACTGATTTTTGCACGTTAATTTTATATTCTGCCACCTTTCTGAATTTGTTTATTAGCTCAAGTAACTTTGCTGTACATTCCTCAGGATCTTCCAAACATAGTATCATATCATCTGCAAATAATGAGGGTTTTACTTTCTACTTTCCAATTTGGATGCTTTGTATTTCTTTGTCCTGCCTGATTGCTCTAGCTAGAACTTCTAGCACAATGTTGAAATTAGTGGTGACAGTGGGCATCCTTGTCTTGTAATTGATCTTAGGGCAAAGGCTTTCAGACTCTCTTCATTGAGTATGATGCTGACTATCAGTCTTTCATACATTCCCTTTATCATATTGAGGTAGTTGCCTTTGATTGCTATCTTTTGGAATGTTTTTATCAGAAAAGGACATTGAATTTTGTGGAATGCTTTTTCATCATCAATTGAGATGATCATATGATTTTTCTCTTTTGATTTCTTAATGTGCTGTTTTACATTAACTGATTTTCTTGTGTTGAACCATCCTTGTATTCCTGGTATAAACCCCACTTGGTCATGCTGTATAATTATTTTAATATGTTGTTGGATTCGATTTGCTAATATTTTATTAGGAATTCTTGCATCTATGTTCATTAGGGAGGTTGGCCTGTAGTCTTTCTTTCTTATAGCATCTTTACCCAGTTTTGGCATAAAAGTGACATTAGCTTCATAAAATGAGTTAGGTAGAGTTCCTTTTTCCTCAATTTTTTTGAAAAGTTTGAGGAGGATTGATGTTTGTTCTTTGTGGAATGTTTGATAAAATTCCCCTGGGAAGCCATCTGGCCCTGGGCTTTCCTTTGTAGGAAGATTTTTGATGACTGATTGAATCTCTTTACTTGTGATTGGTTTGTTGAGATCTATTTCTTCCTGAGTCAGTGTAGCTTGTTTGTGTGTCACCAGGAATTCATCCATCTTGTGTAAGTTGTGTAGTTTGTTGGTGGATAGTTGTTCATAGAATCCTTTTACGATTTCTTTTATTTCTTCAGGGTCTGTGGCAACACACCCCTTCTCATTTCTGATTTTGTTTATTTGCATTCTCTCTTTTATTCTTTGTCAGTCTTGCTAGTGGCCCATCAATTTTATTGATTTTGTCAAAGAACAAACTTTTGGTTTTATTGATTCTTTCTATTCTTCTTTTGTTCTCCCATTCATTTATCTCTGCTTGAATCTTTATTTCTCTTCTCCTATTTGCTTTCAAGTTAGTTGTTATTGGCTGTTCTTTCTCAAGTTCCTCCAGGTGTGCTGTTAAGTCTTCGATTTTTGCTCTTTCTTATTGTTTAATTTTTAGGCATTCAAGGTAATAAATTTTCCTCTCAGCACAGCTCTTGCTGCATCCATAATTTCTGATAAGTTGTATTCTCATTTTCATTCATCTCCAGATAGTTGCTGATTTCTCTAGCAATTCTTCTTTGACCCATTGGATGTTTAAGAGTGTGTTATATAATCTCCATATATTTGTGGAATGTTCTCATTCTTTGGTGACTATTGAGATCTAGCTTCACTCCATTGTGATCAGAGAAAGTGCTTTGAATAATTTCAATAATTTTAAATTTATAAACACATGTTTTATGTCCCAGCATATGATCTATCCTGGAGAATGTTCCATGAGCACTAGAAAAGAATGTATAACCTTGTGCTTTGGGATGTAATGAGCTGTATATGATTTTTAGGTCTAATTCATTTATCAAGTTATTTAACTTCTCTATTTCCTTGTTGATCTTCTGTCTAGTTGTTCTATCTATAGAGGAGAGTAAGGCATTGACATCTTCTACTATTATTGTTGAAACATTCATCACTCCCTTCAGTTTTGCCAAGGTCTATCTCATGTACTTTGGAGCTCCTTGATTGGAAGCATAAACATTTATGATTGTTATATCTTCTTGGTGAATTGACCCTTTAATTAGTACATAATGTCCTTCTTTTTCTCTTATGATGTCTTTACATTTAAAGTCAATTTTGGGTGGGCCACTATGGCTCAGCAGGTAGAGTTCTTGCCTGCCATGCCAGAGGACCCAGGTTCGATTCCTGGTGCCTGCCCATGTTAAAAAAAAAAAGTCTATTTTGTCCAATATTAGTATAGTTATTCCTGCTTTCTTTTGGTTACAACTTGCATGGAAGATCTTTTTCCATTTCCCACTTTCAATCTATTTGTGTCCTTGTGTCTAAGTTGAGTCTCTTGTAAGCAGCATATAGCTGGATTATGTTTCTTTATACATTCTGCCAATCTGTATCTTTTAACTGGTAAGTTTAGTCCATTAACACTCAAAGTTATTACTGAAAAGGCATTTCTTGATTCCACCATCTTATCTTTCTTACTTTATTTTTCAGATCTATACATTCTTTTCCCTTTAACTCTTTGTATTCTTTAAATTACCCTTAGTGGTAGTCTTCAATTCTGTGCCCTCCTCCAGATCTCCCTCTTCTGTCTTTTTTTTTCCAGCTAGCAGAACTTTTTTAGTATTTCTTGTAGGGCCGGTATCTTGTTGACAAATTCTTTCAGGAATTCTTTGTCTGTGAAAACTTTATTTCCCTCAATTTTAAAGGACAATTTGGCTGAGTACAGAATTCTTGGCTGGAAGTCTTTCTCTTTCAGGCTCTTGAATATATTACGCCACTGCCTTCTTGCCTCCAGAGCGCTTGTTGAGTAGTCTGAACTCAGTCTTATGTGATTTCCCTTGTATGCAGTAGATTATTTTTCTCTTACTGCTTCCAGGATTTTCTGCTTCTCTTCAACATTTGACAGACTGATTAGTGTGTGCCTTGGGGAAGGCCTATTTGGATTTACTTTGTTTGGAGTTCTTTGGGTTTCTTTGACTTGTATATTTATGTCCCTTATGAGGGTTGTGAAGTTTTTCCCCATTATATCCTCAACTACTAATCCTAATCCTTTACTCCTCTCTTCTCCTTCTGGGGCACCAATGATTCTTGTATTTGTGCACTTTGTTTTGTCTATCAGCTCCCTGCATTCCCTTTGAATTTTAATCTTTTTTTTTTAAGATTAAAAAAGAACTTAATCTTTTTTGCCATTTGCTGTTTTGAATCTTTGAAGTCAGTTATCCTGTCCTCTATATCACTTATTCTTTCTTCTGTCTCTACAAATCTGGTGTTGTGTGCCTCTAGTATCTACAAATCTGGTGTTGTGTGCCTCTAGTATGTTTTTTATTTGGTCAACATAGTCTTTAATCTCTGCAATTTCTGCTATTTTTTTTATTTATTCTTTCAAATTCTTCTTTGTGCTTTTCTACTCTTTTCTTGATCTCCTTTATGTCATTTGCTATCCCACTTATTTTATTAAGCATAGTTGTATGAATTTCTTTGATTAGTTATTCCAATGTCTGTGTCTCCTCAGGTGTTTTAATTTGGTCATTAGGCAGGGCTATCTCTGTCTGTATTGTGATATGCTTAGTGATCTGCTATCTTCATTGCATGAAGATATATTGATTGATTTACTTTGGGAATTGATTTCTTTCAATCGTCTAAGGCCTTGTGTTTGCAAGATGGTTGTACAGCAGGAAGTAGGGCACAGGATTGAGCACTCAGTATGGTGATTTGTTTCAGGACAGGTATGGGTGCAGGCTGGGGATGTCATGCTGATGCTTATGATTATGGGCACCCAGCAGCCAGAGAGAATGTAGCTGTGTGGGTGCATCAGTCTGGGGGACATAACCCTGATGTGTGCCGGTCTAAGCACGGGGCCCTTTGAGAGCATTTGTAGAGCTGTGGCAACAGGTTAGCATTACTTCTTTGTGGTTTGGGGACAGATGACCCTGCTGTGCAGGTCGATAGTTTCTCAGAGCTGGGAAGTGAGGCTGAGGGCTATGCACATGGAGGGTGTTCTAGTTTGCTAGCTGCTGGAATGCAATATACCAGAAATGGAATGGCTTTTAACAAGGGGAATTTAATGAGTTGCCAGTTTACAGTTCTAAGGCCGAGAAAATGTCCCAATTAAAACAAGTCTATAGAAATGTCCAAAGGCATCCAGGGAAAGATACCTCGGTTCAAGAAGGCTGATGAAGTTCAGGGTTTCTCTCTCAGCTGGAAGGGCACATGGTGAACACAGCATCATCTGCTAGCTTTCTCTCCTGGCTTCCGGTTTCATGAAGCTCCCCGGGAGGTGTCTTCCTTCTTTATCTCCAAAGGTCGCTGGCTGGTGGACTCTCTGCTTTGTAGTGTTGCTCTCTCTGAATCTCTCTGAATCTCTAAAATATTTCCTCTTTTATAGGACTCCAATAAACCAATCAAGACACACTCAAATGGGTGGAGACGTGTCATCCCCTAATCCAGTTAAACAACCATTCTTGACTAAATCACATCACCTAGGGAGATGATCTCATTACAGTTTCAAATCTACAGTATTGAATAGGGATTATTCTACCTTATTAAATGGGACTTATATTAAAACATGGCTTTTCTTAGGGGGCACACTTCCTTTCAAACCAGCACAGAGGGTTCTAGGACTGCTGTAAAGTGCAGTTCCCAAAGTTGAATGATGTGATTGGGGCCACACACGCATGCATGGGCCTGGGAGTGCCATAAATGGATGTGCTGAGCTCAAGGAGGGTGGGGCCAAGCTGTGTAACACTATGGGGGGGCAGAGGTAGCCTAGATATGGAAGTTAGTGCCCACAACCTTTATGCACTGGTAACAGCCTGCAGGGAACAGGGAGGGGGAGGTAGTGCTTGGGAAGGGTATAGGAGAGGTGGTTGGGCTGCACTTGGGGTGGGGGTGGCGGGCAGTTATGTGCACTGGGTGCTGGTGGGGTGGGAGTGCCTGGAGCATGGGGAATGGGAGCAGGTGAGGGGGTTCAGGTGCATGGGGTGTGGGGTGAGTCGCCGGTCACCAGGCTGTGCCAGTGAGTGTAGGGGCCCAAGGAACATGGCCTGGCTTGCTTCCTAGTCCCATGTGCCCATTCATGGACTCTTGAGGGCTCCACAGCTCCATGCCTCTGTGCCAGGCTCCAGCTTTTTGCCTCTCTGTTCCTCAGCCTCTGCAACCAGGGCTGCCACATGTGGTGCAGAAGGCTCTCCCAGGTCAGCTGCACTCCTGAATCGCTGCCTCAGTTGCACTCCTGTCCCTTCTCTAATTTTTCCATGGAGCAGGGCTAATCTAAGCTGCTTTAGTGGTCCATCTTATTGGAAGTCTCATCAGTATCTTTTAATATTCTCTAACTCATTCTATGAGGCCAACATCACCTTCACATCAAGGACAGATAAAGATGCCACAAGAAAGAAAACAAAAGATTAATATCTCTTAATTAGATGCAAAAATCCTCAGAAAAATACAATCAAATTGAATCCAACAGCACATTAAAAAAATATAAAACATGATTTTGCCAGTTTGAATCTGTTGTATCCCAGAAAAGCTAAGTTCTTTAATCTTCACCTAATTGTGGGTAGTAACTTTTGATTAGATAGTTTCCATGGAGATGTGTCTCCACTCATTCAAAGTGGGGTTGCTTACTGGAGCTCTTAAAGGAGGAACCATTTTGGAAAAAGCTTTAGACCCCATACAGCCAGAGACCATTGGAGATGAAGAAAGAAAACGCCCCTGGGTGGGGGAGGGGGCTTTATGAAACAAGAAACCTGGAGAGAAAGCTAGCAGATGTCACCTTGTTTTCCATGTGCCTTTTCAGTTTCGAGAGAAAGCCCAAACATCATTGGCCTTTTTGAACCAAGGCATCTTCCCTTGGATGTCTTGATTTGGACATTTTCATAGGCTTGCCTCAATTTGGACATTTTCACAGCCTTAGAACTGTAAACTTGCAACTTAATAAATTCCCCTTTTAAAAGGCCATTCTGTTTCTGGTATATCGCATTCTGGCAGCTTGAAAACTAGAACAGATTTTGATACTGGAGATGTGAGGTGCTGCTGTGATTTGCAAATACCTAACATGTTGGAACAGCTTTTTAAATGGATAAAGGGAAGATTCTGGAAGAACTGTAAGGAGATTGGTAGAGAAGGCCAGTATGCTGTGATGAGACTGTTGGTAGAAGTCTAGACTCTAAAGATATCTGTGACAAGGCTCTAGACAGAAATGAGGCGTGTGTTATTGCAAACTGGAAAGAAGGTGATCCTTGTTTTAAAATGGTAGGTAATCTGGCAAAATCGACTAGTGGTTTTAGCTGGAAGGCATATTTTAAAAGTCATGAACTTAGATATTTAGCAGAAGAGATTTACAAATTAAATGTGGAGATTGCAGTCTGGTTTCTCCTCACAGCTTATAGTGAAATGCATCAGGAAAGAGATAAGCTGAGAACTGAACTCATGGGTATAAAGAAACCAGAAATTGCACTCTGGAAAATTCTCCTCCAGAAAGAGAGACCCCAGAGAATAGTGCTCCAAGTGAGGATTTAACCAAACAATGGAACCAGTCAGCTATTTCAGAAAAAGCAAGAATTGGAGATGGTGTTTTCCAGGAAGGATCTGTGGAAACTTTTTTTGTCTGATGGGCATTGACCCTTGCCTACTACATAGAAAGCCAACCAGAGTGTTGTGGAATCAGTATAAATGGAACCATTGCAGGTCTGGGCTAAAAGGCTCAGAAAAGGGACAAAGTGAAAGTAAAATGAATTCAGAGGCAGAACTATGAAGGCTGGGGTCTGAAGTCAAGAAACCTTGGGCCAGGAGAGTGGACCCACCCAAGTACTTGGAGAGGGTGAGTTTGCCCCAAAGGCAGAGGATGGACCTTTTACCTCTTGCAGTGGAAGAGTTGTGCCACCTCAGGCCCTGGAGAGGGTGGAGCACATTCCTTGGGGATTGGGGAGAGCTTGGCTGCCACCACATGCAAGCATTGAGCATGTGTCCTGGAGATGGCAGAAAGCCTGGGTGCAGCCCCAATGCTTGGAGAGGGTAGAGACTAGAAAAAAGTGGTCTCCATAATGTCCCCCAAGGTTTCATTCAGAGAGAGGCTGGCCACTGCATAGGCCCTTGGAAAGGGTGGGTTTGCCACTTTCTAAAACCCTGAAGATAAATGACTCTCAGACTTTGAAATCTAATGGAGTTTGCCCTGCAGGTTTTCAAAACTGCTTAAATCCAGTGAGCTCTGTGTTCTTTCCAATTTCTCCCTATGGACATGGGGATATGTATCCTATGATTGTCTCTTCTTTGTATGTTGGCAGCAAATAACTTGCTCTGAGTTTTACAGATCCAGAGCCAGAGGTGAATTTTGCCTTAGAACAGACTATGCCTGTAGCTGACTTTGATGAGATTTTCTACTGTTTCTGTCTTTGTATTGCATTTGTATTGTTACTGAAACAGTTTAAGGTGTTCTGATATTGTGATGGAATGAATGTATTTTGCATCTGGAAAGAACATGTCTTTTAGGAGTCCAAGGGGTGGAATGTGTCACTTTCAATCTGTTATGTATCCCAGAGCCAAGTTCTTTAATCCCCACCCAATTGTGGGTAGTAACTTTTGATTAGATGGTTTCCATAGAGATGTGTCTCCATCCATTAAAAGTGGGGTTGCTTACTGGAGCTCTTTAAGAGGGAGTCATTTTGGAAAAAGCTTTAGAGCCCTCACAGCCAGAGACTTTGGAGACAAAGAAGGAAAATACCCCTGGTGGAGCTTCATGAAACAAGATGCCTGGAGAGAAAGCTAGCAGATGTCACCATGTTCACCATGTGCCTTTCCAGTTGAGAGAGAAACCCTGACAACCATTGGCCTTTTTGAACCAAGGCATCTTCCCTTGGATGCCTTGATTTGAACATTTTCATGGCCTCAGAACTAATTTCCATTTTTATAAACCATTCTGTTTCTGGTATATTGCATTCTGGCAGCTTGCAAAGTAGAACAATAACCAAATGGGATTTATCCCTGGTATGAAAGGTTGATTCAACATAAGAAAATCAATTAGTGTATTATACTGTATTAATAGAATTAAGGAAAAAAACATGCTCAACTCAATTTACATAGAAAATATATTTGACAAATTACAGTACCCTTCTTGATAAAAAATTAGAATACCAGGGATAGAGGGAAACTATCTCAACATAATAAAGGGCATATATGAAAAGCCCACAGTTAACATCCTATTTAATGGTGAAAGACTGAAAGCTATCCCTCTAAAATCAGGAACTAGTCAAGGACGCCCCCTGTCATCACTGTTATTCAACACTAAGGTGTAAGCACTTGCTAGAGTAGTTAGGGAAGAAAAATGAAATAAAGACATCCAGATTGGAAAGGAAGAAGCAATACTTTTCCTATTTACAGAGATATGATACTACTTACATAAAATCCTGAAAAATCCACAACAGATATCCTAGCGCTAATAAATGAATTCAGCAAAGTGGCAGAGTGCAAATTCAACATTGAACAATCAGTAGTGTTTCTATATACAAGCAATAAACAATAGGAAGAAGAAATCAGAAAAAAATTTAATTCACAATAGAAACTAAAAGAACCAAATATATCTATAAGAATAAATTTATCCAAGGATGCAAAAGACTTATACACAGAAATCTATAAAACGTTGCTAAAAGAAATCAAAGAAAACCTAAATGAATGGAAATATATTTCTTGTTCATGGTTTGGAATATTAAATATTGTTAAGATGTCAATGCTACCCAAAGCAATTTATAGATTCAATCCAATGCCAATAAAAATTCCAGCAATCTTCTTTGCAGAAATGGAAAAGCTAGTCATAAAAATTATATAGAAGGTATGCTCTTGCAACCCCATTGCTAGGAATATACTGGGAGGAACTGAGAGGGGGAACATGCATGAACATTTGCACACTGGTGTTTATAGTGGAATCGTTTGTGATTTGCAATGGATGGAGGTGGCATAAGGGTACAATAACTGAGGTATGGAAGAAGGAATTGTGATGTTTACCTACAATGGACTGCTGAGCAGCAACAAGAAGGAATAAAGTTGGGAGGCATACAACTAGATGAGTGAAATTTGAGAACAGTATGTTGAATGTTATCGTGCCTCACCCCTATGGGCAAACTATAATAAACAAACTCAGAGAATTGAAGCCGGAAGCAATCCAGTTGCAGCCTATTGTAAAGGCCCCTAGATTGTAAGATTTTGCCAGCAGTCACATACATTTAGGGGTTGTAATTGATATTTCTAAATTCTGAGATACCAAGCTATTTGTATATAACCTGGTCTTTCTCTGAAACTTCAGTTTATGTGACACCTGAGACTCATAGTACAGCACTGAAGCTATGAAAGTCAGAATTACCCCATTGACTAGCCATTTAAAAAGCTGAAAAAGTGATCAAACCTAGTCTAGAGATATGAATGAAGCTGATTTGGATAGGACTGAGGTAAATCAGAATACTGGGTAAAGGATGATATAGTCCACATTTTCAGACTTCAACCTCTTGGCAAGGCCAAAGGAGAGATGCTTATTTGGTGCAAGATTTATATTTTGGGTAGCATGTTGTCTAGTTTAACTTGTGTGGTACTTGAACACCATAATTACATAGAATCTTGAATAAGCTGTGAGACCTTATTGGTTTGTACAGGTTAGTGTGAGGCCCCGATATATCCCAAAGCAATTTGGAAAGAATAAAAAAGTATTTTCAAAGTCCCCTTAGGGGACTGGGGAGATAGGAAGAAATAATTAACTTCCCCATCTGGGGAATTCCTTATATTCCCATATGCAGTGGGGACAACTAATTCAATAGACTGAGCCCTCAATCTTGGGGCTCACCCTTATGAAGCTTATTCATGCAAAGGAGAGACTAAGACTACTGATAATTATGACTAAGGTCACCCCCAGAGAACCTCTTTTGTTGCTCAGATGTGACCTCTCTCTCTCTTCTGGTTTTTTTTTTTTTTTTGCATGGGCAGACACTGGGAAACAAACCCAGGTCTCCGGCATGATGATGGCAGGTGAGAACTCTGCCTGCTGAGTCACTGTAGCCCTCCTATGGCTTCTCTCTTGAAGAACTTAGCAGGTAGACTCACTGCCTGCCACCATATGTGACTCCCAGGGATGTAAATCCCTGGCAATGTGGGACCTGACTCCCAGGGATGAACAGGAACCCAGCATCACGGGAATGAGAAAGTCTTCTTGACCAAAGAGGGAAGAGAGAAATGAGGAAAAATAGTGTCAGTGGCTGAGAGATTTCAAATAGAGTCAAGAGGTTATCCAGGAGGTTATTCTTATGCATTATATAGATAGCCCCTTTTTAGTTTATGGTGTACTGGAGCGGCTAGAGGGAAGTACCTGAAACTGTTTAACTGTATTCTAATAGCCTTGATTCTTTTTTTTTTTTTTTAACTTTTTTTATTAATTAAAAAAATTAACAAACAAAACATTAAGATATCATTCCATTCTACATATAAAATCAGTAATTCTTAATATCATCACATAGTTGCATATTCATCATTTCTTAGAACATTTGCATCGATTTAGAAAAAGAAATAAAAAGACAACAGAAAAAGAAATAAAATTATAACAGAGAAAAAAAAATTATACATACCATACCCCTTACCCCTCACTTTCATTTACCACTAGCATTTCAAACTAAATTTATTTTAACATTTGTTCCCCCTATTATTTATTTTTATTCCATATGTTCTACTCTTCTGTTGATATAGTAGCTAAAAGGAGCATCAGACACAAGGTTTTCACATTCACAGAGTCTCATTGTGAAAGCTATATCATTGTTCAATCATCATCAAGAAACATGGCTACTGGAACACAGCTCTACATTTTCAGGCAGTTCCCTCCAGTTTCTCCACTACATCTTGAACGACAAGGTGATATCTACTTAATGCATAAGAATAACCTCCAGGATAACCTCTTGACTCTGTTTGGAATCTCTCAGCCATTGACACTTAGTCTCATTTCACTCTTCCCCCTTTGGTTGAGAAGGTTCTCTCAATCCCTTGATGTTAATTCTCAGCTCATTCTAGGGTTTTTCTCAGTCCCTTGATGCTGAGTCTCAGCTCATTCCAGGATCTCTGTCCCACATTGCCAGGAAGGTCCACATCCCTGGGAGTCATGTCCCACGCAGAGAGGGGGAGGGTGGTGAGACTGCTCATCATGTTGGTAATAGCCTTGATTTCTGAAGAGGACTGTATAACTATAAATCTTTTGCAACATGACTGTGGATTGTGAAAACCTTATGTCTGATACTCCTTTTATCCAGGGTATGAACAGTTGAGTAAAAAAAAGTATAAGGATAAAAAACAAATAAATAATAATGGGAGATAAAGTGTAAAAATTGGATAGATTGAAATACTGTAGGTCAATGAGAGGGAGAGGTAAGGGGTATGGGATGTATGAGTTCTTTTTTTATCTTTTTATTGCTTTTTCTGGAGTGATGCAAATGTTCTAAAATTGATCTTGGTGATTAATGCAATGATGTGATGATATTGTGAGCCACTGATTGTGTAATATGGTTGGACTGTATGTGTGTGCATATTTCTCAATAAAAATATTTTTTTTAACTATACAGAAGTTAAGTGCACTCAGAATAGCTAAAGCCACACTGAAAAAGAAGAATGAAATTGGAGGGCTCACACTTCCTGACCTTAAAACTTTTTAAAAATCCACAGTAACTAAAACATCATGTATTGGCACAAGAACAGACATATAGACCAATGGAATAGAACTGAGAGCTCATAAATCAATCTTCACATTTATAGCCAACTGACTTTTGGCAAAGTGACAAATACTTCAGATAGGAAAGAATAGTCTCTTCAGCAAATGGTGCCAGAAAAACTGGAGCTCTATTTGTAGAAAAGAGAAGATGAACCCCTACCTCACACCATATACAAAACAAATCAAAATGGATAAAAAACCCTACATATTCTTAAGAACTATCAACCCCCTTGAAGAAAAGGTAGGGGAGCATCTTCAGGACCTTGCATTAGGCATTGGTTTTTAAACACAAACACAAGAAAAAAAATAGATAAATGGGATCTCATCAAAAGTAAGAACTTGTGGTCCTCAAAGAACTTTATCATGAAAGTAAAATGAAAGCCTACATGATGGGAGAAAATACTTGGAAACCATATAGGTAATAAAGGATTAATATCCAGAATATATAAAGAAATTCTTCACTTTAACCACAAAAAACAACAACAAAAAAAAAACAGCAAAAATAAGACACCAATAATGGGCGTCTTAGAGAGATTGAAGAGACATCTCTCTAAATAAGATAAACAAATGGCCAGAAAGCACATTAAAAAGTGCTCAACATCATTAGCCATCAAGGAAACACAAATCAAAACCACAATGAGATATCATTTCACACACATGAGAATGGTGGTAATCTAAAAACCAGAAAATAACAAGAGTTGGAGAGGATGCAAGAAATAACAACACTCATTTATTACTGGTGGCAATATAAAATGGTGCAGTGATATTTGCACACCAGTGTTCATAGCAGCATTATTCACAACTGCCAAAAATGAAAGCAACTCCAGTATTCATCAACTGATAAATGGATAAACAAAATGTGGTATATACACAAAATGGAATATTTTTCAGACATAAAAAGGAGTAAAGTCCTGATATTTACAACAGCATGATGAACCTTGAAGACATCATGTTAAGTGAAACAAGTCAGACAAATAAGGACACATATTGTATAATCTCACTCATTTGAAACAACTAGAATAAGCAAACTCATAGAATCAGAATTTAGAACATAGTCTACCAGAGGACTGGGTAGGGAGAGGAATGAGAAGTTAAGCCTTAAAATATATGGGGTACATATTTGGAATGATGGAAATGTTTTGGTAATGGATGGTGGGCATAGTAGCAAAACATTGTGAACATAAATTAATAGCACTAACATATCTGAATATGACTAAATTGGGAATTGTTAGATTGTACATATGGCAACAGAATAAAAATTTTTAAAAAACTCTATGGATCTACACTACACAAACAGTGTACCCTAAGTTAAGTCATGGATTTTGGTTAATGGTACAATTGTAAAGATGTACTATCATCAATTGTAACAAATATTCCACACCAATCACAGGGAGTTGGTGGTGCAGTAGTGTTTGGGAGACCTGTATTTTATACATGACTGTTCTGCAAACCCACAACTTCTCTAATTTTTTAAAAAGGAAACAAATGCTATGCAACAAAGGTCCAATTGTATTAGTTCTCAAAGTTAATATGAAAATGTGTGAAAACCATGGAAGAATTTAACCAAATAATTATACTAGCAAACATTAAAAATTGATGAACCATGATGACACATTTTAAAATATTCATACAATTAGCCTGTTTTTTGCCCAAATCAATGTTTACTCAGGTACATTCCTGAACTTAAATGCACTGGAGTAGGTGTGGATTTTTACAGCATATCTCAAGAGAAATCAAATGCCAGCACAGGCATCGCTTTTGACATCTTTGGTTTCCGAAAGGTTCTTCTGTGACTCTAAATCTTTCCTGTTAATAACATCATGCTCTAAACACAGAGGACAAGCACATTCCAAATGAATGCACACTGTCATCACCTAAAGAATATGTTTTATTTAGTACTTAATAATTGGGTTCTCTGACAGGGTCCCATACTTTATATCTGCTCTCCTTGAGCTGTTAGTTGAAGGCTGATCAGTGGAACCCAAGTGAGTCGTAGCACACAAATAAGGAGCAAAACAATCAAACAAACAAAAAAGAACCACTCTGGGTACCAACAATTAGAGATTTCCAGATAAACAGAACCAGCATTAAGACAGTTTTTATAGAACTTGGCTTGCATAATTGTGGAGATTAGCTAGTCTGAATTCCATAGGACAGACAGGCTGCAAATTGGGCACTCTGGTGAAGGTTTCAATGAATTCCCCAGGAGAAGCTGGCTGGCTGAAGTAGAGATAGAAATTCTTTTTTCTGACTGCTGAAGTGATCAGTTCTTCCTTTAAGGACTTCAACTGATTGGATGAAATTTCTCTCATTGCTGAAAGCAATCTCCTTGTTGATTGTAGATGTAATCAGTCGTAGATGTAATTAACTAATGATTTAAATTCACAAAATACCCTTGTAGTAACAATCAGGCAAGTGCTTGCTTGATTAAACAACTGAACACCAAAATCTAACCAAGTTGATTGGCTAGACCAGACCACATGGATTTAATTGTTTCTTATACTACTTTAGCTGCTGACAAGCTGCTTCTGTCCGCAGAGCAAATTCTGGGAGGGCAGGCCAAAAATGAGTTTCCCGGTTTGGTCTCTCTGGATGTTATCAATATATTGGCACCAAAATACAGGCACCCCATCATGTGCATGGGTGTTACTCTGCATCCTCTGGAACAGAGGGTTCAGGATCCACAATGAGAGTACAGGCCAGCTGCACACCATGCTGGGGGCAGGAAAGGTCAACAAGGGTACCATGTGCATCTCTTACTGTTTTTAAGTTGCATTTTATTGATTAGGCATTCTCCCAGTATTTAACTGCTTTCTAGTATTTAACTGTTTCCAGTTTCCTGGAATTAATATACCAGAAATGGAATGGATTTTCTAAAGGGAATTTATTACATTACAAGTTCACAGTTCTAAGGCCATGAAAATGTCCAAACTAAGGCAACAAGAGATTACTTTCACTCAAGAAAGCTGATGCTATCTAGAACCCTATGCTGGGAAAGTACATGGCTGGCATCTGCTGGCCCTTGCTCCTGGTTCTGTTGCTTCCAACTTCTGATGCCAGTGGTTTCCTCTTTAAGTATCTGTGGGCCTTCACTTAACTCCTCTGGTACACAACGCTGGGTTCTGGTTTGCTGAGCATCTCATGGGAAGGCACATGGCAGCATCTGCTGAGCTCTGTCAGTATCTAGGTGTCGCTCTCTCTGTCAGCACTTCAACCATCTCCAAACATCTGTGTTTCTGTCAGCTCTGAAGCAGCTGTTTGCCAAGGGTCTATATCTGAGGTTTCTTCAAAATGTTTCCCCCTTTAAAGAACTTTTAAAGAGAAAGCAGATGCCTAGATAGGGACATTTAGAGCCCAGTAGATGCCACTGTGTGTGTTTCCATAGGATGCTAAGCAAGCCAGAACCCAGAGCTGTGTTCCAGAGGAGCTAAGAAAAGGCCTACAGATGGTTAGAGAGAAAACCACTGTCATCAGAAGCTGGAAGCAATGGAACTGGGAACAAGGTACCAGCGGATGCCAGCCATGTGCCTTCCCATTTAACAGACAGCAGCCCTTCCTGAGTCAAGGTATTTTTTCCTGGATGTCTTGGTTTGGACATTTTTCTGACTTTAGAACTATGAACTTGTAATGTAATAAATTCCCTTTTTAAAGCCACTCCATTTCTGGTATATTGTATTCAGCAGCTTTAAAAAGCCAAAACGGATATCTTAACTCCAAAGAAAGGTCAATGTCTGTCACATGAAGAAGGCATGCTGCTGATATCCACTAGTCCTTGTTTCTGGTTCCTCTCTAAGCATTGATGGGCCTTTACCAAGCTCCTCCAGGACACAACTCTGCATTCTTGCTTCCTTGACATCTCATGGGAAGGCACATGGGAAGCATCTCTGTTGTTCTGAAGCAACTGTTCTCCAAGCATCTGCATCTGAGGTTTCTACAAAATGTTTCCCCTTTTAGAGGACTCTAGTAAACTAATGGATAAGTCACATCTCCATCTAATCAAAAGGCCACACCCACAATTGGGTATGTCACATCTCCATGGAAGTAATCTAACCTAAAGTTCAAACTCACAGCTGGGTGTGTCACATCTCCATGGTAATCCAATCAAAGGTTCCTGCCCTAAGCGATAGATCTGGTCCCATAAGATTGGATCAGGATTAAAACATGATTTTTATGGGGTACATAATAGTTTCAAACTGGCTACCACTCTTCTGGCAGTTTTTATCCATTTATATATCTTCATATATCCCAGACCTTGTTATACAGACTGTTTGATAAACTGAATTTTTCATAAATTTATCTAGAGCAAATTTCCATATTAATAAACATAAGTGTACATTATTATCTTTTTATGTATACATAGTACCATTTTATGGCAGTACTGTAATTTATTGACTAATCACCTAGAGTTAGACATTCAATTTCGAGAAATAACAGGAATCTCCGAACAAGAAGCTAAAACAAAATACTTAACATTCCTTTAATATCTATTAAATATCGATTTGGAGATAAGTTGCTAGTTTACAGTTCTAAGGCCAAGAAAATGTCCCAATTACAACAAGTCTATAGAAACGTCCAATCAAAGGCATCCAGGAAAAGATACCTTGGTTCAAGAAGACCGATGAGGTTCACGATTTCTTTCTCAAGTGGAAGGGCACATGGCAAACACAGTCAGAATTACTCCTCATCTGAAAGGCACATAGTGAACATGGTCAGGTTTCCTCTCTCATTTGAAAGGGCACATAGTGAACATGGCATCATCTGCTAGCTTCTTCTCCTGGCTTCCTGTTTCATGAAACTCCTCAGGAGGCATTTTCCTTCTTCATCTCCAAAGGTCACTGGCTGTAAACTCTCTGCTTCTCGTGGCTATGTTGTTCTCTGCTCTCTCAGAAAGCTCTAGCTTTCTCCAAAATGTTTCCTCTTTTATAAGACTTCAGAAACTAATTAAGACCCACCCAAATGGGTGGAGACACATCTCCCCTAATCCAGTTTAACAACCACTCTTGATTAGGCTACATCTCCAGGGGGATGATCTAATTACTTACAGTATTGAATAGGGATTATTCTGCCTCTATGAAAGGGGATTTTGATTAAAACATGGCTTTTCTAGGGTACATACATCCTTTCATGACACCATAAGCACAATGTAAAACATGATAGAAGCTGAATGAGCCAAGCTTAGGAAAGAATATGATCACTCACCAAGTCAGTGAGAAGATGATCATTTTGTGCTGTAAATTATAGCTAAGAAGGCAAGCACTTCAAACTACTACTGATAATGCTTTTGTGAAAAGCTAAAAACACTTTAATTCTCAGTGTTTCTAATGTTTTCAATTAAAATGTACTAAAGAAATATTTGTTTTACTTCTTTTCAGTTCCCTATAAATTCATAATCAACAATAAGGGAGTTGCAATGTTTTGGTAAAGATTTTTGAAGCTCATGGAATAATAATATATTTTACCCCATTGATTATTAGGATAACTTTGCATGGTTTCAGGTTACCAGTCATTTTCAAAGTCCCATACAACTGTGCAAAGCAATGCCTGCCTGTAATTTAAAAACTGTCTTACATTATTCACCCATTTTTCACTCAAAATTATTCAAGTCTTTGCAAGATTAAAATTAAAGTGTTGAAATACAACAGTAAGATTTTGAAAATCAAAATCTGTTTTAAATGAAAAATGCTCTTTACTGTAAGTCAAGAATCATATGAACTAGAAATAAACTACAGGATAGAGACCCAGAAAATAATGTACAGATTTGTTCTTGTAGTAAAAGAAAGAATGTGTACATGATAGGATATAATTGTCATTAAGAATCATACAGTTGGCACAGAGCTGTTTTAGGAAATGTAACACTCAGTGAATTTACACAGCAAATTAAAAGTAAGAACTCATTGCCAACTGTAACGAATAATTGCATAGTAAAATTGTGTTTGTGTGTGTGTGTGTGTGTGTGTGCGTGTGAACATTGCTGCCACCTACCTGCCACCTACGTGCACACATTATTAACTTGGTAATTGCCGTCCAGGAGGGCTTTTGTAAGCATTATTTTGTCAGAAAAGGCTACTTAAGTGAATTTACTTATAACAAGGACCAACATTTGGCAACAAAGCATAAAAATAGTAATTAAAATTTTATCTTAGAAAATAAAACCCAGAATTATAAACAAAAGCTATTTCTCCTTAGCAAATTTTAAGTTATAATTTCAAATGTTATAATTTCTACAGAAAATAGATTTTTAGAGGTTAATTTTTCTGACAGAATTATCTGATACTAATTTGCTAACATCTTCCTTTTTTTACTTTTCAGATTGATCAATTAGTTCACAAAAATTGTAAGAACTTCAACAATTTTATTAATACCACTTTCTCTCATCATTTTAGTATGGAAAGTTTAAAACATACAGAGAATTTGAAGGAGTAGTATAATGAACATCTATACATACACCAACTAGTTTCAGTAATTATTAACATTTTACATTTGCTTTAATTATCTCTGTTTCTCTTTTTTGCTGAAACATTTCAAAGCACTTACAAACATCACAAGACATTTCACCTCTAAACCCTTTAACATGGATATCTTATGACTAAGGATATCCTATTAAATAAATGCAATACCGTTATAATACATAAAAACTTTTTACAATTCCCTAACATTATCTAATAATCAATTAACATTTTAGTTTCCCACTTGTTGTTTAATAATCTTTAGTTAATGGACTTAATTCAGTTTTAAGCTTACAGAAAAATTTAGCAGAAAGTGCAGAGTTCCCTTAACTCCTCCCCCTCCAAAACAGTTTTTCCTATTACTAACATCTCTTATCAGTGTGGTATGTTTGTTACAATTGAAGAGTCAATATTGATACCTTATTGCTAATGAAAGTCCATCATTTATATTCAGGTTCATTCAGAACTTCTGTGTTGTAACGTTCTATGGGTTTTGGCAAATGCGTAATGTATTTACCATTAACAATATCATATACAATAGCTTCACTGTCCAAAAAATCCCCTATGCCCTATTTACATTTCCTCCCTCTCATTCTCTCTATCCCTCTCCTTCCCCCTCCCTATTCTAATAGGTGTGTAGTGGTATCTCATTACTGTTTCAGTTTGCAATTTTCTAATCATATATGATGTTGGGCATCTCTTCATAGGCTTACTTGCCATCTGGGTATCTTCTTTGGTGAGGTGCTTGTTGAGATTTTTTGCCCACTGTTTTAGTCTGCCAAAGCTGCCAGAATGCAATGCACCAGAGATGGATTGGCTTTTAATAAAAGGGGATTTATTTAGTTAAAAATGTATAGTTTGTCACAGAATTATTACCTGCCATGCTGGAGACCCAGGTTCAGTTCCTGGTGCCTGCCCATGTAAAAAAAATAGTTCTTCAGAGGAAATGCAGCTAACTTTCAACGGATGCTCTTTCTTACACGGAAGGCACAGGGTAATCTCTGGCTGCCTTCTTTCCAGGCCTCTGGGTTCCAACAACTATCCCCAGGGTGATTCCTTTCTGCATCTCCAAAGGCCTGGGCTGAGCTGCTAATGCTAGAATGAGGGATGTTGAGCTGCTTGGGCTGTGCTACATTGAGCTCTCTCATTTAAGCATACAGCCAATTAAATCAAATATCATTCATTGCAGCAGGCACGCCTCCTAGCCGACTGCTGGTATAATCAGTGACAGATGAGCTTCACATGTCATTGGCTAATGTCCATAGCAACAGAACTAGGCACCTTCACTTGGCTAAGTTGACACTTGAACCTAACTACCACACCCACTTTTTAATTGGCTGTTTGTTTTCTTATTGCTGAATTTTATGATTTCTTTCTAATTTTATCTTTTATCATATATGTGTTTTACAAATATGTTCTTCCAGTCTGGGACATAATCTTTTCATTCTCTTAATAATGTCTTTCACAGAGCAGATTTTTTTTTATTTTAATGCAATCCAAATTATGAATATCTTCCTTCATGGATTGTGCTTTTGGTGTGTATCTAAAAACTCATTGCCAAATCACTGTCCCCTAGATTTTCTCCTAGGTTACCTTCTAGAAGTTGTATTGTTCTACATCTGCATTTAGATGTATGATCCATTTTGAGTTAGATTTTGCGAAAGTTGTAAGGTATGTGTCTGAATTCAGTTTTTAGCATATGGATGTTCAATTGTTTCGGCACCAATGGTTGAAAAGTCTATGTTTCCTCCATTGAATTGCTTTTGCCTTGTTGTCAAAGATCACAGCTCTATTTTCTGGTTTATTTCTGAGCTCTCTATTCTGTTCCATTGATCTATTTGTCTATTCTTTCACTGATATTGCATTTTTTTTTTTTGGTCATTCGTTTTATAATAAGTGTTGAAGTTAGGTAGTTGGACTGCCTCCAAATTTGTTCTTCTTTGATATTATGTTGCCATTCTGGGTCTTTGGTCTCTCCACATAGACTTTGGAATCATTTTGTTGATATCTACAGAGTAGCTTTCTGGAATTCATATTAGGATTCTTTTGACTCTATACACAAAGATATGGAGAAATGACCTCTTAACAATATTGAGTCTTATTATCCATGAGCATGGAATATCTCTCCATTTATTTAGATCTTCTTTGTTTTCTTTTTTGTGCATAGTCTGTTAAATTTAGTCCTAGTATTTCTTTTTTGGGTGCTAATATAGTTGTGTTTTTGTGGTAGGGGACCATCTAATCATGGCCTGCTGGCTTTCCCTGGGACCCACAAATACATCTTGTGTTTGGTCCTAGATATGTGTCCCTTAGGAAAGATAATAAATATGGGCTGATTCCCTTTGGAGTGCCTAGAGACAAAACATATTCCCTAGCAGATAATGGACTATAGGCACTTTCCTTCTCCTTTTGTCCCACTGGAGACAGTCTGGCTAATGAATGTCTATTTTATGGCATCTGGATCACCCCCACTGGTACATCTATTCCATTGGTATATCTATATCTACCTCCTGGAGGTAGGGAGGAGCATCCTCAACATCGGCACAAGCTGGGTAAAATATCTTCTTTCATTAACTTTAGAATGAGACCTGCTGGCCATGGGAACTGATGACCTCTAGTGAAGCTATCCTTGCTTGGAATCTTCTCTATGTGAATAAAACATTATTCCATCAGAGTCTGTGGTTGGGCTTTGGAAGGACACCTTGATACATGTATTGGAGTGGGCTGACATCCTTAGGTATCTTTCCTTTCTGACTGCCAAATTGACAGTCTGAGAGCTTTTAATTGTGAATTAAATTCTCCATTTCTAGTTTATAGGAAAGTAATGGCCTTTTGTATATTAACCTTGTACCCTATAAGCTTGCTGTAATTGCTTTTTAAACATAGATTCTTTGGCATTTTCTACATAAATGATCATACTATCTGAGAATAAAGATAGTTTTATTTCTTCCTTCTCAATCTGTAAGTCTTTTGCTTCCTTTTTTTGTCTTGTACCATTAGCTAGGACTTCACAGGACAATGTTAAATAGAGATTGAGATGTTCTTGCCTTGTTCTCTATCTTAGAGGGAAAGGGTCTAGCTTTCTCACCACTAAGTATGCCGTTACCTGTAGATTTTATGTAGATATTCTTGATCCAGTTGAGGAATTTCCTCCTATCCCTAGTTTGCTGATCATTTTTATTTTTTTGATCATGAATGGATGTTGAATTTTGTCATATACTTTTTTTGCATCTGTTGTTATGATCATATAATTTTGCTTCTTTAGCCTGCTTATATAATAGATTGATTAATTTCTTTTAAGTGTTGAACCAGCCTTGCATACCTGGAATAAATTCCACTTGGTTGTGGGGCAGAATTATTTTTATGTATTACTGGATAGAATTTGTTAGTATTTTGATGAGAATGTTTGCATCTGTGTTCATGAGAGATATTGGTCAATAGTTTTCCTTTCTCATAATGCTTTTCTCTAGTTTTGGCATTAGTGTCATTGATTTCTGCTCTAAATTTAAAAATTTCTTTCCTTCTATTCCTTTGGATTTAACTTGCTCTTATACCAGTCTCCTAAGGTGGAGGGTTTTCTTCTTTTCTAATCTTTTAGATCTTTCTTCTTTTCTAATATATGCATTCAGTGCTATTTATTTCTCTCTGCTTTGTTTGCAGCATTGAAATTTTCATGTTATTTCATTTTCAGTCAGTTCTAAATATTTTTAAATTTCTTTTGAGACTTTGTCTTTGACCCATCTATTATTTCGAAGTAAGTTGTTTAATCTTCAAATATTTGGGGATTTTCCAGCTATCTTTCTCCTATTGATGTCTAATTTAATTCCAATTCCAATCTTGTCTGAGAGAAAACTTTGTGATTTCTATTCTTTAAATTTGTTAAGATGTGTTTGGTGTCCAAGAATGTGTTCTAGCTTGATGAATGTTCCACTTGAGCTTCAGAAGAATACGTATCCTGCTGCTGTGAAATGAAGTGTTCTAAAAATATTAAATAGATCAAGTGGATTGATGGATGTGCTTTTGGTTTAATAATATACTTACTGATTTTCTGCCTGATGGTTCTATCAGTTACTGATAGAGTTGTATTGAAATGTCCAAATTTAATGATGGATTTGTCTATTTCTCCTTGCAGTTCTATCAGTTTTTGCCTCACATTTTTTGATGATCTGTTGTAGGCTCATACATATTAAGGATCATTATGCCTTCTTGGAGAATTGATCTTTTATCATTATGTAATGTCCCCCTTAATCCTAACAACGTTCCTTGCTCTGAAGTATTCTTTGTCTGAAATTAATATAGTTACTCCAGTTACTTTTTTTAAATTAATGTTAGCATGGTTTATCTTTCTTCACCACTTTCTTTTAATCTATCTGTATCTCCATATTTGGAGTGTGTTTCTTGTCAACAACACATAGCTGGGTTTTTTTATTTATTCAATCTGATAGTGTTTTTTAATTGTTGTTTTTGACCATTCAACATATAAAGGGATTATATAGTTGGATTAATCTCTATCATATTAGCAACTATTTCCTATTCCTTGCCCTTGTTCTTCATTTCTCTTTTGTCTTGTTCTCTTTTTCTGCCCTTTTTTCTCAAAGTTTTTATTTTGAAATAATTTCAGACTTATATGATAGTTGCAAAAATAATACAAGATCCATATAGAGAACTCCAGCAAATATCCACCCTAGATACCCACTACCAATTTTAACTTTTACCACATTTGCTCTTTCATTCCCTTTATCTATCTATCCATCTCTCTCTCTCTCCATATGTATATATATGGAGATATGTATACATCATGAATGGATATTGAATTTTGTCATATACTTTTTCTGCATCTGTTGTTATGTGATATGTGATCACATGTGATCTATTTTTTAAATATTTGAGAATAGGTTATATACAGGATGCTCCTTGAACACATCATACATGTACATTTTCAAAGAACAAGAATATTCACTTATGTAACCACCTCAAGTACAGTTATCAAGTTCAAGAACTTAAACACTATACAAAACTTTCTTCTTCTGACCAACAGCTACAATTTTCACAAAAATTTTAATTGATTCACTTCTATATAGCATAGTCACTGGGACTCAGCTACAGAAAAATAAATGTAGCAAGATTTATTTATTGAGAATTTATTTTCTGTTGTGATTTTTCTTTCTTTTGTCTTCTGCTTCCCCAATCAACATTCTAAAAAGAATGTCTATTAGAAAAATATTGGATGGAGTCTTCTTGGAAATAATATATCTTTCTTTGTAAAACAGGAGCTCGTTGAAGAGATTTTTCAAGGAATTATGCTAGGAGAAGGAAAGACAAGGAAGGACTTTAAGGTAGGAAGGAAGTGAGAGGAGATTTCTTGTGAAAAGGGGATGGAGTTTTAAACTTCCTTTGAGATGTGGCACGTTGTGGTCTGCTTCTTGGCAATGCCCTTTGTTCCTACAGCAGGAACTTTTCACCTGCTGTTTCTTTACCTGGAATGCTCTTCCCTCCCAATATTGGATTGATTAGCTCATTTACCTCCAACACGTCTTTGTATAAATGTTTCATTTTACATATTCCTTTACCACCTATTTTAAATTATAATCCCCACCATTCAACATTATTTATTTCCTAATTATTTTTTTCTCTATAGAATTTAGTTCAACCTGACAATACCGTTTATATCATTTATCTATCATCTGCTACTTCACTCTAGAAATGTAAACCCATGAGAGCAGAGATTTTTGCTTATTTTGCTTCCCAAATGGCTGGTACTGTATTAATAGATAGTTGTTGAATGAATGCGTATAATCCCTGCATTCATCCCTGGACAATGTGGGCACCTGTAGCAATGTATGAGGTTAAATTCTCTTCCACTACACTGGGTTGGGAGTTTGAAGTTAGACTTAACCCGGTTTAAAGAAAATAAAATACTTGATATAAGTTTTGGTGTCCAATGTTTGTGATTGCAAATTCACACCCACTACACAAGGTTTTATTTGAAGAAACATTTGCAGAAAAGGGAAACAAATAAGGTTTACATGAACTATTAACTTGCATTGAAAGAATTCATGGTGATAATAGACCTAATCAGAATTTAAAGGACAATGATAACCATGCCAGTGGAATAAGATTCTATTATCTGTCACTCCAGGACAGGTATTTTTACTTTCACTTCACTCAAACTGTTTTGTTGAGACTTTTTAACCTCCTAGGATCCGCATAAGAAATTGTTTAACCTGTCAGAATTAGCACAGAATTACTAATTCTGTCCTTGAGAAAGCCAGGATATCTGGAATGTTTTTATCTTTTATTTCATATATGTGGAATCATCTTTCCCTTTGTGCCTGGCTTATTTCAGTCAATATCATGTCTTCCAGCTTCATCCATCTAGTAGCTTATATCAGGACTTCATTCATTTGAAGACTGATTAATATTCCATTGTCTGCATTTGTACATATATATATATCACATTTTTCTTATCTATTAATCTGCTGATGAACATATGGGTTGCTTCCACTTTATGGTTATTGCAAATAATGCTGCTCTGAACATTGGTGTACAAATATTATGTTAATCCCTGCTTTCAATTGTTTTAGGTATGTACTTGGTAGTGAGATTGGTGGGTCATATGATAGTTCTACATTTAACTTTTTCAGAACTGTCCAACTGTCATCCATGGCAGCTATACCATTTTTCATTTCCACTATCAATCTACAAGGATTCCTATTTTCTCCATTTCCTTGTCAGCACTTGCTATTTTCCATTTTTTAAAAAATGATCACCTGTCAAGTGGATGTGAGGTGGTATCTCATTGTGGTTTTTTGATTTGCATATCCCTTATGGCTTATGATGAACGTCTTTTCAAATGTTTATTTTCCATTTGTATATATTTTTTGATAAATATTTAAACAAGTGCTTTGCCATTTGTGTTTCAGCTTCTAGTATCCTCATTTTTCCTAAAACCTAGATGTAATTTAATGTTTACTCCATATTACTATAACTACACACAATTAACATTATATTTGTAACACATGGCCTTTCTTCCAAACCTTGGCCTTCTTTTGAGGTCGTTTATAAATAAGTTACTCTTTGCTTTTCTGTCCTAACCAACTGTTGCAACTGACAACCACATCCGTAAATGTTTTAATAATCATTTAAATCAACTTATAGGATGAACCCTTCCCTTAGTCATAGGTGAAAAAAACACCTCAATTCCTGTCCTGAAAAATTCGGTTAACTTTGAACTATCAAATTTCCACAGATGGAACACCAGGTATAGATTATGGACTTTTGCCTATTTGTTAATTGGATTGTTTGTTTTTATGTTATTGAGTTGTAGGAGTTCTTTACCTATTTTGGATATTAAACCCTTATCAAATCCAGTTTTCAAATATTTTCTCCCATTCTGTTGATTGTCTTTTCACTTGATAATGTCATTAGCCCTGATGAAGTCTTTTATACATATTTTTTCATTTTGTTGCTCATGCTTTTGGTGTAAGTTCTAAGAATTCATTGCCTAATACAAGTTCTTATAAATATTTCCCTTATGTTTTCCCCTAAGACTTTTATAATTTTAGTTCTTATATTTAAGTTGTTGCTCCATTTTTATAGCTCCTTTTATTTTTAATGCAATTTTATTGAGATATATTATATATTCACATGCCATATAATCATCCAAAGTGTACAGTGTTTCACAGAATCATTATATAGCTGTGCATTCATCATATCAATTTTTGAACATTTTCATTACTCAAAAAGAAAAATAAAAGTAAAGTAAAAAAGAACATCCAAATATTCCATATTCCTCATTCCCCCATTATCCCATTATTTTGTTTTTTTGTCTTTTCTTTTTTTTTTTTTCTTACTCATCTGTCCATACACTGAATAAAGAGAGTGTAGGCTGCAAGGTTTTCACAATCAGGGGGTCACACCTTAAAAGTTCTATCGTTATTCAATCATGTTGGTTCATTTTGAGTAATTTTTTCTTAATTTAGTATGAGGTAGTGGTTCATTTAATTATTTTTGCCTGTAGGCATCCAGTTTTCCCAGTACCATTTGTTGGCGAGACTTTTCTTTCCCCATTAAGTGGTCTTAACTTTCATGTCAAAAATCAACTGGTCATAGATGTATGGGTTTATTTCTGTGCTTTCAATTGTATTCTGTTGATAGATATGTCTGCCCTTTTGGCAGTACCACATAATTTTGAGGACTGCACCTTTATAATTACTTTTGAAATTGGGAAGTGTGAGTCCTCCAACTTTTTTCTTCTTTTCAAGATGGTTATAGCTATTTGGGGTCCCTGGACCTTCTATATGAGTTTGATGATCATCTCTTCCATTTCCGTTAAGTAGGCTACTGGAATTTTGATTGATATTACATTAACTACTTTGATTAGTATCGCCTTCTTAAAAAATTGTCTTCTGAACCATGAACACAGAATGCCTTTCCATTAATTTAAGTTTTCTTCAATTTCTTTTACTAATGATTTATAGTTTTCCACAAATAAGTCCTTTATATCCTTGCTTAAATTTATTCCTACACATTAGATGGTGGACCTAGAGTTTGCAATGTTCATTCAAAACTAGTCTAAGTCCTCTTTCAAATAACAAATACCACTGCACAGGTAATGCAGTACTTTAAAGTATATCTAATTCCTCCCTCCCATCTTTCATTACATTGCATCATTTATTTCACTTATTCATAGCGATAATCACAATACATTGTTGATATTACTATTTTGTATAAATGGTTATCTGTTAGATCAATTTAGAATAAGAAAAATAGAATATCTTATTTTACCTTCATTTATTCTTCTCTGATATTTGTCTTTTTCTTTATGTAGATCTGAATTTCTAACATGTATCAATTTCTTTTTCATGAAGAATTTCTTTTAACATTGCTTGCAAGGCAAGTCTACTGGCAACAAATTTCCTTTACTTGTTTGACTGAGAAGGTTTTATTTCTCTTTTACTTTAGAAAAATAATTTTCTGAATACAGAATTCTCGATTGGTGAGTTTTTTCTTTTAGCACTTTAAATATCTCCTCTTGCTTCTTGGTTGCATAGTTGCTGAAGAAAGTCAACTGTAATTCTTTTTTGTTTGTTTCATTCTTTTTTTTTTTCCTTTGAATACTGTATGGCGGGGGTCACATATTCTTTTTCCATGTGAGTATCCTCTTATTGTAGCACCATTTGTTGATTTTTAGTTTGGTTCTTGATGGTTTGTTTGCTTGTTTATTTGGGAAGTGCATGGGCCAGGAATCAAACCTGGGTCTCCCACATGGCAGGTGAGAATTCTACCACTGAACTAGTATTGCACCCCATTTCACTCATTTTTTATTAGAGCAGTTGTAAGGTTACAGAAAAATCATGCAGAAAGTACAGAATTCCCATATACTCTCTGCCAACATTATAGTTTTCCCTATTATTAACACTTTGCATTAGTGCGGTACCTTTCAAACATAATTTTGTTCTTCACTCTTTTACTTCTTTGAAGCATTTGTCTTTGTTTTGAACTTCCTCAGTTTGAATATGATATTCTGTGATGGTTTGAAGCTGTATGTATCCCCAAAAGGCATGTTTTTAAAATCAATCCATATCTGTGGGTGTGAACCCACCTTCTGATGAGGAGACTTCAGCTAAGGTGTGGCCCATGTCATTCAGGATGCATCTTAATCCTCTTACTGAAGTCCTTTGTAAATGGAATGAGAGAAAGAGAGTGAAAGAGAAAGAGAGAAAGCCACTGAGCAACAAGATGAAATCAATGAAACCTGAAAGAGAAGGGAGACATTGTTAAAAAACAGTCTATTTCATGGTATCTGTTTTTTTGGGGTGGGGGGAAGGGGCAGTGCATCATCTGGGGATTGAATCCAGATGGTATCTGTTTTAAGCAGATTATGAAACTAAGACTTATACCTGTGTGCAGATTTTTTTTTTTTTTTTTTTTGGGTATTTATCATGCTTGGTGTTCTCTGAGCTTCCTGGCTCTGTGGTTTGTCATCTATCATTAGTTACGGAAAATTCTCAGTGATCATTACTTGAAATGTTTTTTTCTGCTCTGTTCTTTCTTTTCCTTCTGGTATTCTGTTCTAGTTTGCTAGCTGCCAGAATGCAACACACCAGAGACGGATTGGCTTTTAATAAAAGGGGATTTACTTCATTAGTTCTTCGGAGGAAAGTCAGTTAACTTTCAACTGAGGTTCTTTCTTATGTGGGAAGGCACAGGGTGGTCTCTGCTGGCCTTCTTTCCAGGCCTCTGGATTCCAACAACTTTCCCCGGGGTGTTTTCTTCCTGCAGCTCCAAAGGCCTGGGCTAAACTGCAAGTGCTGAGATGAGGTATGCTGAGCTGCTTGGGCTGTGCTACGTTGAGCTCTCTAGTTTAAAACCAGCCAATTAAATCAAACATCATTGATTACAGCAGGCATGCCTCCTAGTCAACTGCAGATGTAATTAGCAAATGATGAGGTCCATGTACTGTGGCTCATGTCCACAGTAACAGAACTAAGCATGTTCATCTGGCCAAATTGACATCTGAACATACTCCTATTATAATTTTATCATACTTTATCTAATTGTCCCATGGTTCTGGGATATTTTTTCTTTTTCATCTTTTTCTCTTTGCATTTAATTGTGGGCAGTTTCTGTTTACATATCTTCAATCTCACTGATTCTTTCCTTGGCTGTATCCAGTCTACTGATGAGACCATCAGTGGCATGCTTCATTCTATTAAACTATTTTTTATTTCTAGCATTTCTTTTTTTAAAAAATTTATTTATTAATTAAAAAAATTAAGAAACCAAATAAAACATCAACATATATAATCAGTAATTCACAATATCATCACTTAGTTGCATATTCATCATTTCTTAGAACATTTGCATTAATTCAGAAAAAGAAATAAAAAAACAATAGAAAAAAGAAATAAAACAAAAACAGGAAAGAAAAAAAAGATTATATCTACCATACCCCTTATCCCTCGCTTTCATTGATCACTAGCATTTCAAACTAAATTTATTTTAGCATTTGTTCCCCCTATTATTTATTTTTATTCCACATGTTCTACTCATTTGTTGACAAGGTAGACAAAAGGAGCATCAGACACAGGTTTTCACAATCACGCAGTAACATTGTGATAGCTATATCATTATTCAATCATCCTCAAGAAACATGGCTACTGGAACACAGCTCTACATTTTCAGGCAGTTCCCTCCAGCCTCTCCATTGCATCCTAAATAACAAGATGATATCTACTTAATGCATAAGAATAACCTCCAGGATAACCTCTCAACTCTGTTTGGAATCTCTCAGCCATTGACGCTTTGTCTCATTTCACTCTTCCCCCTTTTGGTCCAGAAGTTTTTCTCAATCCCATGATGCTAAGTCTCAGCTCACTCTAGGGTTTTTCTCAATCCCTTGATGCTGAGTCTCAGCTCATTCTATGATTTCTGTCCCATGTTGCCAGGAAGGTTCACACCCCCGGGAGTCATGTCCCACATAGACAGGGGGAGGGTGGTGAGATTGCTTGTTGTGTTGGCTGGAGAGAGATGCCACTTCTGAGCAACAAAAGAGGCTCTCTTGGGGGTGACTCTTAGGCCTAAATTTTAAGTAGACTTGACCTATCCTTTGTGGGGTTAAGTTTCATATGAACAAACCCCAAGACTGGGGGGCTCAGCCTATAGCTTTGGTTGTCCACACTGCTTGTGAGAATATCAAGAATTCAACTTGGGAAAGTTGAATTTCTCCCCACTCTCACCATTCCCCGAAGGGGGCTTGCATATACTTTTCCACTCACTGATTGAATCATTCTGGGATTCATCGGGGCATCACCCTGGACAAACCAACAAAATCTCATGTCCTACTTGAGATTCCAAGTATGTATGATGTTCAATAAAACTATCTACATAAGTTATATTCAGAAATGCACTAGTCAAAATATAAATTTTGTAACAAATAAACATTTTTTGCTTTAGTCTCACACAGAAGGTGACATTTTAAAATATTAATTACCGTCTATTTTCAGCACCCTGCAATAATGACATTCCTTTGTTCTTCCTCATGCAAAAACATTTTTAAAATTTGTACATTTAGTCACTATTATTATACACTCTAGGCATTCCTAGATTATACCTTCTCAATCTTTAACATCTATCTTTCTTTCTGATTTCATTTATGTCCCCAGCCCTCCTCCCTCTATCATTCTCACATGCAGCTTCATTCAGTGTTTAACATAACTGTATTACAGTTAGGTAGTATTGTGCTGTCCACTTCTGAGTTTTTGTATCCAGTCCTGTTGCACAGTCTGTATCCCTTAGCTCCAATTACCCAATATCTTACCCTATTTCTATCTCCTGATGGTCTCTGTTACCAACGAAATATTCCAAGTTTATTCACTAATGTCAGTTCATATCAGTGAGACCATACAGTATCTGTTCTTTTGTTTTTGGCTAATCTCACTCAGCATAATGTTCTCAAGGTCCATCCATGTTGTTACATACTTCATAAGTTTATTCTGTCTTAAAGCTGCATAATATTCCATTGTATGTATATACCACAGTTTGTTTAGCCACTCATCTGTTGATGGACATTTTGGTTGTTTCCATCTCTTTGCAATTGTAAATAATGCTGCTATAAACATCGGTGTGCAAATGTCCGTTTGTGTCTTTGCCCTTATGTCCTTTGAGTAGACAACTAGCAATGGTATTGCTGGGTCATATGGCAATTCTATATTCAGCTTTTTGAGGAACCACCAAACTGCCTTCCACAGTGGTTGCACCATTTGACATTCCCACCAACAGTGAATAAGTGTGCCTCTTTCTCCACATCCTCTCCAGCACTTGTCATTTTCTGTTTTGTTGATAATGGCCATTCTGGTGGGTGTGAGATGATATCTCATTGTGGTTTTGATTTGCATTTCTCTAATGGCCAGGAATGTTGAGCATCTCTTCATGTGCCTTTTGGCCATTTGTATTTCCTCTTCTGAGAGGTGTCTGTTCAAGTCTTTTTCCCAGTTTGTAATTGGATTTGCTGTCTTTTTGTTGTTGAGTTGAATAATCTCTTTATAAATTCTGGATACTAGTCTTTTATCTGATATGTCATTTCCAAATATTGTCTCCCATTGTGTAGGCTGTCTTTTTATTTTCTTGATGAAGTTCTTTGATGCACAAAAGTGTTTAACTTTGAGGAGTTCTCATTTATTTCTTTCTTTCCTCAATGCTCTTGCTTTGGGTGTAAGGTCTATAAAACCACCTCCAATTATAAGATTTATAAGATATTTCCATACATTTTCCTCTAACTGTTTTATGGTCTTAGACCTAATGTTTAGATCTCTGATCCATTTTGAGTTAACTTTTGTATAGGGTGTGAGATACGGGTCTTCTTTCATTCTTTTGCATATGGATATCCTGTTCTCTAGGCACCATTTATTGAAGAGACTGTTCTGTCCCAGGTGAGTTGGCTTGACTGCCTTATCAAAGATCAAATGTCCATAGATGAGAGGGACTATATCTGAACACTATATTCAATTCCGTTGGTCAATATATCTATCTTTATGCCAGTACCATGCTGTTTTGACCACTGTAGCTTCATAATATGCCTTAAAGTCAGGCAGCATGAGATCTCCAGCTCAGTTTTTTTTCCTCAAGATACTTTTAGCAATTCGGGGCACCCTGCCCTTCCAGATAAATTTGCTTATTGGTTTTTCTATTTCTGAAAAGTAAGTTGTTGGGATTTTGATTGGTATTGCATTGAATCTGTAAATCAATTTAGGTAGAATTGACATCTTAACTATATTTAGTCTTCCAATCCATGAACACGGTATGCCCTTCCATCTATTTAAGTGTTCTGTGATTTCTTTTAACAGTTTCTTGTAGTTTTCTTTGTATAGATTTTTTGTCACTTTAGTTAAATTTATTCCTAAGTATTTTATTCTTTTAGTTGCAATTGTGAATGGAATTCATTTCTTGAGTTCCCCCTCAGATTGTTCATTACTAGTGTATAGAAACACTACAGATTTTTGAATGTTGATCTTGTAACCTGCCACTTTGCTGTACTCGTTTATTAACTCTAGAAGTTTTGCTGTGGATTTTTCAGGGTTTTCAACATATAGTATCATATCATCTGCAAAAAGTGATAGTTTTACATTTTCCTTTACAATTTTGATGCCTTGTATTTCTTTTTCTTGTCTAATTGCTCTGGCTAGAACTTCCAACACAATGTTGACTAACAGTGGTGACAGCGGACATCCTTGTCTTGTTCTTGATCTTAGGGGAAACGTTTTCAGTTTTTCCCCATTGAGGATGATATTAGCTGTGGGTTTTTCATATATTTTCTTCCTTTATCATTTTAAGGAAGATCCCTTGTATTCCTATCCTTTGAAGTGTGTTCAACAGGAAAGGATGTTGAATCTTGTCAAATGCCTTCTCTGCATCAATTGAGATTCTCGTGTGATTTTTATGCTTTGATTTGTTGACATGGTGTATTACATTAATTGATTTTCTTATGTTGAACCATCCTTGCATACCTGGGATGAATCCTCCTTGGTCATGATGCATAATTCTTTTAATGTGTTGCTGGATTCGATTTGCTAGAATTTTGTTGAGGATTTTTGCATCTATATTCGTTACAGAGATTGGTCTGTAGTTTTCTTTTTTTGTAATATCTTTGTCTGGTTTTGGTATGAGGGTGATGTTGGCTTCATAGAATGAATTAGGTAGCTTTCCCTCCTCTTCAACTTTTTTTGAAGAGTTTGAGCAGGATTGGTACTAATTCTTTCTGGAATGCTTTGTAGAACTCACATGTGAAGCCGTCTGGTCCTGGACTTTTCTTTTTGGAAGCTTTTTAATGACAGATTCAATATCTTTACTTGTGAATGGTTTGTTAAGGTCATCTATTTCTTCTCGAGTCAAAGTTGGTTGTTCATGCCTTTCTAGGAAGTTGTCCTTTTCATCTACATTGTTGTATTTATTAGCATAAAGTTATTCATAGTATCCTGTTATTACCTCCTTTATTTCTGTGGGGTCAGTGGTTATGTCTCCTCTTCCAATTCCGATCTTATTTATTTGCATCCTCTCTTTTCTTCTTTTTGTCAATCTTGCTAAGGGCCCATCAATCTTATTGATTTTCTCATAAAACCAGCTTCTGGTTTATGATTTTCTCAATTGTTTTCATATTCTCAATTTCATTTATTTCTGCTCTAATCTTTGTTATTTCTTTCCTTTTGTTTGCTTTGGGGTTAGTTTGCTGTTCTTTCTCCAGTTCTTCCAAGTGGACAGTTAATTCCTGAATTTTTGCCCTTTCTTCTTTTTTGATATAGGCATTTGGGGCAATAAATTTCCCTCTTAGCACTGCCTTTGCTGCATCCCATAAGTTTTGATATGTTGTGTTTTCATTTTCATTTGCCTCGAGATATTTACTGATTTCTCTTGTAATTTCTTCCTTGACCCACTGGTTGTTTAAGAGTGTGTTGTTGAGTCTCCACATATTTGTGAATTTTCTGGTGCTCTACCTATTACTGATTTCCAACTTCATTCTTTTATGATCTGAGAAAGTGTTGTATATGATTTCAATCTTTTTAAATTTGTTGAGACTTGCTTTGTGACCCAGCATATGGTCTATCTTTGAGAATGATCCATGAGCATTTGAGAAAAAGGTGTATCCTGCTGTTGTGGAGTGTAATGTCCTATAAATGTCTGTTAAGTCTAGCTCATTTATTGTAATATTCAAATTCTCTATTTCTTTATTGATCCTCTGTCTAGATGTTCTGTCCATTGATGAGAGTGGTGAATTGAAGTCTCCAACTATTATGGTAGATGTGTCTATTTCCCTTTTCAGTGTTTGCAGTGTTTGCCTCATGTATTTTGGAGCATTATGGTTCGGTGCATAAATATTTATGATTGTTATGTCTTCATGTTGAATTGTTCCTTTTATTAGTAGATAGTATCCTTCTTTGTCTCCTTTAACTGTTTTACATTTGAAGTCTAATTTGTTGGATATTAGTATAGCTACTCCTGCTCTTTTCTGGTTGTTCTTTGCATGAAATATCTTTTCCCAACCTTTCACTTTCAACCTATGTTTATCTTTGGGTCTAAGATGTGTTTCCTGTAGACAGCATATAGAAGGATCCTGTTTTTATGTGCATTCTGCCAGTCTATTGATTGGGGAGTTCAGTCCATTAACATTTAGTGTTATTACTGTTTGGTTAGTATTTTCTTCTACCATTTTACCTTTTGTATTTTATATGTCATTTCTAATTTTCCTTCTTTCTACACTCTTCTCCACACCTTTTTTTCTCTTATGTTTTTGTATCTGTCTCTAGTGCTCCCTTTAGTATTTCTTGCAGAGCTGGTCTCTTGGTCACAAATTCTCTCAGTGACTTTTTGTCTGAAAATGTTTTAATTTCTCCCTCATTTTAGAAAGACAATTTTGCTGGGTATAGAATTCTTGGTTGTCCCTTTTTCTCTTTTAGTAATTTAAATATATCATCCCACTGTCTCCTCACCTCCATGGTTTCTGCCAAGAAATCTACACATAGTCTTATTATGCTTCCCTTGCATGTGATGGATTGCTTTTCTCTTGCAGCTTTCAAGATTCTCTCTTTCTCTTTGACCTCTGACATTCTAACTAGTAAGTGTCTTGGAGATTGTCTATTTGGATCTATTCTCTTTGGGGTATGCTGCACTTCTTGGATCTGTAACTTTAGGTCTTTCATAAGAGTTGGGAAATTTTCAGTGATAATTTCTTCCATTAGTTTTTCTCCTCCTTTTCCCTTATCTTCTCCTTCCAGGACACCCACAACACGTATATTTGTGCACTTCATATTATCATTCAATTCCCTGAGTCCCTGCTCATATTTCTTCAATTTTTTTCCTCTATAGTTTTGGTTTCTTGTTGGATTTCAGATGTTCCATCCTCCAGTTCACTAATCCTATCCTCTGTCTCTCAAAATCTACCATTGTAGGTTTCCATTGTTTTTTTTTTTATCTCTTCTACTGTGCCTTTCATTCCCATAAGTTCTGTGATTTGTTTTTTCAGACTTCCGATTTCTTCTTTTTATTCATTCCTTGCCTTCTTCATGTCCTCCCTCAATTCATTGATTTGGTTTTTGATGAGGTTTTCCATGTCTGTTCATATATTTTGAATTAATTGTTTCAGCTCTTGTATCACATTTGAATTATTGGTTTGTTCCTTTGACTGGGCCATATCTTCAATTTTCCTGGTGTGATCTGTTATTTTTTGCTGGCATTTGGACATTTAATTACCTTAATTAGTTTATTCTGGAGATTGCTTTCACTTCCCTTGCCTAGGGTTTTCTTGCTGGATGAATTTGTTGTCTATCTGTTCTTTGACATTCAATTCAGCTTTTTCTGGGCCTCTAGCTTAGGTTTTTTTTAACAGAGGATAATTTTTCAATTCTTGTTTTCTTGTTTCTTGCCCTGCTTGTATGGTGCCTTTCCGCCCCCCCCCTTAGGAGAATCTATGTAGGTATTATAGACTCCAGCCAGGTTTTCCCAAACTAAACTGGCCTCCTATCAGGGGGAAGGAGTCACCTACATCAGTTTTCCCTGAAGGTGAGACCCAGCATGTTAAAAGACTTTCCTGTGAATTCTCTGGGCTCTGTTTTTCTTATCCTGCCCAGTGTATGGTGCTTGTCTGCCTGCGGGTCCCACCAGCATAAGATGTTGTGGCACCTTTAACTTTGGAAGACTCTCCCTGCTGGGGCCATGGTTGAGACAGAGGAGAGGTTGTAGGCTGTTTTTAATGGCTTCAAATTGCCAAGCCCTGGGGTCTGAATTCCTTGAGGGAGGGATTCCACCTGAGTTGGGCTTCACCCCTCCCCTGGGGAAGGCAGAGGTGGGAGACAGCCCTGAAACCAGCCCGTTTCTGCCTATGCCTGGGGCAGTTGCAGCCCAAGAAGTCCCACCACCAACCCCAGAGGCAGCCAAGCCCCTGTAGAAACACAGCCACAAAAACCTCCATTTCCTCCCCTTTCCTCTTTTTCCATTAGCCCAATGAATGACCTCCACCTTGACCAGGTTCACCTGAGCTGGGGGCTTATTTTTAGCAGTCAAAATTTGTTAATTAATGCCACAATTGGTGTTTGGTTGGACTCAACCCCTGCTTCTGTTGAAGTCTCTTTCTTTTCCCCTCTGGGAAGCAGCCTGTGGTGGAGGGGCACCAGCTGCCGTGGCTTGGGGAACTCATGGTTCTGGGGAGGCTCGCAGCTGGTCCAGCTGGTCCAGACTGGGGTATGCTGTGTGTCTGGTCACTGACATGGCTCCGGGAGCTGTTCTGTATTGTTTCTGGTTATTTAGTAGTTGTTCTGGAGGACGAACTAAAATGCACACATTACTAAGCTGCCATCTTGGCCACACCCCCTCTAACATTTCTTTTTGATTGTTTCTTAGAGTTCCCATATCTTTGCATACATTACTTAGATGTTTGTGCAAATTGGCCACTTTTCCTGTATTGGTATAAAGCTGTTACATGCCCCAGAAAAGGACATGTTCTTTTAATCCATTCCTGTGGGTGCAGATCTTTTGTGGGTGGGACTTTTTGGTTAGGTTATTTCAATTGAGAAGTGACCCAACCCATTCAAGGTAGATCTTAATCCTTTTACTGGAGTCCTTTATGAGAGCATAAAAGAGAGATGGTCAATAGAGCTAGAAATAAAACCCCAGAGAAGCTGAGAGGACCCAGAGAAGCTCAGAGAGGAGGTCACTGGAACCAGAAGCTGAAAGCAACAATACCCAGGAGTGCAGGACCAGCAGACACTGGTCACGTGCCTTGGTATTTGACAGAGGAATCCTGGATGCCAGCAGCCTTTCTTCAGAGAAGCTATCTTCCTCTTGATGTCTTAATTTTAACATGGCTTCAGAACTATAAATTTGTAAGGTAACAAATCCCCATTGTAAAAGCCAACCCATTTTGTCTATGTTGCATTCCAGCAGTTTAGCAAACTGAAACAGTCTTAATATATTAAATAAAGTTATTTTAAATTACTGCTTGATGATTCCTAAATCTCTGCTTTACCTGAGTCTGTTTCTGATACTTGCTTGATTATTGTATTTTTGTATGTGTTGTAATTTCTTTTTTTGAAAGTTGGATTTGATAAGTCAAGTAAAAGGAAATGAAATAAATAGGTCTATGTCATATTTTATGTTTATCTGACCAGGAAGTAGGCTTGTATTTACTGTTTTTTATATTTACAGTGTCGGATACTAAAACTTTGCCTACTCTTTCTTAAATAGATTCACCTTCTTAAGGAGATTTATAGTTCTCTTGCTTTTTATGCAGGAGACCTATCAATACTGTGAGATATCAGGTAAAGGAAGCATTCCATAAACCTATGACTAGGTTTCAATCCTTTAATGGGCCTCTGTCTCTTTTCTTTGACCTTTACAAATGCTTCTTAGCTTTCCCACCTCTCCTCTTAGGTGAGATAGGAAGGTTACAGACCGAGATCAGTGTGGTCTGGTAAAATTTAAGTCAGTGGGTTATGACAGAATGTTTCCAAGGGTGCACAGGTAGTTCAGCCATTAGAATGCCTGTCTTCCATGCAGGAGATGCAGGTTTGATTCCAAGACCATGTACTCAAAAAAAAAAGTTTCCTTGAGGAAAAGGCTGTTAAGAAGAACAGAGCACTCTAGGTGTATTTCAAAATGCTTATTTTTCCCTACCCCATCGGAAATGTCAGGGATTTTTTTCTGATCTTTACCTTGAAAACCTAGTGATGTTCCTTAAGGTAAAACTCACATAACTGTGCAAGGCAGGATGGTTACAGGGGGCTGGAGTTGGGTGTGTGACTTCCCCCAGATGAGTTATGCTCTGATAAAACTTAAGTTAGTTTGGTTCTCATAAAAATTTTCCCTCAAGGAAAGGACCTTATTGAGGAGGTCCTTCAGCACAGTGAAATAGACCTCTTAATATATTAAATAAAGTTATTTTAAATTACTGGTTGATGATTCCTAAATCTCTGCCTTATCTGAGCACTTTAGGTATATTTCACTTTAAGTATATTTCAAAATGGTGACTTTTTCTCTCCCCCTGCCAGAAACATAGGAGCCTTTTTTTCTGAACTTTATCTTAAAAACCCGATGGTGCTCCTGGAGGTTAAAATCACAAACACATGAAAAACCCTCTAAAGCTTTGCCCCAGAAATTTTTTTTTAACTTTTTTATTGTGTAATGTAACATATATACAAAGCAAAGAAATCAAAAAGCAATAGTTTTCAAAGCACTCTTCAACAAATAGCTCAGGACAGATCCCAGAGTTTGTTGTGAGCTACCATACGACCCTCTCAGATTTTTCCTTCTAGCTGTTCCAGAATATAGGAGGCTAGAAGACATAAATATTTTTAGCATCACGATTGATTTTTTTCTTTTTTGTGAAAAAGAACATATATACAAAAAAGCAATAAATTTCAAAGCACAGCACCACAATTAGTTGTAAAACATATTTCAGACTTTGACATGGGTTATGTTATGGTCAGGTTCATGTGTCAACTTGGTCAAGCGGTGGTACCTGTTTGTCTGGTTGGGCAAGCACTGGCCTGTCCGTTGCAATGAGGACATTTCGTAGAATTAAATCATGATCACATTGGCTGCATCCACAGCTGATTCCATTTGTAATCAGCCAAGGGGGGTGTCATATGCAATGAGTGATCCTCAATCTAATCAATGGAAGCCTTTTAAGGAGGATTCAGAAGACACAGGCTCACTTCCTGCTTTGGCTGGCAAACCTCTCCTGTGGAATTCATCCAGACCCCCCATTGGAATCATCAGTGTCACAGCCTGCCCTGTGGATTTTTGAATCTGCATTCCCATGGTCACATGAGACATGTTCATAAATTTTATATTTGTGAGTGTTCCCTGTTAATTCTATTTCTCTAGAGAACCCTAATGAATACATTTTGCTACCAGGAGCAGTTCTTAAGAAACAAAATCTTAAAAATGGGTTTTTATGAATGGTTTTCTACTCTGACTGGACTCAAAGGCACTAAAGACTCTGATTTCCATACTCAGAATGACACTCCCAATTCATGGAGTGAGTTGGCAAAAGAGATAGTCAAAATATCACATTCAATTCTCCTAATACTTTGCTTGTACAAAACCAGGCTCTGGGGGATAAGGTTTTTGACACCTTTACAGAGTTTTATAGAAATAAGAGGTATAGAAATGTTGGTTGGTTGTTGTTGATACACTGGCTACATTAAGGAGTGAAAGGGATGGGCTTAAGTCTTCAAGCGAGAAGTTTAAGCACCTCCGACAGATGGAGAAGTTTCTATGAGGATCCTGAAGGAAAATCTTATTTCCCTTGGCTGTAGACTTGAGACCTCTGAAAATCAGACTCAGAATCTTATTGTGAGAGTAGCAACTTTACAACATAAATTGAAATCTGTGTTGCATGGTGTCTGCCATTAAAGTGAGGGCATTGATTGGAAAGGAGTGGGACCCTGAAAAATGGGATGTTGACATATGGATTGATAATGATGTCAGGAGTGAGGTTGAAACCTTAGGTCATGCTGAGTCTTCTCTAGATAACCTTGCAATAGCCTGCCCTGAGGACATAGCCACCCCGCCTCCAGCCTGCCTTGAGCAGTTGGCCACCCAACCTCCTCCTGAAGGGATTAGCCCTAGAGTGATTAATCCTGTTTCACCAGATGAAACTGCAAATGAGTGCCCTAAAGCAAATGGCTCGGAAGATATTTCTAATTCTTTTCATGACCCACCCCCACCACCACACATTTCTTCCAGACCTTTAACTAGACTAAAGTCCAAACAGGCACCTAAAGGTGAGATGCAAAGTATCACATATGAGGAGGTACATTATACTCCAAAAGAACTGTGAGTTTTCCAATTTATATAGAAGAAATCAGGGGACTATGTGTGGCAATGAATTTTAAGGGTGTGGGATAATGGTGGGAGGAATATAAGGCTGGATCAGGCTGAATTTATTGATACGGACCCACTAAGCAGAGATTCTGCATTCAATGTTATAGCTCGAGGAGTAGGAAAAGGTATTAACAGTTCATTTGGATGGTTGGTTGAAACATGGATCAAAAGGTGGCCGACATTACCTGAGGTTGAAATGCCAGAACTGCCCTGGTATAATGTAGAAGAGGGGATCCAGAGGATTAGAGAGATTGGAATGCTAGAGTGGATTTATCATGTAAAACCTACTCTTACACCCCAGGAATGTCCAGAGGATGCACCTTTTACCAGAACAGTGAGAAATAAATTTGTGAGGCTAGCACCATTATCCCTGAAGATCTCTGTGACATATGGATTGATAATAGTTGCACTTCTCTGTAGGTCAGATATTACTGTAGGAACTTCTGTCACTGAGCTGGAATCCTTAAACACAATGACCGGATCCCAAGTTGGAAGGAGCCAGGTGGCAGCACTTAATCGCCAAAGACAGGGTAAACATGGCTATTATAATAGACAGCAAACTCAAAGCAGGAGTCAAAATTATATGACTTGCAGAGATTTGTGGCATTGGCTAGTAAATCATGGGGTACCTAGAAATATAATAGAAGGGCAGTCTACTAAATTCTTGTTTGAGATGTATAATCAAAAGAGTTCTAGGTCAAGTAAACAGAAGTCAAACACAAATTACAAAAACACAGAGTCACAGCTCCCTAATCAATTTCCAGACTTGAGACAGTTTACAGACACAGAGCCCCTGAATGAAGGGGAGGTCATGTCCCTTTGGGGAGAACCCTGTTACACTGCCACAAATTTATACTGTTAATCTTCCTCCAAGCCTTCCCCAAGGAGACTGATGGCCTTTTCCTGGGTAACTGTGCATTGAGGAAAAGGAAATGATTAGATATTCAGGGATTATTAGACACTGGTTCAGAAATGGCATTAATTTCAGGGGACCCAAGATGTCACTCTGGTCCAACAGTCAGAGTGGGGGCTTGAGGAGGCCAGGTGATCAATGGAGTTTTAGCTCAGGTCCATCTCACAGTGGGTCCAGTGGACCCCTGAGTCCATTCTGTAGTTATTTCCCCAGTTCCAGAATGTATAATTGGTATAGACATACTGAGAAACTGGCAGAATCCCCACAGTGGCTCTCTAACTCATGCAGTGAGGGCTATTATGGTGGGAAAGGCCAAGTGGAAGCCACTAGAACTGCCCCTACCTAGCAAAATAGTAAATCAGTAGCAGTACCAGATTCCTGTAGGAATTGCAGAGATTACTGCCACTATTAAGGACTTGAAGGATGCAGGGGTGGTGATTCCCACCACATCCTCATTCAACTCTCCTATTTGGCCTATGCAGAAAACAGATGGGTCTTGGAGGACGACAGTGGATTATCATAAGCTCAACCAGGTGGTAACTCCAATTGCAGCTGCTGTCCTAGATGTGGTATCATTGCTTGAGTAAATCAGTACATCCCCTGGTACCTGGTATGCAGCTATTGATTCAGCAAATACTTTTTTCTCAACAGCTGTTAGTAAGGACCACCAGAAACAGTTTGCTTTCAGCTGGCAATGTCAGCAATATACTTTCACTATCATACCTCTGGGGTATATCAACTCTCCAGCCCTATGCCATAATCTTGTCCTCAGGGACCTTGATTGTTACTGCCTCCCACAAGACATCACACTGGTCCATTATATTGATGATATCATGTTGATTGGACCTAGTGAGCAAGAAGAAGCAACTACTCTAGACTTCCTGGTAAGGCATTTGCATGTCAGAGGATGGGAGATAAATCCAACAAAAATACAGAGGCCTTCCACCTCAGTGAAATTTCTAGGTGTCCAGTGGTGTGGGACATGTTGAAATATCCCTTCTAAGGTGAAGGATAAATTGTTGCATCTGGCCCCTCCTATGACCAAAAAAGAGGCACGACCTAGTTGGTCTTTTTGGATTTTGGCACAACATATTGCTCATTTGGGTTTGCTACTCTAGCCCATTTATCAAGTGACCAGAAAAGCTGCTAATTTTGAGTGGTGACCTGAATAAGAGGAGGCTCTTGACAGGGTCCAGACTCTGTACAAGCTGCTCTGCCACTTGGGCCATGTGATCCAGCAGATCCAACAGTGCTGGAAGTGTCGGTGGCAAATAGAGATGCTGTCTGGAGCCTTTGAAAGGCCCCTATAGGAGAATCACAACGCAGACCCCAGGATTTGGGAGCAAAGCTTTACCGTCTGCTGCAGATAACTACTTTCCTTTTGAGAAACAGCTTTTGGCCTGCTACTGGGCCTTAGTAGAGACTGAACACTTAACCATGGGCCACCAACTTATCATGAGACCTGAGTTGTCTATCATGAACTGGGTGTTGTCTGACCCACCAAGCCATAAAGTTGGGCGTGTGCAGCAGCACTCTATTGTAAAATGGAAATGGTATATACAAGATAGGGCCAGAGCAGGTCCTGAAGGCACAAGTGAGTTACATGAAGAAGTGGCACAAATGCCCATAGTCTCCACCACTGCTACATTACCTTCTCTTTCCCAGATCAGAACTATGGCCTCTTGGGGATTTCCTTACAGTGAATTGACTGAGGAAGAGAAAACTTGGGCCTGGTTTACAGATGGTTCAGCACGATATGCAGGTACCACCCAAAAGTAGACAGCTGCAGCATTACAACCCCTTTTTGGGGTGTCCTTGAAAGACAGTGGTGAGGGGAAATCCTCCCAGTGGGCAGAACTTCAAGCAGTGCCCCTGGTTTTTCATTTTGCTTGGAAAGAAAAAAATGGCCAGAGGTGTGTTTGTATACTGACTCATGGGCTATTGCTAATGGTTTGACTGGATGGTTAGAGACTTGGGAAGACCATAATTGGAAAATTGGTGACAAAGAGGTCTGGGGAAGAAGTATGTGGATAGACCTTTCTGAGTGGGCTAAAAACATCAAGATATTTGTGTCCCACATGAATGTGCACCAGAGGATGACTTTAGCAGAGGAAGATTTTAATAATCAAGTGGATAAGATGACCCTTTCTTTGGATATCAGTCAGCCTATTTCCACAGCAACTCCTGTCATTGCCCAATGGGCTCATGAACAAAGTGGTCGTGGTGGTAGGGATGGAGGTTATGCATGGGCTCAGTAACATGGACTTCCACTCACCAAGGCTGACTTGGCTGCAGCCACTACTGAGTGCCCAATCTGCCAGCAGCAGAGGCCCACACTCAGCTCCCAATACAGCACGGTTCCCCGAGGTGGCCAGCCAGCTACATGGTGACAGGTTGATTACATTGGACCACGCCCTTCATGGAAGGGGTAGCGATTTGTTCGAACTGGAATAGACACATACTCTGGATATGGGTTTGCTTTCCCTGCATGCACTGCTTCTGCCTAAACTAACATCTGTGCTTGGCTTACAGAATACCTTATCCATCATCATGGTATTCTACATAGCATCACTTCTGATCAGTGAACACACTTAACAGCAAATAAAGTGTGGGAATGGGCACATGCTCATGGAATTCTCTGGTCTTACCATGTTCCCCATCATCCAGAAGCAGCTGGATTGATAGAACGGTGGAATGGCCTTTTGAAAACTCAATTATGGTGCCAACAAGGTGGAAATACCTTGAAAGGCTGGGGTAATGTTCTCCAGGAAGCTGTATATGCTCTGGATCAGTGTCCACTGTATGATGCTGTTTCTCCCATAGCCAGGATCCATGGGTCCAGGAACCAGGGTGGAAATGGGAGTGGCATCACTCACTATTACCCCTAGTGATCCACTAGGAAAATTTTTGCTTCCTGTCCCTGCAACCCTGAGCTCTGCTGGTCTATAGGTTTTAGTTCCAAAAGGGGGAGTGCTTCCACCAGGAGAAACAACAATGATTCCATTGAACTGGAATCTAAGGCTGCCACCTGGTCACTTTGGGCTACTCATGCCCCTGGATCAACAAGCCAAGAAGGGGATTACATTATTGTCTTGGGTGATTGACACTGACTGTTGGGGGGAAATAGGACAGCAACTACACAGTGGAGATAAAGAAGAGTTTTCTTGGAATATAAGAGATCCTCTAGGGTGTCTTTTAGTACTACCATGCCCTGTGATTAAAATCAATGGAAAACTGCAACAACCCAATGCAGGCAGGACTACCAATGTCTCTGAAACTTCAGGAATGAAGGTTCGGGTCACCCCAACAGGTGAAGCTCCATGTCCAGCTGAAGTGCTTGCTGAGGGTAATGGAAACATGTAATGGGTAGTGGAAGAAGGTAGTGATAAATATGAACTACAACCACATGATCAGTTACGGAAATGAGGATTGTGATGCTGTTTTGTTCCTGTATACTATTTAAGTTGAAAGTTATCAAGTTTAAGAATGAATATTACCCAAGGACTTGCACCCTATTCTGGAGAGATTTAATGTATTTCTGGTTATATGCAAGACAGTTGAGTATTTTTAGGTGAAAGAAAAAAAATGTGTGTTTTAATGTTTTTTATTTAGGAGTTAGGTATGGTTTAAGGTGATATATATAGCTGCCAAGTTCACAAGGGGTGGACTGTCATGGTCAGGTTCATGTATCAACTTGGCCAAGTGGTGGTACCTGTTTGTCTGGTTGGGCAAGTGTTGACTTGTCTGTTGCAATGAGGACATTTCATAGAATTAAATCATGATCATGTCAGCTGCATCCACAGCTGATTCCATTTGTAATTAGCCAAGGGGAGTGTCTTAGGCAATGAGTGATGCTCAATATAATCACTGGAAACCTTCTAAGGAGGATTCAGAAGACACAGGCTCTCTTCCTGCTTCGGGTGGTGAGCCTCTCCTGTGGAATTCTTCCAGACCCTCCATCAAAATCGTCGGCTTCACAACCTGCCCTGTGGATTTTGGACTCTGCGTTCCCATGGCCACGTGAGGCACTTTTATAAATTTTATATTTGCAAGTGTTCCCTGTTAATTCTGTCTCTCTAGAGAACCCTAACTAATACAGGTTACAGTTCCACAATTTTAGGTTTTTACTTCTAGCTGCTCTAAGATACTGGACATTAAAAGAGATACAATTTAATGATTCAGCAACCATAGTCATTTGTTAAATCCTACTTCACTATATAACTCAACCATCACCTTTGATCTGTATAACTCCACCATCATCTTTGATCTTTCTATTCCACTCTTTAGGGGTCTGTCAATAATATGGGGTAGAGAGATAGAAGTATCTGATGTTCTGGAGAGGCTGGACCCTCTAGATTTCAGGCCTTATCTGGTCCAGGGGTGCATCTGGAGTTTGTAAGTTTCTGGTAAGTTATACTAGTGCATGGAACCTGTGTGGAATCTTACATTCTTTAGGATTGGCTGGAATGGTCCTGGTTGGGAGTTGGCAGGTTATGATAAGTAGCAAGGTCTAACTGAAGCTTGCATAAGAGCAACCTCCAGTATAGCCTCTTGACTCTACTTGAACTTGAGCTCTCTCTGTCACTGATACTCTTTTAGTTACACTTCTTTCCCCCCTTTTGGTCAGGATGGAATTGATGATACTGTGGTGGCAGGGCTGGATTCACCCCTGGAAGTCCTCTCCCACATCACCAGGGAAACTTTCACCCCTGGATGTCATGTCCCACATAGTGGGGAGGGCAATGATTTCACTTGCAGAGTTGGGTTTAGAGAGAGTAAGGCCACATCTGAGCAACAACAGAGGTCCTCCAGAAGTAACTCTTAGGCATACCTATAGGTAGTCTAAGCTTCTCTGCTGCCTACATAAGTTACACAAGAGTAAAACTCAAGATCAAGGGCATGGCCTATTGATTTGGGTGCCCCTAAAGTTTAACACAGTATCCGGGGATTTCCTGCTGGTAAAGTTTAATAGTTTCATATTTTTTATCCCATCCATCAAGGGACTTTGCCAATACTTTTTATCTGCTTAGTATACTCTAGGATATACCCAGCATTATATTGATCTATACAGGACTAAAGGACCTCTTTTTCATTCTAGTCTCCCTGTGTTTCAATTGTTCAAATAAGCTATACAGATAGGTTGAGTTAGATTATGCACTACAGAAAATTTCAGTTCCAGACCAAACAAACCTTTCTTCTTTTGGTCTCAAAGAGTATGTGTCATTCTAAAATATAGACAATGGCTTTCTTATGCCCCCAGGAGTTTTTAATCTCTCAAACTAGTTTGCCCAGTCACTAGCAATGAATCAATTATCCCATTAGTGTCCTACTAGGTGCTGGCACCAGCAGTGGCTTCTGTTCTTGGTAACCTGTGATTCTTTGTATTCATCTGCATGTCCAATTTTTGTTTTTTTTTTGGGGGGGGGGTGTCAGTTTGCACTGTGGTCTCAATTCTCTGAAGGGTCAAAGAAAAGTTGTTGAATTTGTTAGTTTAGTTTTTTTTTTCTTTCTAGTGATAGCTGGATAAATAGAAAATACTTGTTTTAATTTGTAGCTGCTGGAATGCAATATACCAGAATTACAGAATGGCTTTTAAAAAGGGGAATTTAACAAGTTTCTAGTTTACAGTTCTAAGGCCGAGAAAATGTCCCAACTAAAACAAGTCTATAGAAATGTCCAATCTAAGGCATCCATCAGGGAAAGATACCTTGGTTCAAGAAGGCCAATGAAATTCAAGGTTTCTCTCTCAAATGAGAAGGCACATGGCAGACACAGTCAGAGTTTCTCTCTCATCTGGAAAAGCACATGGTGAACACGGTCAGGGTTCCTCTCTCATCTGGAAGGACATATGCCAAACACGGTGTCACCTGCTAGCTTCTTCTCTCCTGGCTTCTGGTTTCATGAAGCTTCCCGGGAAGTGTTTTCCTTCTTCATCTCCAAAAGTTGCTGGCTTGTGGACTCTCTGCTTTGTGGTGCTGCAGCATTCTCTGCTCTCTCTGAATCTCCTATTCTCCAAAACGTTTCCTCTTTTGTAGGACTCCAATAAACCAATCAAGACCCACCCAAATGGGTGGAGACATGTCATCACCTAATCCAGTTTAATAACCACTATTGACTAAATCACATCATCCAGGGAGATGATTTGATTATAGTTTCAAACATTATTCTACCTTTATGAAATGGGATTTTGATAAAACATGGCTTTTCTAGGGGGCATACATCCTTTTAAACAAGCACAATACTCAATATAATCCTTAAACTAGAAATGCTTAGTATAGCCTTCACTAGCTAGAAAAATGTTTTCTATGATCACTTCCTTCAAGCAGTCTTGACGTTATTTTAAGCATTAAAAGCCCTTGTTGAAATAGTTTGCTGTTAGTTTAATCTCAAAAAAAACATATTCTCTATTCCCAGAAACCCTCCCTTGGCTTGTAGAAATGAAATATCATATGAACCAATATCGGCACCTTCCTCCCTTTTGAAGGATATGATCAAAAGACCAAATAGTCAACAACAAAAGTGGCCTACAAGATAAAGAACATGTTGACTGAACAGTTTTACCCCTTCTATTTTTTTCTTTTCCTTTCTTTTGGATTCTGACCATTTCTTTGTCTGTTTGGGGTTATAAAGGCCCAAACCATCCTTCACACTTGGAACTGGTCTTGGAGAGTTTTTCCTTCAATTCCTTGATGATGCATCGTCAATAAATTCACCTTCTTACCAAGATAGAGACTTGTTTCTCCGTCTGATGTGGGATCAGACGGGCCTGAATCTTCAAGGCTATGTTTTCTGATGGTAACACTGGTTAAGAGGATGAGATTGACAATCTCCAAGCTCTTTACATGTTGGGGTGGGAATCCGGTTTAATGCTTTTGATTGCTTCTTGTATTTAACCAGACTCCAATCAAGATTTATATATTACATTTACATGTGTCCCCTGTCTTTTCTTTTCGAATGAACAAAGTCCCAATTTTATAAAAATTAGACCTTTGAAACAGCTCTTTTATAAGCACATGTGAAAAGTAGAGAAAATTTTGGCAAAGAAAGGCTAGAGATGTCAACTGCATGGGCAGTATAGACTCAATATTTGCTGGAGCAGTGTGAACATTTGGTGTATCAAAATCATCCCATTTTAAATAAACAGTAAAGTACCATCAGAATAGTAAAAAGGCAACTTTCTATTCATGCCATTGCTGTTCATGTCACTGTTGTGGAGAAGATATTGAAAAAAATAAAGGGCTGAAAATACAGAAGTTTTTCCTCAAAGTATAGTAAAAACACAAATTTCAGATGAATTTTAAGTATGCCTTAACCATCCTAGTTCTAGACAACCACGCTGAAGAGGCAACAGAATTGCTGTTATTTTTTTAACAAGCTAAGGAGAAACAAAGGGAACAACTAAAACTTGCTGGTGGTTTCACAGAATGGTTAAGGCTGAGAATAATGCTTGGAAAACATTGACTTCGCTTATTTTTTCAAAGAAACAAGTTTTTAAATGAATACATGTAATTTAATTTTTGTAATCCTGTAAATTATTTCTTATAAATGAATTTATGTAGGAGAAAACATTGTTTAACCACAACCATAATATTTTCTAAACTGATATTGTAATGATCACCTAAAATGTTCAGGTACGTTCCATAAACCTTACTTAAAAGGTCCCTTGTTTGGTATGAAACTAATCTTTAAAAAAAACTCTGAAGTTCCAACATGACATTCTAACAGACATTTATGAACCTCTTTAAAAACATCTCTCTTGCAAAGCGAGTCTATAAATCATCTACTCATGCGATGCTAATGAACATACAGAATCATTATAGACATTTTGTGGGTTAACAGGTCAAATGAACTCTGCTACCTAGGATGGAAAAGGTCCACAATTATCTTAATATGTCTGATATCCATTAAGTTAAATTACCCTTTCTGCATAGCTTCACCCAAAACACATCCCTATACACTTCCCCTTAAAACACACACACGTGCGCACACACAAACACACACACACACACACACACACACACATATCCTGCACCGTCCTTCTCAAGATTACTTTCAGCTGCGGTTGCCTGGTCAGCTTCAGTCTGTTGTCTGTTCATTTTCTGCACTGGAAATATCAGGTCCATTTTCAGGTTCTGTGTCACCCTGAAGGCTTTGAACTACATCATTTGTCGGGGGTTCAAGGCCCTCTTCATGTTCTTGGAATATGTGGTCAACAGTTTGAGGAGGAAAATATCTAAGTTGAGGTGATTCACACTGATAATGGCTGACTGGAGACTGTAACAGGTGACAAACCTGGCCATGCTTCTCCTTTCCATTTATCTGGGTTCCTGCAATGCTTGGTTTCCCATGCATGGAAAGATAACATTTAGCATCTGAGTAAGAGTAGCTTTGGTTGTTGTCTGATTGATGACATTTTTTGCTTCCTAGATAGATATTGTAACATGTTTTCATAGCTTGCTGAGCAGTTCTTTCATGAATCTCTATGTGTTGAGGTGTTACTGCAGGAAGTAAAGTCTATATTATCTGCAACTGAACTCCTTCATCTGTTTGACAACCTTGGAAACAGCCAGAGATTGTTTCAATAATTCAATCAGTTTTTTGCCTGATGTGTAGTGTCTGGAGCATTCACAGTCAAGTGCCCACAAGCATAAGTTTCTGTAAACAGTAGAGAGATGTACTAACTTATGCAGGGACATCTAGTCTGGTATGCTAACTCGAAGGGTTAGAAGTATTCGTCTGCTTCAATAAAATGTGCCTTTGATTTCACTGGTGGAAGAGTGCTTGATCCAGCTTTTGCTTCTCCTTAAGGAGGGGCTTGTTTTTCAGTTTCTGCTTTTCTTTCTTATAACATCAGTTAATTTTTTTTCTTCTAACATCGCAAGCTTTGAGCAGCTGGGAGTGATGCGCCATCTTCACTTCATTGTGGGCCAAAATCTTCTCCAGGGCCCCGACCAGGATCATGTTCCTCCTTTTCTTCCCCTCATACACGGATGCAGAGAAGGAGGCCGTGGCTCCTCTGACCGTCTGACCGTCTGACCCGTGGCTCCCAGCGCCCTGGGGGGTTGATGTGAAGAGGGGAGGGAAAGAGAAAAGAAAGGAGAAGGGGTGGAGCTGGGGTAGGCGGCTGTGGAGGGCAGCTGCCGGAGCAGGGAAGCGATGGAAAGCAGACCAGCCGAGCCGAGCTGCACACCCCGCATGTGTTGAGCCTGGGGGTCGCTTCCGGGCTGCTACCTTCACTCGCCCCTCCGGCCTCGGCGGCGGTCTGTCAGCCGAGGGACGCCCCCCACCTTAACATGCTTAATTTCAGATTTTAGTTTCAGATCTTCTCTCTTAACATGCTTAAGGTAAGATCTATTGAGGTATAATTTACAAACAGCAAAAGTCAACCTTTTTAGGGGAACAGTTCTAAAAGTGTTGATGAATATGTATAGTCATGTAACCACCACCAAAAATCAGAAATCAATAATAGTTTTACCACCCCAAAGAATTTCTTCATGCCCCATTTATAATTAGTACTTTCTCACCTGTTCCATTCTTTGGCAGCTATATTGATTTCTGACTGTGCAGTTTTGTACTGTCACATACATGGTAATCATACAGCATCTATAGCCTTTAATGTCTGGCTTTCTTCACGTAGGAAGTGCTTTTGAGATTCATCTGTGCTGTTGCATGTATCGTAGTTTGTCCATTTTTATTGCTGGAGAAGTGTACTCGGTATGGATATACTACAATTTGTTTATTCATTCACAGGTTGATGGACACGCTGATTGTTTACAGTTTGGGGTCGCTATTAATAAAGACGCTATAAATATTTGTATTTAACTCTTTGTGCATATGTATGTTTTACAATTTTTTTCTTTTATTTACTTTTAAATTTTTATTGTGGTAACATATGTGTATCACAAAATACCCTATTTTAACGTGACAATTCAGTGGTATTAATTACATTCCTAAAGTTTGCTACCCTGGCCATCATCTATTACCAAAATGTTTTTATCACTCCACACTGAAACCTGTACCCATTAAGTAATAACTTCCCATTTTCCCCTTCACCAATCCCTGGTAACTTCTCACCTATTCGCTTGCCTCTACAAATTTGCTTATTCTAGATATTTGATATAAGTGAAATCACATAATATTTTTCCATTTGCATTTGACTTATTTCAAGAGGCATGATGTCTACAAGGATCATCCATGTTGTAGCATGTGTTTTAGTTGCTAAAGCTGGTGAAGTGCAATATACCAGAAATGAACTAGCTTTTTGAAAATGTAATTTTATTAAGGTATCTTCATACACCAGATAATCCTTTCAAAGTATACAATCAGTGGTTAACAATATCATCATATAGCTAGGTATTCATCCCCATGATCATTTTTAGAACATTTGTATTACTCCAGAAAAAGAAAAAAAACACCAAACATCCCATACCTATCACCCCTCCCTTATATTGACTACTAGTATTGCACTCTAAGCAATTTGGGACTTATGATAGAGGTAGTTTAACTAAGGCAGTGTAGTATTGTCATATATATATATAATAATAATAAATAATATACATATTTATATGTATATCAGGGGATATATCAGGGGAACAGAACAAAACATCTAGAAGTAGACCTATGAAAACAGGGCCAACTGACTTCTTTTTTGCAATAAAGTTATATAATCATCATCAAAGATCAGGGCTACTGGATTACAGTTCAAAAAATTCAGGTATTTCATTTTGGCTATTCTGAAACACTAAATACCAAAAAGAAATATCTATATATTAAGTCAGTAGTCCCAGTTATTTATTACATCCTAATTTCTCAATTACACCTCTTCCATCTCATTTAATCTTCCTCTTAAACTTCAGGGATATCTGGGCAGTGATCATTTTAACTTCTTCAAGCTGGAAAGGGGTGTTGACCTTGTGGTGTAAAGGAATGAAACTGGTTGATGCTCTTGGATAGACTGGTACCTTTGGGTTTCAGGTCTTAACTGGCATAGGATCAATCTGGAGGCCTTAATTTTCTGAAAAAATAAACTTACTAAGAAACTTTTTATAGAGACTTAAATAGAGCCCAAGGCACACCTTAGGGTTTTCATGAATACTGTTGTTGGGGCTTGGCATACCCTGGTAGTCTGCAACCTCTAACTAAAACTTGCGTAAGGATAGCCTCCAGAATGACTTCTTGAATCTAGTTGAAACCTTTTAGCCACTGAAAGTTTACTTTGTCCCATTTCTTTTCCCACTTTTCGTCAAGAAGGCATTCTTAGTCCCATGATGCCAGACCAAACTTATCACTGGTGGTCATGTTCCAGGTTGCCAGAGAAACTTACACCTTTGGGAGTCATGTCCCATGTAGGGGGCAAGGTAGTGAGTTTATTTTCAGGGTTGGCTTAAAGAGAGAGGCCACATCTGAGCAACAAAATAGGCTCTTTGGGTGACTCTTAGGCATAATTATATGAAGGCCTAGCACTGTCATTGCAGAAATAAGTTTCATAAAGGTGAGCCTCAAGATCAAGGGCTTGGCTTATTAAATTGGGAGTCCTTAATGCCTGAGAGAAAATCAGGAATTCCCAAAGTGGAGAAGTTTAATAGTTCAACATTTTCCTCCAGTCCCTAAAGGGAGCTTTGCAAATACTTTTAAATTTTCTCCAAAATGCTCTGGAATGTATCTGGGTATTGCAGAATAATAAGATTTCATTCTCTATTCTAGGTTTCATTGTAATGAGGCTGTTCTAGTTTACTGGCTGCTGGAATGCAATATACCAGAAATGGAATGGCTTTTAAAAAGGGGAATTTACTACGTTGCAAGTTCACAGTTCTAAGGCCAAGAAAATGTCCCAATTAAAACAAGTCTATAGAAATGTCCAGCCAAAGGCATCCAGGGAAAGATATCTTGGCTCAAGAAGGCCGATGAAGTTCAGGGTTTCTCTCTCATCTGGAAGGGCATATGGCGAACACGGCATCATCTGCTAAGCTTCTTCTCCTGGCTTCCTGTCCAGACTGGCAGCAGCTGTGTTTATACAGGTCCCACACCACTCTCGTTTGCTTTCTATGCAGTAACATTGGATCATGCCCATCAGACATAAGGAGTTTCCACAAATCCTTCCTGGATAACTCCATGTCCGATCCTGGCTTTCTCTGAAATGGCTGGCTGGTTCCACATTTAGTTAAATCCTCATAAAGGGCACTATTCTCTGGGGTCTCCCTTTCTGGAAGCCCAGAATTCTCCAGAACATCAGCTTCTGGTTCCTTTGTACCCATGAATTCAGTTCTCATCTTACCCCTTTCCTGTTGCATTTCACTATAAGCTGTGAGGAGAAACCAGGCTGCACTTTCCACATTTAATTTGGAGATCTCTTCTGCTAAATATCCAAGTTTGTGGCTTTTAAAATCAGCCTTCCAGCCAAAGCCACTAGTCAATTTTGCCAGATTATCTGCTATTTTAAAACAAGGATCGACTTCCTTCCAGTCTGCAATAGCACATGCCTCATTTCTGTCTAGAGCCTGGTCAGAGGTATCTTTAGAGTCCACGTTCCTACCAACAGATTCCTCAAAGCATTCTAGGCCTTCTCTATCAAGCTTCTCACAACTCCTCCAAAACTTTCCCCTTATCCATTTAAAAAGCCATTCCAACATGTTTGGTATTTGCAAGCCACAGCAGCAGCACCCCACTTCTCTGGTACCAAAATCTGTTCTAGTTTGCTAGCTGCCAGAATGCAATATACCAGAAACAGGTCAGGGTTTCTCTCTCATCTGGAAAGGCACATGGCGAACACAGCATCATCTGCTATCCTTCTCTCCTGACTTCCCTTTACGAAGCTCCCTCAGAGGCGTTTTCCTTCTTCATTTCCAAAGGTCGCTAGCTAGTGGACTCTGCTTCTCATGGCTATGTCATTCTGCTCTGCTCTCTCTCAATTGCTTTCATTCTCTAAAATGTTTCCTTTTTATAGAACTCCAGTAAAGCAAACAAGACCCACCCAAATGGGTGGCGACTTGTCGTCACCTAATTCAGCTTAACAACCACTCTTGATGAAATCACATCTCCAGGGAGAGGATCTGATTACAGTTTCAAACATGCAGTATTGAACAGGGATTATTCTGCCTTTATGAAATGGGATTTAGACTTAACATGGCTTTTGTAGGGGACATACATGCTTTCAAACCAGCACAGCTTCTTTAACAGTGCTGCATGTAGTTATGCTGACTTTCAGAGCAGATGAACTCTAACTCTAACTCTGACTCTCAGGTGACACAAAGATACCCAATGTTCATATATCATGCAATATATCCTACTTGTATGATCAATGGTTCCCAGGACATTCACATACTTATGCATTCATCACTATGATCTATATGAGAATATTTACATTTCTTCTGCAAAGGAGAGGAGAAAAGAAAAATAGGGAAGGAAAAGAGAAACAATACCAACAACAATAATCCCGTGCCCCTCCTTTACATCCCCCTCTTATTGACATTTAGCTTTGGTATTTTGCCTTTGTCACCATTAATGAAAGAACACTATAATGTTACATTTAAGCATAGATCCAGTTAACAGTAATTGCATTTTTTCCATATTTCTTTTTAAAATACCTTGCAATTTTCTCCCTCAAATAAATAGTTTTTTAATTTGTATATTTAATCACCATCATTGTCCACCCTAGGTTTAACTATCCACTCTAGGTTTAACTATGTTATACAGTCCCAATTTTAATCCTCCATCTTTTCTTCTGGTATCATACATGCCCCTAGCCTTCCTCTTTCAACCATACTCACATTCATCTTTGTTCATTATACTTACAATATTGTGCAATCTCACGTGGTAAGGAGCTACCCATTTCTGAATCTTTAGAATCATTCTTGTTAAATGTCCTGTATTCCTTCAGCATCAAGTTCACAACCTCTAATCATTTTCTATCTCCTGATAACCTGCATTCTCAGCTCTAACTCTCAGAATTTGGTCATTACAGTTAGTTCATATCAGTAAAACCCTACAGTATTTGTCCTTTTGTTTCTGACTTATTTTGCTCAACAAAATGTCTTCAAGGTACATCCATCCACAATGTTGCTTGCTTCATAACTTTATTCTTTCTTACATTTGCATAATATTCCATTGTATGTATATACCACAGTTTGTTTATCCACTAGTCCATCGATGGACATTTGGGTTCATTGTATTTATTACAATTGTGAATAACATTGCTATAAACATCAGTGTGCAAATGTCCATTAATGTCCTTGCTTTCAGTTCCTCTGAGTATATGCCTAGTAATGGGATTGCTGAATCATACAGTAATTCTATACTAAGCTTCCGAACAAAATGTCAAACTTCCTTCCAGAGCAGTTGCACCATTCTACATTCCCACCAGTAGTGAATGAGTGTGCTTATTTCTCCACATCCCTTCCAGGACTTGTAGTTTTCTGTTTATATATCTATATATAAAATGGTGGTTTCTAGTAGGTGTGAGATGATATCTCATTGTGGTTTTGACTTGCATTTCCTTAATTACCATGGAAAATGAGCATCTTTTCATAAGTTTTTGAACCATTTGCATTTCCTCTTTAGAAGAGTGTCTGTCCATGTCTTTTGCTCATGTTTTAATCAGGTCACTTTTCTTTTTATTACTGACCCCTAATATCTCTTTATATATTTTGCATATTAAACTCTTTACTGATAGGTGGTTTCCAAATGTTTTCTCCCATAAAATAGGCTGCCTTTCTACTTTCCTGACAAAGTCCATTGATGCAGAAAAGTATCTAATTTTGAGGAGCTCCCATTTATCTATTTTTTCTTTTATTGCTCATGCTTTGGGTATAAGGTCTAGGAAGCCACCTTATATCACAATATATTAAGCCATTTCACTATATTTTCTTATAAATGTTTTATGAACTTAACTCTAATGTTTAGATCTCTGATCAATTTTGAATTAATTTTTGTAGAAGGTGTAAGATAGGCATCCACTTTCATTTTTTTGTTTATGGATATTCAGTTCTCCAAGCACCATTTGTTGAAGAGGCTGTTCTGTCCCATTTGGGTCTACTTCACCACCTTATCAAAGATCAATTGGCTGTAGATGAGAAGGTCCACTTCTGAATACTCAGCTTGATTCCATTGATCAGGATATCTATCTTTATGCCAGCACCATGTTGTTTTGAACACTATACAGATTTACAATATGTTTTAATGTCAGATAGTGTCAGTCTTCCCACTTCATTTTTCTTTCTCATCATATTTTTAGCTATTCAGGGCACACTGCCCTTCCAAATAAATATGATTATGGATTTTTCTATTTCTGCAAATTAAATTGTTGGGATTTTAATTGGTGTTTCATTGAATCTATATAACCAACTTGGGTAGAATCAACATCTCAACTTTATTTAGTCTTCCAATCCATGAACACAGTATAATCTTCCATTTATTTAGGTCTTCCTTGATTTCTTTTAGCAATGTTTTGTAGTTTTCTGTCCTTGGTTAAATTTATTCCTAAATAGTTGATTTTTTTGTGTGTGTTTGCTATTGTAAATGGAATTTTTTTCTTGATTTCCTTCTCAGATTGGTCATTACTGGGGTATAGAAACACTACGGATATTTCCTTTTTGATCTTGTAAACTGCCACTTTGCTGTACTTGTTTATTAGCTCTAGTAACTTTACTGTAGATTTTTCAGGATTTTCTACATATAGGATCATGTCATCTGCAGACAGTGAAATTTTACTTCTTCCTTTCCAATTTGGATGCCTTTTAGCTCTTTTTCTTGCCTAATTCCTCCAGCTAGAGCTTTCAGCACAATATTTGATACAGTGGTGACAGTAGACATCCTTGTCTTATTCCTGATCTTAGGGGGAAAGTTTTCAGTCTTTCTCCATTGCGTATGATGTTAGCTGTAGATTTTCTTATATATTCCCTTTATTAAGTTGAGGAAATTTCCTTCTATTCCCATTATTTGAAGTGCTGTCATCAAGAAAGGATGCTGAATTTTGCCAAATGCCTTTTCTGCATCAATTGAGAAAATCATGTGATTTTTCTTCTTTAATTTATTGATGTGGTATATTACATTAATTGCTTTTCTTGTGTTGGACCTCCCTTGCATACCTAGATAAAACCCGCCTGTCATAGTATATAATTCTTTTAATGTGCTGCTGGATTCAATTTGCAAGTATTTTGTTGATGATTTTTGCATCTATATTTATTAAAGAGATTGTTCTGTAATATTCTTGTCTTGTGGTATCTTTACCTGGCTTTGATATTAGAATGATGTTGACTTCATAGAAGAGTTAGGTAGCTTTATCACCTCTTGAATTTTTTTGAAGAGTTTGAGCAGCATTGGTACTAATTCTTTCTTGAATGATTAGGTAGAATTCATATGTGAAGCCATCTGGTCCTGGACTTTTTGGGGAGTTTTGATGACTGATTCAATCTCTTGTGATTGGTTTGTTTAGGTCTTCTATTTCTTCTAAAGTCAATGTTGGTTGTTCATGCTTTTCTAAGAAGTTGCCCATATCATATAAGTTGCCTAGTATGTTAGCATATAGTTCTCCTCTCACACCTCCTTTATTTCTGAAGATTTAGCAGTTATGTCCCCTCTTCCATTTTTTATTTTATTTATTTGCACCCTCTCTCTTTTTCTCTTTGCAGCCTAGCTAAGGGTCCACTGATTTTATTGATTTTCTCAAAGAACTAACTTCTGGTTTTATTGATTGTATTGTTTTCATGTTCTCACTTTCATTTATTTCTGTTTTAATCTTTGTTATTTCTTTCCTTCTGTTTGCTTTGGGGTTAGTTTGCTGTTCTTTCTCTAGTTCTCCCAGGTGAGCTGTGAATTCCTCTCTAAAGAGGATTTTTCCTCTTTTTTCATTTTAAATATACGTGTTTCGGGAAATAAATTTCCTTCTCAGCACTGCCTTTGCAACATCCCATAAGTTTTGGTATGTTGTGTTCTCATTTTCATTTGCCTTGAGATATTTATTGATTTCTATTTTAATGTCCTCCTTGACCCACTAGTTGTTTAAGAGTGTGTTGTTTAGCCTCCATATATTTTTTAATTTCCCAGCCTTCCACCTGTTATTGATTTTCAACTTCATTCCTTTATGATCTGAGAAAGGGCTTTGTCAGAAAAAAATTTCTATGTTTTTAAATTTTTTGAGACCTGTCGTGTGATCCCACATGTGGTCTATCCTGGACAAAATCCATGAAAAACTTGAAAAAAAAAATGTATATCCTGCTGTTGCGGGGTGCAATGTTCTGTAAATATCTGTTAAGTCTACTTCATTTATCATATTATTCAAAATATGTTTTCTTATTGATCCACTGATTAGATATTCTAGTCATTGATGAGAGTTGTGTGTTGAAGTCTCCAACTGTTACTGTAGACATGTCTACTTCTTCTTTCAGTTTTGTCAATATTTATCTCACATATTTTGGGCACTCTGGCTTAGTGCATAGATGTTTATGATTACTGTGTCTTCCTGACACTATTAATACACAGTGCCCTTCTTTGTCTCTTTTAATTGCTTTAATTTGAAGTCTAATTTGTCTATATTAGTATAGCTACTCCCACTCTTTTCAGATTGTCGTTTACATAAAACACCTTCTTCCAACCTTTCACTTTCAACCTGTTTTTGTCCTTGAGTCTTAAGTTAGCCTCTTGTAGACAGGATATAGATGGATCCTGTTGTTTTTTAAAAAATCCATTCTGTCAATCTCTGTCTTTTGATTGGGGAGTTTTGCCCATTTAATGTTATTATCGTAAAAGCAGTACTTTCTACAAAAATTTATTGTTTTGTATTTTATCTCCATATCTTCTTTTTTCTCTCCTTTTATTCGTTGAGTTAACTTTACTGTTAATCTTCATTTCTACACTCTTCCCCAAACCTCCTTCTCCTGTCTTTTCCTATCTGCCCTCAGTTCTTCTTTTAGTATTTCTTGTTGAGCAGGTCTCTTGTTCACAAACTCTTTCTGTGTCTGTTTATCTCTAAATATTTTCCTCCCTTATTTATTTATTTTTGGGGTGCATGGTCTGGGAATCAAATCTGGGTCTCCCACATAGAAGGTGAGCATTCTATCACTGAACCACCTGTACAGTATTCTCCCTTATTTTTGAAGGAGAGTTTTGCCAGATACTAAATTCTTCATTGGCAGCTTTTCTCTTTCAATAGCTTAAAAATATAATACCACTACCTTCTCACCTCCATGCTTTATACTGAGAGTTCTGTTCTTTGTCTTACTGTGTGTGCTGGTTTGAAATTGTCATGTACCTCCAGAAAAACCATGTTTTTTTAATCCAATCTTGTGGGTACAGACTTATGGGTGGGATCTTTTGATTAGGTTGTTTCCATGGAGATGCGACCCAACCAACTGTGGGTGGGATCTTTTAATTATGTGGTTCCCATTAAGATGTAACCCCCCCCCCCATTCAAGTTGGGTCTTAATTCACTTACTCCTTTAAGAGATGGTCATTTTGGAGAGGAAACAGATGTTTGGAGATGCAGAATGAAGATGTTCCAGGAGATGCCAGAAGTTGAAAGAACTATCTGAAACCAGAAACCAGGAGAAAAGGACAGCAGACTTCACCATGTCCTTTCCCACATGACAGAGAAACATGGATGTCAGCTGCCTTTCCTCTGAGAAGGCAGCCTTTTCTTGGCACCTTAATTTGGACATTTTCACTGTCTTAGATTTTTAACTTGCAACTCTATAAATCCCCTTTGTGAAAGCTTTTGAGTTCTTCTTTATAGAACCCTATGTGTTCTTTATGTCTTTTATTCTTTTGTCACATTTGCCTGTATCTCTGTTAAGGTGTTAGTTTTTTCCTTTGGTTGGGCCATATCTTCATGCTTCCTTGTGTAAGTCATGATTTTTTGCTTAGGTCTAGGCATCTGAATTTTTTGCTTAGTTTATTCTGGAAGTTGTTTTCTCTCTTTTGCCTAGGGTCTTCTTGTTGGTTGGCTTTGTTCTTTATCTACTTATCTCTCTCACTGACCAGTTGTCAGATTTGCTCTGCCCTTACCACCACCACCACCCCCCCAAAAACACTAGATATTCACACCAGCCTGCCTTAGGGATGGGGGTAGGCACTGAGCACCAAAGCAAGGTTTCTATTTTTGGGTAAAACAAATCTATTAGCTCCCAGTTGTACTCTGTTTTTTGCCACCCCACAGGATCTGGGTTTATTTTAGGACCCTGCTTTAACAGTTGGGTCGTCCATATTTCTCAGCTAAAACGGGGGTGTGTTCTCATGCATGGGGTCTAGACCAGCTCCGGTGGGCCTGAGATAGGTCTGGACAGTTTCTGAAAAGCCCTTTAATTGCCTTGCACTTTCCAGTCTTCCCAGCAGATGGTGCAGTTCAGTAACTTAACTGCCTCAGAAGCTGTTTGCCTTGGAGCTCAGGCTGCATCAGACTCCGTGGGGCTAAAATTGCAGGGCTTCTGTGCTCTCACCTTGCTGGACAAAATCTGGCTCAAAGTCGGGCTGTGCCGTCCCCTGAATTTGTGCTAGAGAACCCCCACAGCTGTACCAGTCTTCAGCCAAACCAGAGGCCAGGATCAGGCAGCTGCTGCTGTTTCTTTCAGGGGTGGGGGAAGGGCTTTCATTCCGAGGACTGGAAACAGTTTCAGTCCACATTTCCTCAGACTCTTTTGTCCTTTACTGATCTGGATCTAGAAATATTTCCCCCTGTCCCTCAGTTCTCCAAATCATGGGGGTGTGTCTCACTGTTATGCGAGAATTCGTGTTTTGTGTCCCTGGTGGGATGGATCCTGTCTGCTGTTTCTGTGTATGAACGACTGAGTGAGGGAGTGGGTAGAGAACTGGCTGACCTGGGACAGAAGTTTCCTATCTGAAATTTTTCTCTTTCAATTTGGCATTGTTTTGGTCCTTCTCCAGGCTGTAACTTCCATCAGAGTTCTGAACAATTCAGAGCTGCCCTTTTTTTTTTTTCATTGAAGCTGAGGAGGAATTTTCAGTAGCTGTTCTCATAGCTATGTTGAAGACATCACTACTGGACTGGTTTTTAACAATGGGGTTTTATTAGCTTATAAGTTTACAGTTCTGAGACTTTTTAAATGTCCAAATCAGGGTATCAAAAGGATGCTACCTTTTCCCCAAAGACTGGGTACTGGTGATCCTCGGCTCTTCTGTCACATGGCCAGGCACATGGCAACATCTGCAAGTCTTTCAGTTCTCTTCTGGGTTTTTGTTGCTTCCAGCTTTTGGCTCCAGTGGCTTCCTCTCTGTTTCTGTTTTTTCTCTCTGTTTTCTGTGTGTCCTTTCTCCACTTCCTAGGCTTTTCTCTTTGAGCCTCTGTGGTTTTCACTCTTTGCTTCTTTTTTCTAGCCTTTCTCTGAATTTCATCTATGTTAAAGGACTCCAGTAAGAGGATTAAGACCCACCTGGGACATGCCTCAAATGAAATAACCTAATCAGAATTTCCCACCTACAAAATAGGTTTACACCCACAGAAATGAATTAGCTTTAAGAACGTGATATTTTGAAGGGTACATACAGCTTCAAACCACCACAGCATGTATCAGAAAGTCAGTCCTTTTAATCATCAAATAATATTCCTTCCTATATATGTAGGAAGACAAAATATATATATGTAGGATAACAAAATCTGTTATGTAGGAGGACAAAATATATATATGTTATCCTATATATGTAGGATAACAAAATCTGTTTATCCATTCACCTTTGGTTGACCCTTGGGTTGTTTTCATATTTTGGCTATTGTGAATAATGCTGCTATGAAAACTGGTATACACATTCTTGTTTGATTCCCTGCTTTCAATTCTTTTAGATATATGCCGAAAGTGGAATTGCCATATCACATAATAACTCTATGTTTAGCTATTCAGGAACACCCAGATTGTTTCCACCATTACTATACCATTTGAGATTCGCACCAGCAGTACACAAATATTCCAATTTCTCTACATCCATGTCAGCACATGTTACTTTCCTTAAAAATATATATATAGTAGACATCCAAGTGGATTTCAAGTGCTATCTCATTGTGGTTTTGATCTGTATTTCCCCAATGATTTAAGATATTGTGTATCTTTTCATTTACATATGTTTTTTTGAGAAATGTCTGTTTGATGCTGCACAGGGTTCTCTAGAGAAACAGAACCAACAGGAGATATCTGTAAATATGAGATTTATAAAAGTGTCCTATGTAAGCATGGGGACACAATGGTCCAAATCTGTAAGATAGGCTAAAAAGCTGGAAACTCAAATGAAGGGGCTTGACAAACTCCACAAGAGAGGTTCACTGGCTGAAGAAACCAAAAATTCTCTCCTCTCCCTTAAAAATCTTCAACTGATTGGATCAAATCCAGCTGAATAGATTATCTCTTTTGCAGCATGTGCTCCCTTAGTTGATCATAGACATAATCAGCCATATACAATAAACCAACTAATGATTTAGTAAACCAGCCTTCTGGTTTATCAACTAGCCACAAAATATCCTTGCAGTAATGGTTAGGCCAGCGCTTACCTGATAAGACAATGCCATTAACTGTTGACACTAGAATCTAACCATCAGAGTCCACCCCGTATCAACTCGGCAGTTATACACATCATGACCATGCTTAATTTTTTCCTTTCCCTTTAAAAAAATTTTTTTTTTAGTTTTTTTCTTTTTTCTTTTTTGCTTCTATTTCATGTTTAATTTTTAAATTGAATAGAACGACAATCATATGTTTCTCCTACAATTCTCAACTGTCCTGTGTACAACAGGAAACACTAAATTTCTCCATAATAGGGAGCAAATTCTAAGTAACAGTCACTTTCAAACTTGATATCATGTTATTTAAGTACTATAGAATGAACAACACAACTTATGTCATATGATAAGAAAAAAACAAGATTTGCTTTATGTACAAATACAAACATACTTACAATGAGTAAAACTTCAATCCTGAAGTTTCTGGGTCATTGGTAGTCATGCCTGGGTTGGGTTGTTGCAATTTTCCATTAATTTTAATCACAGGGCATGTTAGTACTAAGATCCCTAGGGGATCTCCTGTATTCCAGGAAAACTCTTCTTTACCTCCATTATGTAATTGCAGTCCTATTTCCCCTTAATACTCAGCATCAATCACCCCAGCCAGTACAATGATCCCCTGCCTTGCCTGTTGATTCAGAGGCATAAAAAGCCCAAATGCCAGGTGGCATTCTTTTTGTGTGTGTGTGTGTGTGTTAACATTTTATAGTCACATTCACTTCCCCACCTCCACCCCCCACCTCCTCCTTAACCCTGGCAACCACCAATCTGTCATTTCGAGAATATCATATAAATGGACTCATGCAGTATGTAAGCTTTTGGGACAGGGTTTCTTTCGCTCAGCAGTTCTCTCTGGAGATTCACCCAGGTTGTAGCGTGCATCAGTAGTTCCATCCTTTTTATTGCTGAGTAGTATTCCATGGTATGATGGCCAGTTTGTTGAGCCATTTGCCCATTGAAGGCCCTTTGGGTTGTTTCCAGTTTGGGGCTGTTATAAATAAAGCTGCTATGAACATATTTGTATACAGGATTTTGTGTGAACACAAGTCTTCATTTCTCTGGGATAAATGCCCAGGAATGCAACTGCTGGGTGGTATTGTAGTTACATGTTTAGTTTTTTTTTTATTAATTAAAAAAAATTAACTAACACAACATTTAGAAATCATTCCATTCTACATATGCAATCAGTAATTCTTAATATCATCACATAGATGTGTGATCATCATTTCTTAGTACATTTGCATCGATTTAGGAAAATAACTAGCAAAACAACAGAAAAAGATATAACATGATAATATAGAGAAAAAATAAAAATAATAATAAAAATAAAAAATAAAAAAATATATATAAAAAAGGAAAAAAACAAAAAACACAAACAAACAAACAAAAAAAGCTATAGCTCACCTGCAGCTTCATTCAGTGTTTTAACATAATTACATTACAATTAGATAGTATTGTGCTGTCCATTTTTGAGTTTTTGTATCTAGTTCTGTTGCACAGTCTGTAACCCTTCAGCTCCAATTACCCATTGTCTTACCCTGTTTCTAACTTCTGGTAGTCTGTTACCAATGACATATTCCAAGTTTATTCTCTAACGTCGGTTCACATCAGTGGGACCATACAGTATTTGTCCTTTAGTTTTTGGCTAGTCTCACTCAGCATAATGTTCTCTAGGTCCATCCATGTTATTACATGCTTCATAAGTTTATTCTGTCTTAAAGCTGCATAATATTCCATTGTATGTGTATACCACAGTTTGTTTAGCCACTCGTCTGTTGATGGACATTTTGGCTGTTTCCATCTCTTTGCAATTGAAAATAATGCTGCTATAAACATTGGTGTGCAAATGTCCGTTTGTGTCTTTGCCCTTAAGTCCTTTGAGTAGATACCCAGCAATGGTATTGCTGGGTCGTATGGCAATTCTATATTCAGCTTTGTGAGGAACCGCCAAACTGCCTTCCACAGTGGTTGCACCCTTTGACATTCCCACCAACAGTGGATAAGTGTGCCTCTTTCTCCGCATCCTCTCCAGCACTTGTCATTTTTTGTTTTGTTGATAATGGCCATTCTGGTGGGTGTGAGAAGATGTCTCATTGTGGTTTTGATTTGCATTTCTCTAATGGCCAGGGACATTGAGCATCTCTTCATGTGCCTTTTGGCCATTTGTATTTCCTCTTCTGAGAGGTGTCTGTTCAAGTCTTTTTCCCATTTTGTAATTGGATTGGCTGTCTTTTTGTTGTTGAGTTGAACAATCTCTTTATAAATTCTGGATACTAGACCTTTATCCGATATGTCGTTTCCAAATATTGTCTCCCATTGTGTAGGCTGTCTTTCTACTTTCTTGATGAAGTTCTTTGATGCACAAAAGTATTTAATTTTGAGGAGCTCCCATTTATTTATTTCTTTCTTCAGTGCTCTTGCTTTAGGTTTAAGGTCCATAAAACTGCCTCCAATTGTAAGTTTCATAAGATATCTCCCTACATTTTCCTCTAACTGTTCTTTGGTCTTAGACCTAATGTTTAGATCTCTGATCCATTTTGAGTTAACTTTTGTATAGGGTGTGAGATACGGGTCTTCTTTCATTCTTTTGCAAATGGATATCCAGTTCTCTAGGCACCATTTATTGAAGAGATTGTTCTGTCCCAGGTGAGTTGGCTTGACTGCCTTATCAAAGATCAAATGTCCATAGATGAGAGGGTCTATATCTGAGCACTCTATTCGATTCCATTGGTCAATATATCTATCTTTATGCCAATACCATGCTGTTTTGACCACTGTGGCTTCATAATATGCCTTAAAGTCCGGCAGTGTGAGACCTCCAGCTTCGTTTTAAGTTGTTGGGATTTTGATTGGTATTGCATTGAATCTGTAAATCAATTTAGGTAGGATTGACATCTTAACTATATTTAGTCTTCCAATCCATGAACATGGTATGCCCTCCCATCTATTTAGGTCTTCTGTGATTTCTTTTAACAGTTTTTTGTAGTTTTCTTTATATAGGTTTTTTTGTCTCTTAGTTAAATTTATTCCTAGGTATTTTACTCTTTTAGTTGCAATTGTAAATGGAATTCGTTTCTTGATTTCCCCCTCAGCTTGTTCATTGCTAGTGTTTAGAAATGCTACAGATTCTTGAATGTTGATCTTGTAACCTGCTACTTTGCTGTACTCATTTATTAGCTCTAGTAGTTTTGTTGTGGATTTTTCCGGGTTTTCGATGTATAGTATCATATCATCTGCAAACAGTGATAGTTTTACTTCTTCCAATTTTGATGCCTTGTATTTCTTTTTCTTGTCTAATTGCTCTGGCTAGAAGCTCCAACACAATGTTGAATAATAGTGGTGATAATGGACATCCTTGTCTTGTTCCTGATCTTAGAGGGAAAGTTTTCAATTTTTCCCCATTGAGGATGATATTAGCTGTGGGTTTTTCATATATTCCCTCTATCATTTTAAGGAAGTTCCCTTGTATTCATATCTTTTGAAGTGTTTTCAACAGGAAAGGATGTTGAATCTTGTCAAATGCCTTCTCTGCATCAATTGAGATGATCATGTGATTTTTCTGCTTTGATTTGTTGACATGGTGTATTACATTAATTGATTTTCTTATGTTGAACCATCCTTGCATACCTGGGATGAATCCTACTTGGTCATGATGTATAATTCTTTTAATGTGTTGCTGGATTCGATTTGCTAGAATTTTATTGAGGATTTTTGCATCTATATTCATTACAGAAATCGGTCTGTAGTTTTCTTTTTTTTGTAATATCTTTGCCTGGTTTTGGTATGAGGGTGGTGTTGGCTTCATAGAATGAATTAGGTAGCTTTCCCTCCACTTCAATTTTTTTAAAGAGTTTGAGCAGCGTTGGTACTAATTCTTTCTGGAATGTTTGGTAGAATTCACATGTGAAGCCTTCTGGTCCTGGACTTTTCTTTTTAGGAAGCTTTTGAATGACTAATTCAATTTCTTTAGTTGTGATTGGTTTGTTGAGGTCATCTCTTTCTTCTTGAGTCAAAGTTGGTTGTTCATGCCTTTCCAGGAACCCGTCCATTTCATCTAAATTGTTGTATTTATTAGCGTAAAGTTGTTCATAGTATCCTGTTATTACCTCCTTTATTTCTGTGAGGTCAGTGGTTATGGCTCCTCTTCCATTTCTGATCTTATTTATTTGCGTCCTCTCTCTTCTTCTTTTTGTCAATCTTGCTAAGGGCCCATCAATCTTATTGATTTTCTCACAGAACCAACTTCTGGTCTTATTGATTTTCTCTTGTTTTCTTGTTCTCAATTTCATTTATTTCTGCTCTAATCTTTGTTATTTCTTTCCTTTTGCTTGCTTTGGGGTTAGTTTGCTGTTCTTTCTCCAGTTCTTCCAAGTGGACAGTTAATTCCTGCATTTTTGCCTTTTCTTCTTTTCTGATATAGGCATTTAGGGCAATAAATTTCCCTCTTAGCACTGCCTTTGCTGCGTCCCATAGGTTTTGATATGTTGTGTTTTCATTTTCATTCGCCTCGAGATATTTACTAATTTCTCTTGCAATTTCTTCCTTGAACCACTCGTTGTTTAAGAGTGTGTTGTTGAGCCTCCACGTATTTGTGAATTTTCTGGCATTCCGCCTATTATTGATTTCCAACTTCATTCTTTTATGATCCGAGAAAGTGTTGCATATGATTTCAATCTTTTTAAATTTGTTAAGACTTGCTTTGTGACCCAGCATATGATCTATCTTTGAGAATGATCCATGAGCACTTGAGAAAAAGGTGTATCCTGCTGTTGTGGGGTGTAATGTCCTATAAATGTCTGTTAAGTCTAGCTCATTTATTGTAATATTCAAATTCTCTATTTCTTTACTGATCCTCTGTCTAGATGTTCTGTCCATTGATGAGAGTGGTGAATTGAAGTCTCCAACTATTATGGTAGGTGTGTCTATTTCCCTTTTCAGTGATTGCAGTGTATTCCTCACATATTTTGGGGCATTCTGGTTCGGTGCATAAATATTTATGATTGTTATGTCTTCTTGTTTAATTGTTCCTTTTATTAGTAGATAGTATCCTTCTTTGCCTCCTTTAACTGTTTTACATTTGAAGTCTAATTTGTTGGATATTAGTATAGCTACTCCTGCTCTTTTCTGGTTGTTATTTGCATGAAATATCTTTTCCTAACCTTTCACTTTCAACCTATGTTTATCTTTGGGTCTAAGATGTGTTTCCTGTAGACAGCATATAGAAGGATCCTGTTTTTTAATCCATTCTGCCAGTCTATGTCTTTTGATTGGGGAATTCAGTCCATTAACATTTAGTTAACACTAAATGTTACTGTTTGGATATATTTTCCTCTACCATTTTGCCTTTTGTATTATATATATCATATCTGACTTTCCTTCTTTCTACACCCTTCTCCATACCTCTCTCTTCTGTCTTTTCATATCTGACTCTAGTGCTCCCTTTAGTATTTCTTGCAGAGCTGGTCTCTTGGTCACAAATTCTCTCAGTGACTTTTTGTCTGAAAATGTTTTGATTTCTCCCTCATTTTTGAAGGACAATTTTGCTGGATATAGAAGTCTTGATTGGCAGTTTTTCTCTTTTAGTAATTTAAATATATCATCCCACTGTTTTCTAGCTTCCATGGTTTCTGCTGAGAAATCTACACATGGTCTTATTGGGTTTCCCTTGTATGTGATGGATTGTTTTTCTGTTGCTGCTTTCAAGATCCTGTCTTTCTCTTTGATCTTGACATTCTAACTAGTAAGCGTCTTGGAGAACACCTATTTGGGTCTATTCTCTTTGGGGTGTGCTGCACTTCTTGGATCTGTAATTTTAGGTCTTTCATAAGAGTTGGGAAATTTTCAGTGATAATTTCTTCCATTAGTTTTTCTCCTCCTTTTCCCTTCTCTTTTCCTTCCGGGACACCCACAACACATATATTTGTGTGCTTCATATTATCATTTAATTCCCTGATCCCCTGCTCAAATTTTTCCATTCTTTTCCCTATAGTTTCTGTTTCTTTTTGGAATTCAGATGTTCCACCCTCCAGTTCACTAATTCTAGCCTCTGTCTCTTTAAATCTACCATTGTAGGTTTCCCTTGTTTTTTCCATCTTTCCTACTTTGTCCTTCAATCCCATAAGTTCTGTGATTTGTTTTTTCAGACTTTCTATTTCTTCTTTTTGTTCATCCCATGCCTTCTTCATGTCCTCCCACAATTTATTGATTTGATTTTTGAAGAGGTTTTCCATTTCTGTTCGTATATTCAGCATTAGTTGTCTCAGCTCCTGTATCTCATTTGAGCTATTGGTTTGTTCCTTTGACTGGACCATATCTTCAATTTTCCTGGTGTGATTTGTTATTTTTTGCTGGCGTCTGGGCATTTAATCAGATTTCCCTGAGTGTGGGACCCAGCAGGTTGAAAGGCTTTCCTGTGAAGTCTCTGGGCTCTGTTTTTCTTATCCTGCCCAGTATGTGGTGCTCATCTGTCTGTGGGTCCCACCAGTAAAAGATGCTGTGGCTCCTTTAACTTTGGAAGACTCTCGCTGTGGGGGAGGGTCACCAGCCGACGCGGCTTTGGGGAGTGCCGATCCAAATCTCCCAGCTGGCCTGGGAAGCCACGTGTGTGGAAGGGGCTCTGGTCGCTGGTCTCCATGGCTTGGGGGACCTCTGATCCAAATCTCCCAGCCAGCCCAGGAAGCCGCGCATGGGGGGGGCGCCGGCCACCGCAGCTTGGGGGGGTGGTGATCCAAAGCTCCCGCCGCGGCTTGAGGGACCGCCGATCCAAATCTCCCAGTCTGCCCAGGAAGGAGGGAGGGAGGGGCTCCGGCCACCAGCCGCCACGGCCCGGGGAAGGATGCGCCTCTCAGGGACCTCACCGCAGCGGATTCTCTTAGCCGGTTCAGCCATTCCAGAATGGGGTATGCTGTGTTTCTGTTCTCTCTCGTGGCTCCGGGAGCTGTTCTGTACTGTTTCTATTTCTTTAGTAGCTGTTCTGGAGGAGGAACTAAGACCCACGCGTCTTACTAAGCTGCCATCTTCGCCAGGTGGCATTCTTAACTTCTTGTTCAATGGAATCATTGTGGTGTCTCCTGGTAGGTATACCCCTCCTTCTGGAACTAAGACCTGTAGACCAGCAGAGCTTAGAGTTTCAGGGGCAGGAAGCAAACATTTTTCTAGTGGATCACTAGAGGTGTCACTCTCATTTCTACCCCTTGATTCCTGGACCTGTGAATCCTGGCTATGGGAGAAATAGCACCATACAGAGGAGGCTGACTCAGCACATACACAGCCTCCTGGAGAACAATGCCCTAGCCATACAAGGTATTGCCCCCTAGATGGCACTATAATTGGGCTTTGAAAGGACATTCCACTGTTCTATCACCCATTTGCCTCTCAATGACAGGGAGGGAACATAGTAAGACCACAGAATCCCATGAGCGTGTGCACCCATTCCCACACTTCATTTGCTATGAAGTGGATTCTTTGATCAAAAGCAATGCTGTGTGGAATACCATGACGGTGGATATGGCATGTAAGTAGATAGATGGCAGTTTTGGCAGAAACATTGTATGCAGGGAAGGTAAACCTATATCTAGAGTATGTGTCTATTCTAGTTAGAACAAATCACTGCCCTTTCATAATGGAAGTGGTCCAACATAATCAACCTGCCACCAGGTAGCAGGCTGATCACCTTGAGGAATGGTGCCATATCGGGGACTGATGTGGGTCATTGCTACTGGCAGCTTGGGCACTCAGCAGTGGTTGTATCCAGGTTTGCCTTGGTGAGTAGAAGTCCATGCTGCTAAACTCATGTATAACCTCCATTCCTACCACCATGCCCACTTTGTTCATGAGCCCATTGGGCAATAACAGGAGTGGCTGGGTTGAAAGAGGATGATTTGTATCTTATACAATTGATTATTAAAACTTTCCTCTGCTGAAGTTACCCTCTGGTGAGCATTCATGTGGGAACACAAATATCTTCATGTTTTTTTGCCCATTCAGAAAGGTTTATCCACATACCTTTTCTGCAGACTTCTTTGTCACCAATTTTCCAATCATGCTCTTTTGAAGTCCCTGACCATCCAGCCAAACCATTAGTAACAGCCCCTGAGTCAGTATATAAATGCACCTCCTGCCAGGTCTCCTTTCAAGCACAATGAACAAACAGGTGCACTGCTCAAAGTTCTGTCCACTGAGAGGATTTTCCCTCACTATTTCCATCAAGGACATCCAAGGAAGAGGTGTACTATTGCAGTTGTCCACTTTCAGGTGGTATACCTGTACATTATGTGGAACCATCTGTAAACTAGGCCTGAGTTCTCTCTTCCTCAATCAACTGACTGTAAGGAACTTCCCAAGAGGACATAACTCTGGGCTGGGAAAGAGGCGGTAATGTGGTAGAAGTAGGAGCCATGGGCATTTGAGTCACTTCCTCACGTAACTTACCTGTGCCTTCAGGACCTGCTCAGCCCTTATCTCTTATATACCATTTTGATTTTATGATGGAGTGCTGCTGTACACATGCAACTTTATGAATTGGTGGGTCAGACAACACCCAGCTTATGATAGGCAACTTAGGTCTCATGGTAACTTGGTGAACTGTAGTTAAGCACTCAGTCTCTACTAAGTCCCAGGAGTAGGCCAAAAGCTGTTTCTCTCAAGGAGAGTAATTATCTTCAAAGGTTGGTGAGATTTTACTCCAAAATCCTAAGGGCCTGGTTTGTAGGGCCAAAGGCTCCAGACAGTATCTCTGTTTATCAATACTTCTAGCACCATTGGATCTGCTGGATCATATGGCCCAAGTAGTAGAGCAGCTTGCACAGCGGCCTGGACTAGTTTCAGAACCTCCTCTTGCTCTGGTTCCACTCAAAACCAGTGGCTTTTCGGGTCACTCAGTAATTGGGCCAGGGTAGTACACTTAAATGAGGAGTATGTTGTCTCCAAAATCCAAAGAGGCCAACTAGATATTGTGCCTCTTTTTTGGTCATAGAAGGGGCCAGATACAAAGCTTATCCTTCACCTTAGAAGGGTCATCTTGACATGTCCCACACCAATGGACACCTAAAAATTTCACTGAGGTGGAAGCCCTATATATTTTTGGATTTATTGCCCAACATGCAAATGTCTTACCGATAAGTCTAGATAGTTGCTACTTCTTGCTCACTTGGTCCAACATCATATCATCAATAAAATGGGCCAGTGTGATATCTTGTGGGAGGAAGAAATGATCAAGTTCCTTGTAGATAAGATTATGACATAGGGCTGGGTTGATATACCCCTGAGGTAGGACAGTGATGGTATACTGCTGGACTTGCCAGCTGAGTGCAAACTGTTTTTAGTGGTCCTTACTAACAGCTATAGAGAAAAAAGCATTTGCCAGATCAATAGCTGCATACTAGATGCAAGGGGATGTGTTGATTTGCTCAAGCAATGATACCACATCTGGACTGCAGCTGCAATTAAAGTCACCATCTGATTAGGTTTATGATAATCCACTGTCATCCTCTAAGACCCATCTGTTTTCCATACTGGACAAAGAGGAGAGTTAAATGTAGATGTGGTGGGAATCACCACTCCATGTATCTTTCAAGTCCTTAAGAGTGGCACTAATCTCTGTAATCCCTCCATGAATATGGTATTGCTTCAGATTTACTATTTTGCTAGGGAGAGGCGGTTCTAGTGGCTTCCACCTTGCCTTTCCTACCATAATAGCCCTCACTCCATGAGTCAGAGTATTAATGTGGGGATTCTGCCAGTTGTTGAGCATGTCAATTCCAATTATGCATTCTGGAACTGGGGAAATGACCACAGAATGGGTCTGGTGACCCATTGGACTCACTGTGAGATGGATCTGAGTAAAGATTCTGTTGATCACCTGACCTCCATAAGTGACTACTCTTTTGAGCCAATTGCCTCAGGGTATTCTGTTGCAGTTTTATCTTGTGAAACAGGATTAATGATTCCAGACAGAGGAGTAAGGGCTATTTCCATAGGGGTGATGGTTACAGGTTTCACAGACATGGAAGAGTTACTCTTTTTAGGTGGAGGTTGAATGACAGACTCCCCTGAGTTGACTGAAATCTGGGAAGCTGTTTCCTCAGGACAGACCCTTACACATTTATTTTGCAAAGACTCAGCAGAATCCAGGGTTCCCATGTCTCTTTTGCCATCATTATCAAACTATACATCCCATCCCAAGTTTCAGGATACCATTATTTTCCAATCAAAGCCCTTACTTTACAGCAGACACTCTGCAAGGTTGAGATTTTAGTTTACATTGTAAACCTGCTGCTCACACAGTAAGACTCCTGGTCTGGTTTTCAAAGATCTCAAGTCTGTGACCACAGGAAATAAGATTTTCTTTCAGTGCACACATAGAAACTTTCACATTTTTCATTTAAAAAAATTTTACAGCATTTACATTGCAAATTTGAAGCTTCAGCTCATCCCTTTCCCTCATAGCTGTATCCAGTGAATAGCCAGTCAACATCATTATACCTCTTAACTCCACTCTTACCCAGAGCCTTGTCTCATATAAGCATACAATTAGCAGAATCAAATGACAATACTTTGAATATCTCTATTGCCAGCTCACACTATGGACTGTCAGTGCCATCTTGATCCTTGGAAACAGAGTCATTAGTGCCTTTGAGTCTAATCAGTGTAGGAAAACAATAGTAAAAACCCATTTTAAAGATTCTGTTCCTCAAGAACCACTCCTGGTACCAAGCTGTATTAGTCAGGATTCTCTAGAGAAACAGAACCAACAGGGTATATCTGTAAATGTGAGATTTATAAAAGTGCCTCATGCAACCATGGGGACAAAGATTCCAAAATCTATAGTGCAGGCTACAAAGCTGGCAACTCCAATGAAGCATCTCAACAAACTCCACAAGAGGGCCTAGCTGGCTGAAGAAACTGTAAAAATTCTTAAAAGTCTTCAATTGATTGGATCTGATCCAAATGGTTGGAATATCTCATCTGCAGAACACATTCCCTTAGTTGATGATAGATGTAATCAGCCACAGATGCAATCAACTGACTAATGATTTAATAAATCAGCCTTGTGGTTTATCAACCAGCCACAAAATATCCTTGTGGTAATGATTAAGCCAGTGCTTGTCTGACCAGACAACTGGGCACAGTCACCTGGCCACATTGACACCAGAACCTAACCATCAGAGATACCTTTGCCCATTTTTCAATTCTGTTGTTTGCCTTTTTGTTCTTAAATTGTAACTGCTCTTTATATATGCTGGATATTAAATCCTTATTATATGAATTGTAACTATTTTCTTTTATTCCGTAGGTTGACTTTTCACTTTCTTTGATGCACAAAAGCTTTTAATTTTGATGAAGTCCAAATTATCTGTGTTTTCTTTTGTTGCTCATGCTCTGGTGTCATATTCATGAAAGCACTGCCAAATCGAACAATATGAAAAATTTCCCCTATGCTTTCTTCTGAATATTTTGTTGTTTCCACTTTTATGTTTAGGTTTTCATCCGTCTTGAGTTAACTTTGTACATGATGTAAAGAAGGAGTTACTCTTCTTTTTTTTAATTTGCATATTGACATCTAGCTTTTTAGAAGTGTACACATGTTTTTATTTACTTGGGATTGCTGAGTCACATGTTAAGTGTCTGTTTCACTTTATAAGAAACTACCAATGGGGTAGACAAACTCACTGTGCTGGTTTAAAAGGATGTATGCCCCCTAGAAAATCCATGTTTTAATCAAAATCCCATTTCATAAAGGTAGAGTAGTCCCTATTCAATACTGTATGTTTGAAATTGTGATTGGATCGTCTCCCTGGATAATGTGATTTAGTCAGGAGTGGTTGTTAAACTGGATTAGGTGATGACATGTCTCCACCCATTTGGGTGGATGTTGATTGGTTTACTGGAGTCCTATAAAAGAGGAAACATTTTGGAGAAAGAGATTCAGAGAGAGCAAAGGATGTTGCAGCACCACGAAGCACAGTCCACCAGCCAGTGATCTTTGGAGATGAAGAAGGAAAACGCCTCCCGGGGAGCTTCATGAAATAGGAAGGCAGGAGAGAAAGCTAGCAGATGATGCCATGTTCGCCATGTGCCCTTCTAGCTGAGAGAGAAGCCCTGACTGTTTGCCATGTGCCTTCTCATTTGAAAGAGAAACCCTGAACTTCACTGACCTTCCTGAACCAAGGCATCTTTCCCTGGATGCCTTTGATTGGACATATCTATAGACTTATTGTAATTGGGACATTTTCTTGGCCTTAGAACTGTAAACTAGCAATTTATTAAATTTCCCTTTTAAAAAGGCATTCCGTTTTTGTTATATTGCCTCCGGCAGCTAGCAAACTAGAACGCTCACTGTACAGAGAATTACATTAAATATAAATAAACAAAATCAAGAAGAAGAAAAGAAACTCCCAAACTGTTTTGTGCAGTTTCTGTACCATTTTGCATCCCACCAGCAGCATATGAGTTCAAGTTGCTTTGAATCCTCACTGACACTTTGTATGATCATATTTGTTTTTTAATTAAAAAAAGTTTAGTCATTCTAGTAATTGTGTATTGGCATTTCACTGTTAACATTTCTCTAAGTATAATGGTATTGAATATCTTTTAATATTTAACTTATTTACTTATTTACCCTCCAAATCTCTTTTTTGGTGAAGTGTCTATTTAATATTTTTTGTCATTTTAAGAATTGGATTTAACTTTTTTCTAAGTGAAGAATGTTATTCACGTTGTGGTTTTGAGTTGCATTTTTCCCATCACTAATGATATTGAGCCCAAAGAACACTTTTTGATATCATCAACATGATCAATTTTCTTTTTGTTAATTGTTAATTGGTCTAAATACACATTTGTCATTGGCTTTGCATTTGATTTGAGTTTTTGAGTACTACTTTTGACCTTATGAAACTACTTATCTTTTGTCAGATTTTCACTTTGCAATCAATTTACATTCTATTTTATTTTATTTTCCTTTTGTTTTACAGTATCTGACAATCAGTATGAGACTGACCTAAAAAATGTTTATCCAACCAGATGAATGAACCAGTACAGATATCCATGTTAAACTGGGGTATGGAGTGAGCTGTTGAATAGGGAATAATTTTTAAGTGGTCAATTCACTTTGAATACTTTGAGTAATGACTTCTGTTTCTGTATGGAACGTTTAGTAGAAAAGACTTATCTTGTATGATAAATACCCATACCATATTTATTTGATGGAAATAAAGGGACCAAATAGTTTTAACATTTAAAAAATTTAAATTACTTTCCTCAAATCATAAGTAACTGCAGTTTTTACTTATAGCTTAATTTCTGGATAATTTATTTCCCCACATACACATATAATTACTTATACTCCCATAGGCTCATACGTAACCATATACATATATACACATACACACACAGACACCACACACACACCTTGCCTGGGAATGTAGTTGTGATGGAAATTTAGTTAGTTGTCATAGCAGCTCATAAGGAGTTGTCTTGATGTATTGGGGGGTGTCTATAATGACAAATCTGGATTTTATAAACATTACTCTCTCATCAACTAGCAATGCTATTTTAGGACACTAAAACCCTAATAGGCTATTACATACTAGAACAGGGGCAGATGGAACCGAAAAGTTTGTTCAGGAACTGTGGAGTCTGTAGCTTTCCATTTCTCTTTAGTATAAATCAATCTATCCCCACTACCCTCTGTGCCCTGCATTCTAACGCCAGAAGAAACCTTTGCATTACAAGTTTCTCAAGATAACTGAGCAATTTACTGTTTCCACTGAAAAAAAGGAGGGTATAATTTATATATGGGATTTATATAGCTGATTATGCTTGCTAAAATTTCTCACTAAGTGTGGAGTGAGTTGTTACTTGGTGCATTGTGGGAACACAGACTGAGGTACAAAAGAATCTTTCAGCAAATGACCACTTCATTACTTATACAGCATGAAGGCTCCAAAAAAGCAGGGGGGAGTACTTTCATTGTGGTCAGATTTCCAGGGAGGCCAATGGCTCAGTGAATGGTAGCTCCATACATTGCACTTCACACCAGAGAGGAGAAGCAATTCTGTGCCATTTGAGTGTGATATTCATTCACCCTGGTGGCAGCAGCCCTGCTACTGATGTTCCTGCCCTGATAACCATACAGAGCTGCTTGTTCCGGGTTTCCAGGTTAAACGTATTGTCGTAGTCAGGTTCATGTGTCAATTTGGCCAGGTGGCGGTACCTGTTTTTTGGGCAAGTGCTGGCCTGTTTGTTGCTGTGAGGACATTTCATAGAATTAAATCATGATCCTATTGGGTCATCCACAGCTGATTCCATTTGTAATTAGCCAATGGGAGTGTCTTCTGCAATGAGTGATGCTTAATCTAATCACTGGAAACCTTTTAAGGAGGACTCAGAAGAGACAGGATCTCTTCCTGCTTTGGCTGGCGATCCTCTCCTGTGGAGTTCGTCCAGACCCTCCATCGGAATTGTCAGCTTCACAGCTTGCCCTACAGATTTTGGACTCTATGTTCTCAAAGTTACACGAGACACTTATAAATTTTATATTTGCGAGTGTTCCCTGTTGATTCTGTTTCTCTAGAGAACCCTAATTAATACACATATGGCCGGGCCTTTTCATAAGACTTAACATTTCTTCTGGGCTGTGGAATGGAAACAGACTAAAACATCTGTGCACAATAGAAAACGAGTCTGCGGGAAGACAAGGGTTGGGAGATGACTGCTGAACATCTATCCATGACTTCCCCAGCACTGAGAAGTAAAAATGGTGCAATGACTAAGAGCTCAGTTTTGAAGTTTGACTACCTGGTTTCATATGTAGCTCTGTCATTTAACGGCAGAATGATCTTGGGCAAGTTACCTAAACTCTGTGTCTCTTTTCTATAAAATAATGGGTTATTAATAGTGTTTCCCTCTTAGAAGAACATATTTTTAAACACATATTAAGTGATGATTAAGTTGGTTGTGTTAGCTGGCTGAGCTTTATTATTTTTGTTGTTACTGAAATTACGCATATAGAATAGTACCTTCCTCACAGGGATGTTCTAAGGATTAAATAAACTAATGCATGTGAGGCACTTAGAATAGAAATTGGCATATATTAGTCACTCTGTGGTAGTGAGATCCAGTTGTCAACTTGGCCAGGTAAAGGCACCTAGTTTTGTTGCTGAGGACATGAGCCAACTGTAAGTGAACCTCATCTGTTGCTAATTACATCTGCAGTCAGCTAGGAGGCGTGTCTGCTGCAATGAATGACTTCTGACTTAATTGGCTAGTGCTTAAATGAGAGAACACAACTAGCAGAGCCCAAGCAGTTCAGCATACCTCATCTCAGCACTTGCAGTTTAGCCCAGGCCTTTGGAGATGCAGAAAGAACTCAACCCGGGGAAAGTTGTTGGTACTCAGAGGCCTGGAAAGAAGACCAGCAGAGATTACCGTGAGCCTTCCCATGTAAGAAAGAACCTCAAATGAAATTTAGCTGCCTTTCCTCTGAAGAACTAACAAAATAAATCCCCTTTTATTAAAAGCCAATCCGTCTCTGGTATGTTGTATTCTGGCAGCTAGCAAACTGAAACACATTGAATAAATAATTTGCGATTTTTATTCCAGGTTTGACATTACCAAATAAATATTGATTGGCAAAACTGCTCGACATAGTCAAAATTCTCTATAATAATATCAATAGCTTTATTTATTGAATTTTATCTATGTTCCAGACATTGTGCTTAGACCTTTTAAAAAAATTTTTTTTTTAAAAATTCTTTATCTTTTTTTTATGTGCTTAGATCTTAACCAGGAATCATTTAATTCAACATCTCGACAACTTTAGCATACTTCCATTTTATAGAACAGATAGCTTATTGTGCGGATGATGACAGAGTTGGTGGAGTAAAGGGTTAAACAGAGAACTGTTTGCTTTTGGAGTCTAGATTCATAACCCTTCTTCCCTAAGAAACAAAAAAAGAAAGAAAAGGGCCTAAACAAGCGTTAGCATTTGTTAATTTAGGCTTGACAAATTTGTAAAAAAATAGATGAATATTTGGTAACTGCACTTATACAATAAGTAATCTGTTTTCTGATTAAAATTCTCTTCTATTTTAAAATTAAATCAATAAAATAGAACTTAGTTTCATAGACTCCTAGAATGACCAGGCTGAAGAGATCTTCAGAATATTTAATTTAGGGTTTCTATTACAAATACACCAGAAGGATGCCACAATTCGTCCTAGCTGACAGAGCTAGCTCATGGTTAAGAAACGTCCAGACTTCTGATTTAAGCTCTTTTCAGGACTTCAGACATAAATGATGTATTTTCAGACAAGTCATTTTGTTGGTAATACTTCATAAAAAATATCATCCACATATTTGAAGAAAGAATACAAGCCATCATCATCCATCATTGTTTCCAGATTTGATGTATAGAAGACTGGGAGTGGCTGACAAGCATGCACAGGAAAATTTTTCTCTTCAAAGCGTCTTCTACAATTTCTACCTCATATCCTTTCAAATATTATTTTCTACTCCATAACAGTACTGTTGCGAAGTTGTAAAATTGTTTTCAAGACGCAAACGCGGTTCCTAACGCCCGCTCACCCAACCAAGCGAACTCCTCCGCCCAGCCTTGGCGTGGCGCGGAGGCAGCCGGGAGGGAGCGCGGGGACGGCGGGGCAGCGGAAGGAGCCGAAGTGAGGCCGCGGGGACGAGCCAGGGTTGCGGGTGGGAAGGGCGTGTCCGGGAGAAGTGAGGGGCGGGCCCAATAACGGCTTTCTTCTGCTGTGTCGCTCAGTCCATTTTGCGCATGTGCAGCCCGTTTTAAACCTCGGAGCGCGCGGGGCGTTGGAGGCGGGTGGAGCGCCGAACCAATGGGCGGGGAGCGGAAGGACTGTGCGTCGATTCAGATCTCGGCTCCCAGGCCCAGCCGGACTCTGCAGGCTGTGATCTTCCTCTTGGAGCCGCGACCGGGTGGGACGTCCGCCCCCGACCCCTGCGCAGGCAGAGCCGCCCGGGAACATGGCCGCGACCGGTCTGGTAAGAGCGGGCCCGGTCCCTTTGCGAGCCGAGTCCCTCCGGCGCCTGCTTTCGCGCGCGAGACGGGGGACTGTGAAACGTTGGGTCTGTGCTGTGACGTTTTTAGGATTTTGGTGGGAAAGCCGCGCGAATTTTTGATATCGGGTGTGATTGTGTGTCGATGGCCAGAGTTAACTTACTTTTATTATTTTCTCAAGGTTTCTTTTCGAAATTTCGGCTGTCGTTGCATTTTTTCTCTTTAAAGAATCTCGTGATTTCTGCTTCTTAGCCTAGCTCCGGTTCCTAGTCCTCTAATACCTTTCTGTCCATAACATAGGTATTAAAATGTGCTTTTGCTTCATTCAGACTTGCTGGTCTGGAGAAACCGGTAATCTGGCGTTGTCATATTTGGTCAAAATGTTGAACCTGGTATGCAGTTTTGAGGCTATTTGCGGAGCACTTGTTGGTAAAGTTTTCTGAAAGGCAACTATTCCTTTACAGGTACAAGCTGTGAATAACCGGGACAACTTAGCTTTTGTTTTCCTGTTTCCAGACCTTTTCGGTATTCATTATTCTGCATTTTAAACTTCGCTGGTGATTTCTGCATAATACCTATGTTATCTCATTCTAAATTTTTATTTTATTTTCTGTGTCATCTTTTACGAAATCTTCTGAGCACATTCGTTGTTTACATTATATATAATCAGAAAAAAGCAATAAAGTAATTCTTACTGAGGGAAGAGACAGAAAGAAAACTTACCAAATGCCCACAGTTCATATTTCAAATGCCTGTCATAACATGGAAGCTGTTTTGAGCCTTTTAGTTTTAATATCTCACTTTGTATTATAATCCATTTTTAAAACAAGGAAGGGAGATGGGAGGAGATTATCCGCAGGCATTCCTGTATTTTAGTGGTTCTCAACTGGGGGAGTTTTTGCCCCTCCAGGGGACATTTGGCAATGTCTGGAGAAATTTTAGGTTCTTAACCGGGGGAATGCTTTTGGTACCTAGTGGCTAGAGGCCAGAGATGCTGCTACACATCTTACAATGCATCCAGTAACAGAATTACTGCCCAAGCGCCCTACAACGGAAGAATTATCCAGTTCAAAATGCCAAAAGTACTGAGATTGAGAAACCCTGCTGCATTGTATATTATTGCCTTCCTTTAGAAATATAACATCATGCATAAAAGAAGCTTAAATTAAAATTGACTAAAGAATGAGTTGAAAGTCATTTAATTTATTTTAAAAATGAGAACTTTTAACATTATAACTTTAGAATTGAGACCTTATTTGTTTACCATTACTTTCTAGTGTACCTATATAGCTCATGCCCAGTGATAGGTGCCCAGTGTTTCTTGAACAGATGAACTATCTTAACCTTAAAGTTTTTGTATTTAAAAGAGGAATAGAGGTTACTTTACAGGTGCTCGTTAATTTTCAAAAACATTTATTTTAGTGTAAAAATTTGATGAATCTTTCAATTTGCATAAAATTAGGAAAGAAGTGACTTTAAATTAGACTTTGGAATGTAGGTAACTAAGATACTCAAGAATAAGATTTCACTTCAGTAATTTGAAATGCTGAGTACTGGACAAAGACCTAAGTGCTTAGAGTTTAGTTTCCATCAGTGAATTGTGACAAACACCCAACTTTGTCATCTATAAAATAAATTCCATCTTTTATTCCTTGGGTACATAATGATGATAATAGGCTATGTGAAGTACTCTCACCTTCCTGAAAGAAAGACATTTTTATCTCATTTTTTTTCCCATGATAGATACCTGTTAATTGTATTAAGTACAAGTAAATGTTAAGTGGGTATTACAGATTCTAGAAAATTATACTTCAGATTCCCAAAATGTCCTGGTTGATGCTTTGACAAAGTCATGCTTTAGGGGTTGTTGGTTTTTTTTTTGTTTTTAAATTCATAAAAAAGCAGCATTTGGTGGCTATAGAATAAGCACAGTCCAAAATTTAGAAGTTTGCTCAAATGTCTTTTGAATTACTAAGGTGCTATAAACAGTTTGTTTCTAAATGTTTATAGCTTAAAAGAATGTGAATATCATAATTTCTATGAATTTTTGTTGAGGAAGCCCACCAATGCTACACAGTAGTTTCGTGTATCCATAATCCAGTCCTACCATTGCCACTTCTATCTGTACCAAGCAAGGGTCCATCCTACTCATTGTTTTTAATTGGTCTGTTACAAATGGCCAAGATGAGGCCTTAAGATTTCTGTTGACTTTCAAGTTCCACTGCAGTTGCTTTACTTAAGGCATCTTTTACTACTACTTTTCTACATCTTTTACTGCTACTCTTTGAAAGAGGCGTTTTAAAGTTTCTACTGCTATTGGGTAGTGTGCTACAGGTATCGCTGCTATTTTGTTGGGGTGGGTCACACTGCTTCTCTTTGTAGGCTAACTTTGCTCTTTGACTTCTCGAATATCCTTTGTTATTGCCAGGCTGTCTTTTAAGTAAGCCATTCTGTACACTTCCTCCCACACTTGTAGAATCATGGACATATTCTCTTAGGATTGCTAGTCTGCTTGTCTGGTGTCCTGTACTTCTGTTTTTATGATGGTGAATTGGGTATATATTTGCTCAAAACTGAACTTCTGAAGGTGCCACATGCATCTTAATATCATTGTCCATTGAATGTTCTGTCAGACTGTTATCAAACTGAGGCGTGGAGTTCAAAGGAAGAGAATTGGTTAAGGCAGTGAGCTACAGCAGTGTGCAAATTTTCAGCTTTGGGAGGAATTTTTAAAGCATGATGCACTTTAGTTTGTGCATGAAGATTCTGTACTGCTTTTGGTGCACTGGAGTTGGAGGTTGGATGTTAACTTGCACTGAATATGAGCTCTGTCCTAGACAGTAAAGTAAGTCAAGATCCAGGCAAGTTAAACATCTTTCCTATTAACACAACAGTGAACTATGATGAGTGCGCTTAAGCTTAATTATGTAGCTCCAAAAAGAAGCTTAAATCAATCCATAGGGTTAACACAAAGAAACAAGCCCAAACATCTACAAAGTGATGTATGAGAACAAAATGAGGTTGGCACCCAAAAGTTGAGAATGAAAAGTGTGCTCATTTTCCAATGCTGATGTGTAGAAATCATTGACATAGGCATTGAATCCTGATGATTTATTTTGTCATTTTCATTGACTGCCAGTCTTTGTTGTTCTTTGGTAGGCTTTTTATGCTCATACTTGCATTCAGGGTCTTGTTTCAATTGAATAAATGTATTTAGAAAGTACATATAGTTTACAGAAGTGATAAAGTTAATGGGCCTACAGAAGCTTTCCAAAGAGGGTTCCCACACCATGCAGCAGCAAGGTGCATTTGGCCGACTGCCATAATTCTTGATGTGTACTTTTGCTCTTATACCACAAGTTATAATGGGGATGCCGCCATCAATCAGGTAAACCCTGAGCGTTGGTCTGGGTGGAGGTGGAAGTTCATCTGGATCCTGGTATGGTTTAGTTTTTTTAGTGACTTTGTTTATAGACATTTCAAGCTGTTACCCCCACACATGGTACTGTGGGAAGAGTGGAATAAGGAGGAATTATCCCAACTGCTTGACAGATGCGTTTCTCGTTTGAGTTATGCCTCCCACAAAAACCATACACAGGTCAGGAAAATAAAGTGCAAGTTCACAATGCTAACTCTTTAGATTGATTCCTAATCAAACGGTGATACTATATGTAACTGACAATGACTGCCAAGGGACGCAGGAGAATTACAGCAGCAGTATAAACGACAGGATGCAAGAAAACCTGAATATATCATTTAGATCTCATCAAATCCGTTCAAACCACATAGGTACTAAGCGAGTAGTGCTGAATTATAGTGATATTTTCATCTGAGTAGGGTGTTTAGCCCCATCTGACTTCCACTCACCTTTGTCCATTTAGCAAATCAAAATCCCATTAGGCTGTGATGACATTGTCTCCTTGTGTAATTTGACACAGTGTCACATTAACAGGGATGAGTATCTACATTCACACCATCTATTTTGGTGGGAATCACGAGGATAACCACGGTGCATCATTTTCTATTATCAGCCAATTTGTTGAATTTCCAGTTGCTGGACAAAACCTCCCATTGCAGAATTCAGTGAGTTAAAGCTAGTATAATTAACTGATGTGGCTTCTGTTTTTTACCTTTGGTGAGAAAAGGGAAGGAGGAAGCTGAATAGAAGCCTCCACAATAGTATTCTTTATTGCCAAACTTGAAAATGTATTTGAAACATTGCCCTTAAAGCTCAGCTGCTTACGTAGGTTTCCATCTGGATCTTGCTTCCCAAAATCAGAAAATCCAATACAGTCAGAGGGTGCCACTTTCTGGAACATGGTACAGGTCATCCCAGGAAACTAGCAGCCTTGATGACATAAGCTTCCAAGGTAATAATTGAGTGAATATGTTGAATAAACATGAGCTCCATTTGCTAGTCAGTATGTAGCAATTCACTCTAGAGACTGAGTAATTCTAGTGCAGTAGAATCCTTAGCTTCCCTCTGTGTGAGCCATAAGACATGCTCATCAGGCAACATGATGTTACTTTTTAATGTCAGTCATCATATCACCTAGCTCTTTGGATTTTTTTCCTCCGTGTTAAATCTTCCAAACTTTTCTATCATTTCAGACCAAATATAACATTCATTTTGTCAGAAAAGTTGGCTACTTCCACTCTGTAAGCCAATAACTGCTGAGCTGTTGCCTCAGCATTTGTAAAACTGAGGCATCTGATTAGACAAAAAAGAACTCTAGTGATATCATTTGCATACTGACAGTGAGAGTAGTCATCTTCAGAAGCCACCTCTGTTAGATCTTTGCTGCTCTCATCTTATGGGTTAGCAGGATATATCCCATTGCCATGATTGTTCTGAGTACACTGCAGATACTCAGGAATTGCCTGGCCACCTGAAATCCCATTTGTTGTTGATCACCCTTTCCGGAGAGCAGTACTGTGCATAACTTTCCAGTATCAAAATATTGGTTGTTCCTTGTATTGTTTCTGTGTTTGATCTGGATGTGACAGCCCCAATTTGCATTAGAACCACCCTGAATATTAGAAATAAATGGTTAGGGCATTTGCAGTCAATGAGCAGTTGTGAATCCTGTCCTTCTCAAGAAAGATACCTTGTGATTCATCAGTTTCATCTTCTTGCCCATCCTGATCGGATAACAGTTGCATGTCCTAATTAATATATGAAGCCATGTGTTGAAAAGGAAGGCTACTGCCTTCAGTGACAACTTGAGGATGAGTTGGAGTATGTAGAAAGATGGTAATTCAAAGGGAGGATTTCAGGTCAACAGTTCTTGCTTCAGACCTGTGACTGGCTGGGCCTGCAGCGACTTAGGATAAGCACAACTGCTTTTGTCAGGCACAGTGATGTTCCTCTCCTTTACCCAGGGTTGCAGCCACAATATGTTACAGTCACCGAAAAGATACTCAGCCTAAATTCTAAAGACTGTAATAAGCCAAGATAGTCGAAAGTTCCTTGAGATAATGAAGAAAACAAATTCCCTGAAAGATTTATCTGCCAGTTTGGTAAATCCTCTAAATATGTTTGCATTCAGACATCCTTTTTGGGTGTTTGTTAGGTCCAGTCTTTTTAGTGATGATAGGCCCCCCAAAAACACCTGGATCCATACTACTGATCAGATTGTTTCAGAGTTCCAATCTTTCTAGGAGACTTAACCCAGAAAATGGAGTTCCGATTTTTATTACTCATAATCAGGGTGACTGCGGTTGGGCAGTGTGTCAGGGGGCAGGACCTGCGTGTACCTTGTTGTCTGCGGCTCTCACCACCCTGTTGGCCCCCAAAATTTGATTGTCGTGCTTGCAGCTGCACGAAAGGCCCTACTGGCTTCGGGGCAGCTCCTTACTGTGGGCCAGCTGGGTCCTGTGGGCTGCCGGGGTGGACAGGGGCTTGGCGCAGCTCAGGTGGTACCTGGAGCCTCATGAAATCTGGATAATCGGCTCTTTTCTACGTGGATATGATCCCTTTTGCACGGCAGCCACCATGGCCTTAGGAGAACTGCAGGGATATGGCCGCGCAGGTTCCTCTGCAGCTCTACTGCCCGGCAATAGTGCTGCTTCTGTCTCTTTTATCACATAAGTTTTTTTTTTTTTTTTTAATCTTATTTTATTTGGTGTATCTTTTTTGGTATTCCATGTAGCATACAATGCACAAGGCAAGGCTCTTTAAAGAATAATAAATTAGCATAAGACAAAGTCGTTGCTCTCAAGTTGCTTAAAACTTGATAGAGGTCTTGGTCTTCCTGTTCCTTTTCCCTTCCTGAACAGTTAAATCCAGAAACCATTAGATGGTCCAAAAGGCAGGCATCCCTATGAGTAGGAAACTGCAGTGCCCAGAGCAGTGTGTATAGGAACCCATGTGGGGATTGGAGGGTGTCCCAGCTCACCGTATTAGAACACGAGTGGGGTGAAGGTGAACAAGATGTCCATGTTAGGTGAGAGGCAGCTTCGTGTGATAGAAAAGTTTGAGTATGGAAAGGAGACTTCAGCATAGGAGAGTGCTGGTGAAGTGAGTGTTTCCATGGAGGGGCAGCCTGGTGTGGGATGAGTACGGTGATCATATAAGAGGGGCAGTGATAGCTCAGCATGGGGAATTTTTTTTTTTTTATTAATTAACGGAAAAAAGGAAATTAAAAAGGTAGAAATCATACCATTCTACATATGCAATCAGTAATTCTTAACATCATCACATAGATGCATGATCATCGTTTCTTAGTACATTTGCATCGGTTTAGAAGAACTAGCAATACAACAGACAAAGATATAGAATGTTAATATAGAGAAAAAAATAAAAGTAATAATAGTCAAAAAAAAAAAACCTATAGCTCAGATGCAGCTTCATTCAGTGTTTTAACATGATTACTTTACAATTAGGTATGATTGTGCTGTCCATTTTTGAGTTTTTGTATCTAGTCCTGTTGCACAGTCTGTATCCCTTCAGCTCCAATTACCCATTATCTTACCCTGTTTCTAACTCCTGCTGGACTCTGTTACCAATGACATATTCCAAGTTTATTCTCGAATGTCGGTTCACATCAGTGGGACCATACAGTATTTGTCCTTTAGTTTTTGGCTAGACTCACTCAGCATAATGTTCTCTAGGTCCATCCATGTTATTACATGCTTCATAAGTTTATCCTGTCTTAAAGCTGCATAATATTCCATCGTATGTATATACCACAGTTTGTTTAGCCACTCTTCTGTTGATGGAGATTTCGGCTGTTTCCATCTCTTTGCAATTGTAAATAATGCTGCTATAAACATTGGTGTGCAAATGTCCGTTTGTGTCTTTGCCCTTAAGTCCTTTGAGTATATTCCCAGCAATGGTATTGCTGGGTCGTATGGCAATTCTATATTCAGCTTTTTGAGGAACCACCAAACTGCCTTCCACAGTGGTTGCACCATTTGACATTCCCACCAACAGTGGATAAGTGTGCCTCTTTCTCTGCATTCTCTCCAGCACTTATCATTTTCTGTTTTGTTGATAATGGCCATTCTGGTGGGTGTGAGATGATATCTCATTGTGGTTTTGATTTGCATTTCTCTAATGGCCAGGGACATTGAGCATCTCTTCATGTGCCTTTTGGCCATTTGTATTTCCTCTTTTGGTAGGTGTCTGTTCAAGTCTTTTTCCCATTTTGTAATTGGGTTGGCTGTCTTTTTGTTGTTGAGTTGAACAATCTCTTTATAAATTCTGGATACTAGACCTTTATCTGATATGTCATTTCCAAATATTGTCTCCCATTGTGTAGACTGTCTTTCTACTTTCTTTTTTTTTGATGAAATTTTTTTTTTATTAATTAAAAAAAGAATTAACAAAACAATTAGAAATCATTCCATTCTACATGTACAATCAGTAATTCTTAATAACATCACATAGTTGCATATTCATCATTTCTTAGTACATTTACATCAATTTAGAAAAAGAAATAAAAAGACAACAGAATAAGAATTAAAACAATAATAGAAAGAAAAAAAAAACAAAAAACCTATACCTCACATGCAGCTTCATTCAGTGTTTTAACATAATTGCATTACAATTGGGTAGTATTGTGCTGTCCATTTCTGAGTTTTTATATCCAGTCCCGTTGTACAGTCTGTATCCCTTCAGCTCCAATTACCCCTTCTCTTTTTTTTTTTCTTAATTAACGGAAAAAAAGAAATTAACCCAACATTTAGAGATCATACCATTCTACATATGCAATCAGTAATTCTTAACATCATCACATAGATGCATGATCATCATTTCTTAGTACATTTGCATCGGTTTAGAAGAACTAGCAACATAACCGAAAAAGATATAGAATGTTAATATAGAGACAAAAATAAAAGTAATAATAGTAAAATCAAAACAAAACAAAACAAATCAAAACATAAACCTATAGCTCAGATGCAGCTTCATTCAGTGTTTTAACAAGATTACTTTACAATTAGGTATTATTGTGCTGTCCATTTTTGAGTTTTTGTATCTAGTCCTGTTACACCGTCTGTATCCCTTCAACTCCAATTGCCCATTATCTTACCCTGTTTCTACCTCCTGCTGGACTCTGTTACCAATGACATATTCCAAATTTATTCTAGAATGTCTGTTCACATCAGTGGGACCATACAGTATTTGTCCTTTAGTTTTTGGCTAGACTCACTCAGCATAATGTTCTCTAGGTCCATCCATGTTATTACATGCTTCATAAGTTTATCCTGTCTTAAAGCTGCATAGTATTCCATCGTATGTATATACCACAGTTTGTTTAGCCACTCTTCTGTTGATGGAGATTTCGGCTGTTTCCATCTCTTTGCAATTGTAAATAACGCTGCTATAAACATTGGTGTGCAGATGTCCGTTTGTGTCTTTGCCCTTAAGTCCTTTGAGTAGATTCCCAGCAATGGTATTGCTGGGTCGTATGGCAATTCTATGTTCAGCTTTTTGAGGAACCGCCAAACTGCCTTCCACAGTGGTTGCAGCATTTGACATTCCCACCAACAGTGGATAAGTGTGCCTCTTTCTCCGCATCCTCTCCAGCACTTGTCATTTTCTGTTTTGTTGATAATGGCCATTCTGGTGGGTGTGAGATGATATCTCATTGTGGTTTTGATTTGCATTTCTCTAATGGCCAGGGACATTGAGCATCTCTTCATGTGCCTTTTGGCCATTTGTATTTCCTCTTCTGATAGGTGTCTGTTCAAGTCTTTTTCCCATTTTGTAATTGGGTTGGCTGTCTTTTTGTTGTTGAGTTGAACAATCTCTTTATAAATTCTGAATACTAGACCTTTATCTGATATGTCATTTCCAAATATTGTCTCCCATTGTGTAGGCTGTCTTTCTACTTTCTTGATGAAGTTCTTTGATGCACAAAAGTGTTTAATCTTGAGGAGCTCCCATTTATTTATTTCCTTCTTCAGTGCTCTTGCTTTAGGTTTAAGGTCCATAAAACTGCCTCCAATTGTAAGTTTCATAAGATATCTCCCTACATTTTCTTCTAACTGTTCTTTGGTCTTAGACCTAGTGTTTAGATCTTTGATCCATTTTGAGTTAACTTTTGTATGAGGTGTGAGATATGGGTCTTCTTTCATTCTTTTGCATATGGATATCCAGTTCTCTAGGCACCATTTATTGAAGAGACTGCTCTGTCCCAGGTGAGTTGACTTGACTGCCTTATCAAAGATCAAATGTCCATAGATGAGAGGGTCTATATCTGAGCACTCTATTCGATTCCATTGGTCAATATATCTATCTTTATGCCAATACCATCAGCATGGGGAATTTGACTCTGAGTGGTGGAAGGATATTGGCAGGGTGTGCTGGCTACAAGATGTCAAAACCTGATCTGGGATGAGAAGACAGTTTATGTGGGAGGGGTGACTGTAGTCCAGATGGTAGGGGCCGCTGTAGTCCAAATGGTAGGTGATGGGAGGTTTGAGTGGTAGCACTTGCTTACTACGTGGTAGCTGAGTCCAAGCAGTGTAAAGAAAGTGTCAATGTGAAGATGAATACAGTATGAGTTGTTGGATTCAGAGTGGAGTGAAGAGATTGGTATATATAGCAAGAATTATCAAGTGAGTATATATATGGAAGCCAGTTTTCACACTGTTGGAGAAGGGAGTTAAAAGTGTAGAAAAGAAGAAAATAGAATGAACCTTGTGATTTTGGATTGAAATTTTGGGTATTACTATGAGCTCAATGCTTTCAATATTTATTTATAGATAACAGAAGTATAGATTTAAATGTGTGGTGTATATGTAAACATGTATGTATTACCTACTTCTGTGCAGTGAGAAGGCCAGGGAGCAGATGGCAGTACCCCCAAAACAATAAGTATTCCTATTATAAACCTGTCCCTGTTTTCTGAACACCATTATCCACTAAAAGGTGCTAGGTCTCTCTGGAAAAACGGCGGGTTTCAGGTTTGGGACAGAGAAATTATAAGGTGAGCATAGAACAAATACTGTATTGTTGTTAATTAAAGTGTTCCACATGTACTTTCTTTATATTCCATTGGATAGACTAAAAGTGATGCTTACTATCTTTATATTCCATTGGATAGACTAAAAGTGATGCTTACTATCCAATATTCAACTAGGTAATTTATAGATTTCACAATTAAAAGGTAGGACCTGAAGAGTCCCAAATATGCCCCCTAACTCCCAGCATATCTTTGTGCCTTATCTTTCCTGTTGCTCTCAGTAATTGGGGCTACTGCCTCTTTTTTTTTTTTCTGTCAAGGTTATTGGTTTTTTCTTTCTGAAAGTATTCTAGAATCTTTTTGTCCTTGATTTTTCTGAGATATTGCTATTGTGTTCTTAGGTATGGATATCCTTCAATTCCTATGCTGACTATTCATGACTTACAGGTTTAAGAAATTCTGTTAAATGTTTTCTTAAAGAATATCTTCTTCCTTTTTCTTTGTTCTGTCTTGGATAATGCTTACTAAAAAGTTGGTCCTCCTGATTTTTTAAAATCTTTGTCTTTTACCTTCTCTCACATTTTCCAACTGATCTCTTGTTATTTTACTTTCTGAGAAGTAACCTCAGCTTTTTCCTGATAGACAATCTGTGTATGTTTTTTTATTTTTAAGAGCTTTTCTGGTTCCCAGTTTAGTATTTATAGTTGACCACTTTTGTTTTTTGAGGGCAGTATTATCTCCTATATCTTAAATATTTCTTGAAAATATCAAATATAAGTTTTTCGGTGCTGTTGTTTTCCTTAAACTTTTTATTTTGAAATAATTTCAAACTTACAACACAGTTACAAAAATAATACAAAACCCATACAGAGAATTCCGGCATACCTCTCCAGATACCTAGATCCACCAATTTTAGTATTTGCTACATATCCTGTTTCATTATATCTGTCCGTCTGTCAGTCCATCTGTTGATCTGTTTGTCTATCTAGTTTTCTATCAATTTTCCAAGCATTTGAGAGTAAGTTGTATACATCATGCTCCTTGAACATGTACATTTCCTAAGAATAAGTATATTATACACCTACATATCCACTGATATCAAGTTCAAGAACTTTAACATTGATGTAAATCTTTCAGTTATATCACTTTCTTCATATGTCCCAATAGTGTCCTATTGGGTATTTTCTCCTCCAGTATTAAATCCAGTCCAGGATTATGTATTGCATTTAATTGTCATTGTCTCTTTAGCTGCTCTTTCTCTCTTTTCTAAAATTGTAGAGCCATTTATAGGACCACGCATATCATTCAGTGGGATTCATCACACTCCTAATATTATGCTACCCTCACCACCATCTATTTTCCCATTACCCCCAAAAAGAAACACTATACCTCTTGCCATAGTAACTTGTTTTCTTTCTGTCTCTATGCATTGTTGTGTGTTCCAGCTATTTCATATAAGTGGAATCAGACAATATCTGTCCCTTTGTGTCTGATTTATTTTCACTCAACGTGATGTTTAATCCATGAAGTGGCATGTAATAGAATTTTAGTCCTTTCTAGGATAAGTTCATTGTATGTATATACCAAATTTTGTTTGTCTGTTCATTTCTGATGGACATTTGGATTGCTTCAACCTTTTGGCTATTATAAATAGTGCTGCCAAGAACATTGGTAAACAGTTATTTTATGAAGTTTTATTTTTTCATAATATGATATTAATTTCTACTTGGGCCTTTTTCTTTCTTTTTTTTTAAATTGTATCTTTTTAAAAAATGTTGTTCTTTTGTTTTAGAGACTTTTAAATGTCTGGTGAACTATACATGTTGGTCATATTTGAGTCTGAGTCAACATATTATTGACTGGGAGTCTTCTCTTTATTAGGGTGGTGGGGGGGGTGTGGTCTCCTGTTCTGCTTGTGTGTTTGTACTCTCTTATCTCACTCATTGCTTCCTTCAGATCTCAAGTTTCCTAGTTCTGCATCTTTATGGCTTTCCTCTAGGTAGATCAGCTCTCTTTCTCATCAAGGGCAGATGTTATCAAAAGGCAAAAAAAAAAAAAAATTATTTGGTTTCATTAATTATCACACCTCATTGCTTTCTGTTTTCCAGAAATTTGTTAAATTTGCCCACATGTGGTTCCTTTTCCTACTCTTGTTGCTTTTTGCCGAATAGATATGATTAATTAACCAAACTGAATTACTGGAAGGCTCAGAGAATTAGAATTTTGCTGGTAATAAAGGTATGGGTAGAGGTTCTGGGGGAGGGATGAAGAAAATGGACAAAACTTCAATGGGAAGAAATAGTATAAGCAAAGGTATGGAAACATTAGATTTATGAAACAAGTTACTCTCTTTCAGAGAAGAATTCCTCTTTATAGTATACAATTAATTAATACTTGTTGAATGAATAAATGAAGAACTGAAATTTCCTGGCATGGCACTGATTGATGGTTTATTTTTTTTCCAGGATCGTCTGAAAAATGACTATAGAAGAAGATTTTGCCGACCTGCCAGGTGATTTATATATTTATGCTTTTAAATTTGATCTTTGTTCCCATATTTATTAGGTAAATTTATAAATGTAAAATGAAAAAACTACCACCCTTGACCATAAGAATGATTTCTATACCCACTGATTATATGTAATCATCTTATTATTTTATATGAACAGAGAAATAATGCAGGCAGTGTAATGACTTAGTGATAGTGGCAGTAAGAAATTCACCTCATAAAAGGGGAGACTGAGAAGAGGTAGTCTTAAGTTTTGAGACTTTTGAGTTTTGAGTCACTGTGGAGTGGTTTGAATGATATTAAAAAGATTCAGCCCATTCAGTTGTACAAAAAGAAAAATAATGCCTGTGGTCATATAATTATTAGGTGGATGCTTAATCTGTAAAGTTTAATTTTCTAGTTAAATATTGAATAGTAATAGGATGAACAGCATGTTTATAAAAGCAAAGATATTATCAAAAAATAAATATTCATTGAGCTGTGATTTTATTGTGCCCAGTGGGGCAAAGAAATAGATACTTTAACCACAAGAAGCTTGCATTCCTATAAGTAAGTATATGTCTATTTGTGAAATAATTTAATGAATAAGAAAATTCTTGTAATAATATCATAAATAGTAATTATATTACATGCAGTAGGTTTATATATGATTAGGTCTTAACTTGCAGTGTAGGCAGCCATTCAAGAAGTTAAAAAAGAGCTAGGAAAGGATCTTTGCATGTTTATATTAAGGATAGCTTTAAAGTTGTAGTGTGAATTGAGATGGTGCTTGAATAGATATTTAAAGACTAAGAGAAAGTATATTCCAGGATAGAAAATAGCATAAGCAAAGGAATCAAAATAGTAGTACATATATCCTGGTCTTCAGTGGCAGACAGGTCTGACAAGAGGGTGAAATGTGTTGGGTAGAAGTGGAAAATAAGGTTGTATGAATCGGGTAAGGAAATGGATGTGTTAGGCTTTAGGCATCTATAGAATTGAATAAACTGTCTTAAATTCTCTTTGGAATAAAACAGACCATGTGTAAACATGCGTACGAACACACACACGCGTTTTATAAAAGCGAAGAAGGATACTTTGTTTGCAAGTAGTATAGCTTTAAGGAGGGGGTTGTGATTTCTTTTTTCGTGTAAAAAGTAGAAGAAACTGATTCAGTCATTTGATAACTGCCAGATGCTTACATCCATACTGTGCCAGTCAAACTTCTTGCTTGACAAGTAGTCTAGATTATGTATTAGTAACCTGTGTTCTAATACTGATTCTACATCACTACTTCTGGCAAGCCATTTAATTTGTGTGGGTCTCACTTTCCACATCCATAATTTGGGGATAGCAAGGTTGCATTTATAGTTGTGCATTGTATGTACCTGTGCAGGTCCATGTGCTGTATGGGAGTGCTAACTAGGCCAGAATTTTTGATAGTGACCTGTGTTCTGCTATAAGCTCTGCTATTAATGCTCAAAAGGTCTACAAATGGAAATGTAGATCAGAAATCAGCAACTGTGGCCCACAAGCTGACTGCCTGCTTTTGCAAATAAAATTTGATTGAAACATAGCCATACCCGTTTATATACATATTATCTGTGGCTGCTTTTGGAACTGTGATAGTAGAGTTGAGTAGTTGTGAGGAAGTCCATATGGTCGTTGTGCTTATAATACCATCTGGCACTTAAAGCAGAAATTGCCAATCTTTGTAGATGTGTGTTGAAACTTTATAATGATTCAAGTCCATATGTCCTTTATCACGTGAGTAGTTAAGCACTGTGGTACACAAATACCATGGACTACTACTCAGCAGTAGAAAAGAATGAATTATTGATACATGTAAAAACTTGGACGAATCTCCAGAGAATTAGACTGAGTGAAAAAAGCCAAAGCAAGTGATTGTATACTGTGTGATTCCATTTATATAGCACTTTTCAAGTGACAAACTTTCAGAAAATGGAGAACAGATTAATGGTTGCCAATGTTTAAGAATGGGTGGCTTAGTGGAGGATGTGCGATGGAAGGAAGCAGGAAAGACATGAAAGGAAGGTAGGTGGGGTTATAGTAGGGCATCAGAAGGGGACATCTTTGTTAGGATGGAATAGTTCAGTATTTAAATGGTGATGGGTATCTGAACCTACACGTGAGATGAAATTTGTATAGAACTAAATACATAAATACACAAACAGATAAATGAATACAAGTAAAACTTGGGAAACCTGAATAAGATTGTGGATTGATGTCATTATCCTGGTTGCAATATTATGCTATAATTTTGCAAAATGTTGCCATTGGATGAAACTGGGTAAAGTGTACAAAGATCTCTCTATTATTTCTTTGTGAATCTGTAATTATCAATAGCATTTTTTAAAATACTTTTTTGTTGTGAAGTAATTTCAAACTTATAGGACAGTTATAAAAATAATACAAAACCCATACAGAGAACATTGGCTTCTACCCAGATTCCCATATTCACCAATATAATATTTTACCATATTGCTATTTTATTCTGTCTATTTATTCATCTCTGAGTTATGTGGTAGTTTGATGTTCAGCTTCTTGGAGACCCACCAAACTGTTTTCCTTAGCAGCTACACTATTGTACGTTCCCACCAACAATGTACTAATGTTCCTGTTTCTCTGAGTCTTCAACAACGCTTGTTGTTTTCCGTTTTAAAAATAATAGCCATTCTAGTGGGTGTAAGGTGGATTTCATGGTGGTTTTAATACAGATTTCCCTAATGGCTAATGATATTGAACGTCTTTTCGTGTGCTTCTTGGCCATTTGTGTATCTTCTTTGGAGAAATGTCTATCCAAATCCTTTGCCCTTTTCAAAATTGGTTTCTTTGTCTTTGTGGTTTTGAATTCTTATAAATAAATTTTTTAGCTAAAATTTTATACTGATTTATAGGTATTTATAATGTACTGTTAAGATTAATGATATTAAATCAAAAGTGCATTTGAGAATTATAAGGGGAAGTGTGTTACTTGGAAAATGTAGAACCTGTGACTGTTAGTCTGTTGGAGAAGCATTTCAGGACTGATTAAATTTGTTTAAAAAAAAGTTTATGTTTTTACTGAGATGACAGGAGTAGTTTAAAACAGGTTTAGATGGCCAACTAAGGAATATGATTTTTTAAACTTTTTTTATTGTATAGTATAACATATATACAAAGCATAGAAATAAAGCAATAGTTTTCAAAGCATTCTTCAACATGTAGGTACAGGACAGATACCGGAGTTTGTCATGGTCTATAAGATCCTCTCCGATTTTTCCTTCTAGCTGCTCCAGAATATAGGAGGCTAGAAGGCTTAAATATTTTTTTCATCAGAACAGTCAACTTTTTTTGTTTTGTGAAAAGTAACATTATACAAAAAAGCAATAAATTTCAAAGCACAGCACCACAATTAATAGATTGTTCTACACGATTGTAGAACATATTTCAGAGATTGACATGGGTTACAATTCCACTATTTTAGATTTTTGCTTCTAGCTGCTCTAAGATACTGGAGACTAAAAGAAATATCAGTTTAATGATTCAGCAACCATATTCATTTGTTAAATCCTGTCATCTTTGTATAACTCCACCATCACCTTTGATCTTTCTGTCGCTCTCTTTAGGGGTGTATGGGCTATGGCAATTCTAACTTTTTCATGTTGGAAGGGTCTGTCACTAATAAGGGGTAGGGAGGTGGAACCATCTGATGTTCTGGAGAGGCTGGGCCCACTAGGTTTCAAGGCTTATCTGGTCCAAGGACCCTTCTGAAGGTTGTAGGTTTCTGGTAAGTTACTCTAGTGCAGGGAACCCTTGTGGAATCTTATATTTTAACCTAGGTATTCTTTAGGATTGGCTGGAATGGTCCACGTTGGGGGTTGGCAGATCATGATAGATAGCAAGCTCTAACTGCAGCTTGCATAAGAGCAACCTCCAGACTAGCCTCTTGACTCTATTTGAACTCTTCTCTGCCACTGATACTTTATTAGTTACACTTCTTTTCCCCCTTTTGGTCGGATGGAATTGTTGATCTCATGATGCCAGGACCAGATTCATCCCTGGGAGTCATCTCCCACTTTGCCAGGGAGATTTTGACCCCTGGATGTTCTGTCCTACGTGGTGGGGAGGACAGTGCTTTCACTTGCAGAGAGTGAGACCACATCTGAGCAGCAAAATAGGTCCTCTTAAAGTAACTCTTAGGCATACCTATAGGTAGGTAGTCTAAGCTTCTCGGGTACCTACATAAACTTTGCAACAGTAAGCCTCATGATTGAGGGCATGGCCTATTGATTTGGGTGTCCCTAAAGTTTGACACAGTATCAGGGGATTCCCTGATGGTAAGGTTTAATACTTCCATATTCTTTCTCCCATTTCTCAAGGGACTTTGCAAAGCAATATAATTGTTAATGTAGATAATGGCATATTGTCACATACTTCTTTTGGACCTTTAAGTACTTGTAATACCTTGAAATAGTAAAGGTGATATTTTCCCCGTAAGTTAATATGCTATTATAAGGAGATAAGGAATTTTCTCAGTAGATGATAACATAAATAATAAGGGTCTTTTGGAAATGATGTTATATATTCCCTTCTTTCCTTCTTAGGGTACCTGACATTAATACGAAGCAAGGCCAGAACATACTGGAAATTTTACAGGACTGTTTTGAAGAAAAAAGTAAGGTTTCATTTCTAAATGGGCTTTGAAGATTGGGATAGATGAAAATACAAATTTGTCAGATTAATTAATATCAAATGCAGCAAATATGAGTTAGTACCCAAGAATTTTGAATACTTCTAGTCCTTCATGTACCTTGTGATACAAGGATAAAACTGACAAAAACGAGAATAAATTGTTACCCTGTTTAGTTCACACTGTTTTCCTCTTCTGAAGTCCTTAAACAGTAATTATACAAAGAGAAAATCTTTCATATAGTGGAGATAAATGTGCAGAATTCTTGGAGAATTTGAGATAATATTTGGTGATTTATGTACCTTTCTAAAGAAGTGGTGAGTTACGGCCAAAAAATGTTTTCTTAGTGCAGATTGGCATCAGAGTGTTGGAGAAAGATAAAAGGCCAATGAAAGAAATGAGGACAGATGGAAAAGCATTTCTTTTATAAAAACTCTGAAAGAAGAGCTGGCACTTATATCTTCAAGAACCTTGTTTGCCTTTCCCAGTTTCTGTTATTTTCCAGGAACATTTGAATATTGGATCAAAGTCTGTATTTCATTTAAGCTAGTTGTGTTTAAAAGATGAACAGATTTCCTCACATGCAATATAAGACTACTTGTAATTTAACATATTACACCATATTTCATTTTTTTTTCTTTTAGGTCTTTCCAATGATTTTAGCACAAATTCTACAAAATCAGTGCTTTGTTCAACACCTAAATTAAAAGACATTTCTATTCAGTCGCCAAGTCAAGAGGTAAGCTAAAATGAGGGAGCTTGCTAGTTTTGAAGCAATACACAGTGTAATTTCCTACATTTTAACTAAGTTGTTTGTAAGTTTTATACTTAAAAGGAAATCCTGTGCTCCCATTGCCTTCTTACAAAATTTAGAGATTTTATGTGAAAATTTTTGTTTGAATTTCTTCGAAAGTTTGCATTTGAAGTTGAGAGTTTTGGGATTAGAATTATCAAATTGCCACAGAATCATTTTTCACTTCTCTTAAAATACTATTTGGCAGTGATACTTAGGGAACTGGACAGATACTCAAGTTTCTAACCAGACTGACAAGATCATTTTCTGAAAGTTCAAGGGATGCTACTGCTATACAAGGAAATCTGTTTTTTAATTGATTATGTATCTTAATAGATACATTTAATTATACAAAATAGTTTCAAATAGGGATCTGGAAGCTGATGATTCTAGGTAAATTATTTAAATAGTGTATTGAATTAGAAAAATCACATAGTGCTAGAAATAGCATTCACTAGAAACTTCATCATTAAACAATAAAGAGACAGAGCCTTCAGTTCCAAAGAATGAAGAAAGCCTTTTTTAATCTATTTGATAAATTACCTTGATTTTTTTGAAAGTTGAATCAACTATGTTTTCTGGGATAAACTTGAGTTGGTTATAAAGTATTAATCTTTTTTATAATTATTGGTTTGGTTCGTTAATGGTTTATTTAAAATGTTTATATCTGTGTTCAGGAATAATTGTCTTCTGGTTTTCATTTCTCAAAATGTTGTTTTAGGGCTTTGGTATCAGTGTGCTAGAAGGTCCTCTTCCAGGTAAAATGTAACAGATTGCAGTAGGCGAACTTCTTTTGTAACAGCTAGTTAGAAAAAAAAATGCAAACATAATTTTTAAAGACACAGGATCTGTGGAAACAAGGACTAGATCAAGTCCAGGATCTTAGTCTATCTTATCAGAGCCATTGTGGAGCTGTGGAGCCAGATTCTTTTCTTGTGCTTCTGCTTACTCCTGGTCTTCCAGAATTTCCCTCATTTACAGTTTACATGAGTTTGAATGCCCCTTCTACTTCTTTTGAAATGAACTTTGACATCCTCCTGGGTGCTCTATTGTATGACTTAATGTACTCATCACAGTCGACTTTTTTTTCTTTTTTTTGTGAAGATATTATCTATGCAAAAAAGTAATAAATTTCAAAGCACACCAAACAGTTGTAGAACAGATTTCAGAGTTTGATATGGGTTACAATTCCAGAATTTTAGGTTTTTATTTCTAGCTGCTCTAAGATAGTGGAGATTAAAAGAAATATCAATATAATGATTCAGCAATCATACTCTTTTTTTTTTTTAAACTCTACCTTCTCTGTAAAACTCCACCCTCAGCTTTGATCTTTCTCCCACTCTTTAAGGACATGTGGGCTATGCCAGTTCTAATTTTTCATATTGGAAGGGGCTGCTGGTAATATGGGATAGGGAGATGGGATTAGTTGATATTCTGGAGAGGCTTGCCCCCCTTCATTTCAGTACTTATCAGGTCCTGGGATCCATCTGGAGGTTGTAGGTTTCTGGAAATTTACCCTAGTGCATGAAATAAAATTGACTTTTGTATGTTTATTTTGTGTTTTATGATCTTACTGAACTCAGTAAGTTCTAATTTCTTAGTAGATTCCTTGGGTTTTCTGGGTAAACTATCCTGTCACCTGGGAATAGGGACAGTTTTATTTCTTCCCATTTAACTTTGAGGTTTTATTTCCTTTTCTTGCTTTTTTCCAGTGGCTTGAACTTCCAACACTATGTTGTATAAGAGGGGTGAGAGCTTCCACCATTAAGTATAATGTTAACTGTAGGTATTTTGTAGATGTCTTTATCAACTTGAGGAACACTGCTGTATTCCTTTTTCTGAGAGTTTTTAATATTGTCAAAGGTTTTCTGGTGTGTGTTGATATGATCATGTGCTGTTTTTTCCTTTGGCCTGATTACATGGTGGATGATATTGGTTTACCTGGAATAAACCCACTTGGTCATAGAGTATAATTCCTTTGTATATTGCTGAATTCTATTTATTAATATTTTATTAATTTTTATTTCTATTCATGAAGGATATTAGTGTATTTTCATTTTTTTGTGCTGTCTGATTTAGCTAGACCCACAGATTTTGATATGTTGTATTTTCATTTTCTTTCAGTTCAATATACTTTTGTTCTTGAGACTTTCTTTTCTTTTTAAAAAGCAGTTTTGAGATATATTCACATACCATGAAGTCCATCCAAATTGTTCAGTCAGTGGCTTTTACTGTTCAGAGTTGTGTATTAGTCACCACAGTCAGTTTTAGAACATTTTCATTACTCCTAAAAGAAATACCACATACCCCTTGGCAGTCATCTCTCAATCCCTCGGTCTTTTCCCAGCCCTGCATAACATTGCTCTATTTCTGTTCGGACTTTCTGAGTTATGTGTTGTTTTTGAAATGTATTTTTAGTTTCTAAATTTTGGATATATTTCCTGTTTATCTTTGTGTTACTGATTTCCAGCTTGAGTCTGTTGGGTGGCAGAAACACACTGTATTATTTTAATTCTTTTTATTTGTTGAGTTTGTTTATGACCCCTAAAATGTCTATCTTAATGTTCCATAAACACTTGAAAAGAAAGTGTATTCTACCATTGTTCGGTATATTACTCTGTAAATGTCAAATTAGATCATGTAGATAAATGGCATTGTTCATTTCTTCTATTTCTTTGCTCATATTTTATCTAGTAGTTCCATCAGTTGCTAAGAGTAGGTTACTGAAGTCTTCTACTGTAATTTTGTATTTATCTATTTTATTTGTCAACTTTATCAGTTTTTGGTTCATGGATTTGAAGCTCTGTTGTTTGTTACATTTACATTTAACATTATTTCTTCTTGTTAGATTAACCCCCTATCATTTTAAAATATCTTTCTCTGCCATTGGTATTTTTGTTTGTTATAAAAATCTGTTTTATCTGGTGTTGTTATGGTCTTTCCTACTTGGTTTTAGTATTGTTTGTGTGATGTATCTTTTTCCATCGTTTACTTTTAAGTGGCCTATATACTTACATTTGAAGTGAGTTTGTTATAAATAGCATATGGTTAGAGCACATTTTTAAATCTATTCTTAAAAATCCCTGTCTTTTGGTTAGTATATTTGGGCAGTTTGCACTTAATGGAATTATTGATAAGTTAGGGCATAAGTCTGACATTTTATTTCTTGGTTTTTGTTTGTTCTTTTTTCTTATTTTTTACTCCTGCCTTTCTCTGTGTGTGTGTGTGTTTTGATATCTCATTAATCTTATTTTGAACAAGCGGTTAACTATTAGATCAATTATGCATAAGGAATTTAGAAGATTTTATTTTACTTCATTTATACCTTCTTTTAGTATATCCTTTGTTTTTGTAGAAACTAGTTTCTGGTCTTTATCATTTACTTTTTTTTCTGAAGAATTTCTTTTAATGTTTCTTTCAGGGCGTGTATCTTAGTTTTTCTATTACCTGACAAAGTCTCTATTTCTCTTTCACTTTTTAGGGATAGTTTTTCTAAACACAGAATTCTAGTTACTGGTTTGTTTGATTTTTCTCTTTCACTGATTTAAGTATTTCACTCCAGTCTCTCTCTTACTGCATTGCTTGTGATGAGTAGTCTGCTGTCATTCTTGTCCTTGTTCCTCTGTAAGGAAGGTGTTTGCTGGCTTCTTTCAAGTATTTTTCTTTGTCTTTACTAAGTATAAAATTTTTGTTTTTTGTCATGCTTGGTGTTTTCTCATTGGTCCAAAGAGGACATCACAGTGTGAATATAAAACTTTTAAACTGAGTGATAATGCAACTTGCCAAAATTTGCATGATTTAACTAGATAATGTTTAGGTGGAAATTCATAACTTTAAACAAATGTTTGGAAATAAATACTGAGAATCAGGGTTATCCTGCATGTGTTTATGCTGAGCACATTAACTGAGTTGCAGGATGGTCCTTCCTTTTTTACCTTTCTGAAGCCATATTTTTTTTTACAGATTAATGTTATTTCTTCCTTAAATATTTGATAAAATTTATAGTGAATTTCCTGTTTGGGAATGCTTTAAAATATGAATTCATCTTATTTTTCATATAAAATATAACATCTTAAAATACACAGATCCTAAGTGTGTATTTTGATGAATTTCTACAACAACCTTCTAAATAAATATGGACTATGAAGATTTAGTTCCTACTTATTTTTTTGAAAGATAGTTCATATTTTTAATTTGTTTTTGGACAATTTTACTAATTTTTTTCCCCTGGGGATATGTTCATTTCATCTAAATTGTCAATCTGTTGTGATACAGTTGTTGATAATAATTTTTCTGTAATAATTTTAATGTATTCAGGATCTGTTGTGATAATCCCTTTTTCATTCCTGACATTAGTTATTTGATCAGTCCTGTCAGGTTTATCAATTTCATTCTGTCTTTTCGAAGAACCAAGTTTGACTTTGTTGAGCCTCTTTATCATATATTCTGATTTAGTTTCATTATTTTTCTCTTTATTTCACTTTTTGTTTTCATTTTTTTTAATTGTTATATTCCTCTCCTTAACTCTTTGAGTTGGATGCTTAGAAACAACAAAGAAACTTTAAAAATGTCAGTTTTTTTTCTAGATATGACCTTTACAAGCAGTAAGCTTGGCCACAATCTTCTGTATAAGAAATAAGAAATTTTTTCATTTCATTTTAAAATCAACTTGGTTAACCTAACCTAAGACTAAATGTATTTTGTAAGGTTTCTCTTAGAGAACTTAAGATTTTTATGTCTTGTTATTGCATTTTTGTATGCCTTTAAGTAAAATAAGGCAAGACTTCTCAGATTTTAATTGAAACACAATATAGCTTCTTAAAATATTGGCTTCTTCTCTTTTTTGGTGAAAACTTGATTATGCAAGAATTATCTGGATTATATTATTATGAAAGTTTAAATCATTTGTAAAACGTATGTTTGACACATTTTGGGATATTTGTGATTAACACTTAAATTTATTTTATGATTATTCATCTACTAATTTTTTTTCCATTTCTTTTGCCAGTTTTAGTATTTTATGTTTTTCTTGAAGCATGTATTTTCTCTCCTTTCGATTTCGTGTATAACTAATTTTCTTTTGTGATCCTCTTCACAAGTTATCTTTTCCTTTTTATTCAATATTTTGCTTATTTGTAACTTAAAAAAAAATCAGTCTTGCAGAGGTTTTTCTCTCTCATTAGCCTTTTCTGAAAATCAGTGCTTGTTCACTATTTCGTTTTGTTTGTTCCTTGTCTTTTTTTTTTTTAGTAATGAATGTAAATTTATGTAATTAAGTTTTGAAATTTGTCATTACTTCACAGAAACTATGTGTGTTAGACTTAGTTCTCTAGAGAAACAGAACGTAACAGGAGAGATCTGTAAATATGAGATTTATAAAGCTGTCTTATGCAACTGTGGAAATGAAAGAGTCCAAAAAAATCTGTAGGGCAAGCTCTGAAGCTGGTGGCTCCAGTGAAGGGTCTGGCTGTTTCCTGTCTTCCTCTTTTTTTTTTTGAAATGGGCAAGCACTGGGAATCGAACCCAGGTCTCCGGCATGGCAGATGAGAACTCTGCCTGCTGAGCCACCATGGCCCGCCCCCTGTCTTCTTAAACATATTTTACGTTCTTTCCTTTTGATTTGTTGAAAGAATAGTTTTTAAGATCAAAGCCCTTATTTACATGGAAGTAGAAATAAGTTCTAAAAGGTATATTATGTAGACAGTAAGTAGTCTCTACTTTCATCCCCTTTCAGTTTCCACTTCTCTACTGTTTTTATATATACTTACTATTTCAATTAGAGATGTTGTAGGTGCACAGAAAAATTATGCAAAAAATAAAGTTCTCATACACAGTTTTTACAATTGATGAAAGAATATTTTTATAATTGTACAATTAGCCATAGTCCATGGTTTGCATTAGGGTTCTCTGTTTCAGTTGTGTAGTCCTATGATTTTATTTCATTTTTTTAAATTTGTATACTAGTAACATGTAAACAACATAAAATTTCTACTTTTAACTACGTTCGAATATTTATAATTCAGTGTCATAATTGCATTCATAGTATGGTGATGCGACCATCACCACCAACCATTAGCTTTAGCTGTTTCTTGTGGGTAGTTTACTTTCATGTTTCTGAGTAATGATTATATTCCTGATTTTTAATCTTTGCTAGTATCTATTGACACTTTCTACCCTGGATGCTTAGGCTTTATTTGTTATTTTCCTCCCCTTTGCCACCACAACATACACACTTCCTTTGTTAGTACATACCATGTATTTTGGTGGGTGGGATCAGTCTTTAGTCTTTACATTATTAACACCATTTTAATATCTACAATTGAATCTTGCAAAATACTAGTCATTAGATTTTCTTTTATGTATAGCTCTTAGTTTTCTCGAATTGTCTTGCTTTTACATTTGTTGACTTTTTGTATACCCAAATTCTCTGACAGAAGTATAAAGGTTTTTATGCAGATGCATCAAGGAATTCATCCTTAAAAATTTTTTTTTCCTTGAGAAATCCTTCCTGGATCCATGTGTTGTATTGTGTCTTAAATTTTTGGATCCTAAGTGTTCCTTTTTCTTGATCTTTTTTAAATTTTCATTTTATTTTATCTGTTTTTGGTGGAGCTCATCCCTTTGTAGCTTCTTGAAAGTTTTAGATCTTAAATGTTTGAAATTTCTTATGTTTTTCCTTCATCATGGGTAATTTGGGTGGATGCAGAACTCTAGGTTGGAAATTACTTTCCCTCAGATTTTTTAAGACATAGCTTTTCTTCTAGCTTCAAATTGTGTTGCTGAGAATGTTCTGATTCTCGAGCCTTTGAGGATGACTGATTTTTCCTCTTTGGAAACTTTTTTATCTTGTCATCTGTCTTTTGTGATCTGAAATTACTCCTTGATGTAGGTTTCTCTAATCCTTTTCATTCAGTTTTCTTCTTAAGTTTTTGTTACCTATGTGTATCCTTTTTGTTTACTTTGCTTGTTGCCTTTCAAACTATAGCCTTTTGTCAAATGTCCAGGGATCCTTGGCTATCTTCTCACATTTAAGAGTGAAAATTAAAAAGAATGTGATTGGTACGTTTTAAATGCATAGTTAAATTTCATTTTGTAATGTCTAGGTATCAGTATCTATAGTTTTTTGTTTTTTTTTTTTTTCTCTTGACCTGGCAAGTTTTACTGACAGAGAAATCTTTTCTCTTGCCCAGAAGTTGATTCTAACTTTAAGTATTCTAAGCCCACTGGAAAGGGCGGATGGTGGGTTGGGGAAGGGAAGATATAGTTTGAAACCTTCTACTTAATATCTCTGTTTACCCTTACCTCTAACTATGTCTGATATCACTGATTTGGGAGTCTTTGTGATCCTGAAACTCAAGAGTAAATATCTGATCCTCATGGGTAGGAAAGAGAGAGGCTCTGTGGGTCACATTATTTCCTGTATGCATTTTTAACAATTCATGTGCTTGTAGACCACTTCTGTATAGCCTCCCCCTCACCTCCCTTTTAGAGATGTTTTGTACTTACATTTACTGAACCTTTATGGGTTGCTACAGTATAAACCTGTCTGATTCCAGGCTTTCTCCATTGCTAGCCTGTTTCAGCTCTGCTAATAACAGTGATAAACATTCTTGTTCATGCCTCCTTGTGCATTTTGTAAGTTGTAATTCTCTAGGATAAGCACATTTGACGTGAAATTATTAAATACTGTCACATTTTTCTACAGAATGGTTTACTGGTTTTCTTTCCCACTTGTAGTATGTGAATGAGATTTCCTATTTCTAGATTTTAAAAATTTATGGCTCGAAGCATTTCATAAAAAATATATATATTGCATGTAAGGTGTTAAAAATAAAATAAGTGAACATTCATTTACCCATCACTCATGGATAGTAATTCTAATAATAATAATTATTATTCCTGATAATAAGCATCTATCTGATCTAATACCTTTTGAAGCATCTATCTGATCTAATACCCTTCTGATTCTATTCTCTGTCTTCCTCTTGTGCAGAGTTAACCACTCTCTTGAATTTCATGTGTATCACTCCTATCCTTTAGTTTATAGTTTTATCACCTATGAGTGTGTGATAATATTTGTATCAACATTTTTGACACCGCTTGTGTCATATGTCCCACTACCATCCACATGTTTGATATTTTACTGGAAGGACTTATGGGACTCAACATATAGTTGTACTCATGGCTGAGATTTACTATAGTCACATAGTATAGGCAACTGAATCATTAAGGGGAAAAACACATCAGGTAGAGTCTGGAAACATCCATATGCAGGCTTCCTGTGCTCTCTGCTGTCTTCCAAGAGACACACAAATTACACTGATTGCTTCCAGCAGTGAAATGCAATAACATACATACAGTGCTATTGCCCAGGGAAGCCCATTTGAAACTTAGGCCTCTTTTATTGGGCCAGATCATGTAGGTGCCCTCTGCCCACCAAAATTCCAGACTTCCAGAAGGTAAGTGGGTATTTATCATAAATGGCATTGCCTATATAAATAAACAGACTGGCACAGTATGTGCAGCCTTATCAGTTGATAATGGAAGGAACATTCTGAAAGTCAAGTTCCCAGATGCAAACCAAAAGCTATCCCTGCAAGCAGGCCCTTCAAATGATCTGGCCTGTGGTATTAGCTCTTTCCTATATAGAGTAATTCTCAGAAAATTGTGCTATTTTACATGTTGTCGTGTCTATTTTGAATTTTATGTAAATGGGATTATTCTTTACTTCTGCATCTTTTTTTTTTTTTTTTTGGTTAACATAACCATTTATGATGTTACTATTAGTTTATTCATTTCCACTGTTGTATATATAATATTCTGTTATATAACCATGGCATAATTTATTTATCCAATCTCTTGTCAGTAGAGAGTATTTTGCTGCATTGTTTCTGTGATTGTGTTATATATAATTTAAACTTTACTAGCTAATATATTGTTTTTCAAAGTAGTCATTTAAGTTTACAACTCTCCCAGCAGGTTTATTTTTAAAAACTTGTTTTTTTACATTAAAAATTCATTTGTGCTAGAATGCTCACCTGCCATATGGGAGACATGGATTCAGTTCCTGGCTCATGCACCCAAAAACAAACAATAAGCAAATTTGTTTAATCAAAATTGGTAATTTAATAAAATAGAGTGAATGTTGTATCTCTCCTGTTCAGTGCCAGAAATCACTTCCAAAGTCAGTTCCGGTTTCTTCAAGGAAAAAAGAAGTTTATCTGCCATTCCCTGTAGAACCAAATGAAGCTGCTAACATATCAGGTTGGTGGCGTTTCCATGGATGTTATTTGCTTAGAGATCGTAAAAAGTTTAGAAATGGTAAAGGTGGTGCATGTGTTGGTTTGAGTAATGAGGTCAGGGTCAGCTGGGCAGAACTGTGAGTTGGATGAAGTTGTTTTCAGTTTCCTCTCCAGGTTCCTTTTTCTCACTCTTTTGTTTCATTTCCTTTAGTTAGTTATATGTGCTGCTACTTTAAAAAAATTCTCATTATTTGTATTTTTCACAAGTATTCCATTTGAGGTAATAGATTCAGAGATTTAAAAGAAAAAGCTGGGTGGGCAGCAGTGGCTCAGTGGCAGAGTTCTCATCTGCCATGCTGAAGACCTGGGTTCGATTCCCGGTGCCTGTCCATGTTTAAAAAGAAAACAGAGAAAGCTAATAATTTCTTCTGTTTTGAATCCTGTACCTTTACTGGTACTTATAACAAAACATGTAGAGGGGATGTGTGTGTGTGTGCACAAGTGCTTTGAGAAGAAGCTATTAATGAATTTCTCTCACATTAACAATGTATGAGAATAACTTTTATCTGGTAGATTTCTATTTTACTGCTGTATTTTATTGCCAATTGATGTATATTAAGTGATCTCATTATTATTTTCGTGTCTGTTTCCATTATTGCCACTGAGTTTGAATGCCAAAGTGGACAACAGATCTGACCATATTCCTTACCAAAGCGTGTGTACAGATGGCAAATAAACTTATGAAAGCATGCTCAACATTAGTTGTCATTTGGGAATTTAAAATTTAAACAGCAGTGAGCAGTACCTCTACACACCTGTAAGAATGGCTAAAATCCAAAAATCGGTTCTTTTTATGATTTCTACTCTTTGCACATTTTTATTTTTTCTTTTGTTAAAAGATAATTTGTGGGTGGTGCTATGGTGGCTCAGTGGCAGAATTCTTGCCTGCCATGCTGGAGACCCAGGTTTGATTCCTGGTGCCTGCCCATGCCAAAAAAAAAGTAATTTTAAAATTCTTGTAAAAAAATTCCAGTATCTGATTCATGTTGGTATTGGTATCTATGGATTAAATTTTCCAAAATTGTGGTTTTTCTGGTTTTTAGTATGCTGCATCATTTAGATTTTATTGTGGACCTTTTTGTTATGTTCAGAGACTTTTGATCCTGTTTAAATCTTCTATCATGGCAGGTAGTTGCCCTGTTTTTGTTTGATGTATGTATTCTGGCTTACTCTTCTGGATTTCATTTCCAATATAGATACTTTCCAGAGTATTGGATCAGTATTCTGGTCTGCTTCATTTTCTGGTGTTGAGGTTTCAGCTCCGTTCCTTCTGGTGGCATCTGGAGGGGTAGAGTGCTTCCTTGAACTTCCTGATGTCCTTGGCCAAACTGTATGTAGAGTTTGGGGTTGAAGCTGCTGGGCCTGGGTCTCTTTATGCCACTGGATAAAGCACAGGTTGATGTAGGGCTCTTTGATGCTCCCTGTGGTGGATCAGACTGTCAGCTGGTGCTCTGGCCATTTGAGGGCTAAGATAGCATAATGTGTCAATACAGAAAGTAGATCAAAATGTTGTCTTGGGCTGTGAGGCAGGATCTGAGAAGGTCAGAACCTTCTCTACTCTGCAGCTGCCTATTAATTGGATCAACTACCTTCCCTCATTGTGGAGTGGGGATTTGGTTGGCCTGGGGACACACACACATCCTCTTTTTAAAGGGCTTTGGTCCAGGCCTTTTTTCTTTTGGTGTACCTGCCTGTAGGGATTTTGGAGCTGGGGCTGCCACAGCTCATGTCTTCAGTGTTCTAACATTGCAGGTCAGGAGTTGAGTGTCTAGCAAGTTGTGCAGTAAGGGTATGGCTCCCCACTCAGTCTCTGGTGGATTTCCCCTTCTCCACACATCCTTTGGCCGGAGTGTAGACTTTTGTTTCTCTGTTCCTCCACTGCCATGCCTGTTTTTAGTTGCAGGCCTGCTGATACTCAGTCCAGAGGTAGATGAATAAAAAGAAAACCCACAGAACTTACCACATAGTCATTCCTTAAGTCTTGAAGTCCCTAACCAGTCCATCATCTTCCATTCACCTTTTAGAGCCGTATTATTATTATCTGATGGGCAAATTTCCTGAGTGTTTAGTTATATTTAGAGAAGAGAAAGGGAAAAGTGAGTCTGTGCTGTCTTGTTCCAGAACCAGAAGCCCTTTTTGGTTTCATTTTTAAGTTTTTAATCTTTGCTTTTTAAGAACAGGAATCAGTTGAATACTACCCAGCAGTATATTGTTTGATAATTGAAGGTTTAGACGTAAAAAGTATTTGTATGTATCAATCAACCTATATCTTTTTCTATGTATATATGTGTGTAAATATGTGCTTATCTGAGTGCTCTGGCTTACCAACTCTTAGCCTAAAGAAAGAATCTCATAATTTCTTTGGGTTACTTCATTATTTTACCTGTGCATAGATTTATCTCAAGACTACTTATTGGTAAACTTGTGAATATTCTGTGCTTGAGGATTTTGAAACTGGAGGTAGCATGAACTAAATACATGCCTCAATTCTTTAATTTCACAAATGGAACTTTTTAAAGTAATTACATATTTTTAATTGTAGATCTTTGATTCTTAATTTAATGACCTGTGAGTCTTGTGAAAGCTGTTTCTAATTAAATTACTCCTGAATTTAAAAAAACATGTTGGAGTTTAATAATATTTTTTAATTGACAAGTATCTTCATATAATTTTCTTCTAGAGCAGGCCCATGAAGTTCATGAAAAAATTCTGGCAACTGATGTTGGTTCTAAAAATACACCTGACTTGAAAAATGTGTCAAGTGAAGAGCTAAATGTTCACCACAGGGAAGCTGATGGAGAATTTTACTTATCTGTGGGCTCACCTTCTGTTACCTTGGATGCAAAAACGTCTTTCTCACAAAGTGCTATGCCATCTGTTACCCAAAAAAGAGGGTCTTACACTTGTGAAAAGTCAGTAAATCTGCTTCCTTCAAGTATGGAAGTATCTCTTAAGACCAAAAAAAGGTAATCATATATTTAAACAATATTAATTCTACTTTATATATTTAAAAGTGGGTTTTAGTCTTTTATGTAGTTTTATAGTAAGGATTAAAGAATATTAAGTTGCTATGAAAAGATCATTTTAAACATTCAGTATATATCATATTTAGTTCATATTTAGTCAGGTCTTACAGTGTATGTCAGAGAAGTTGTGGATAAAATTTTCTATAATCTATGGAAAAATGTGTTTTCTTTCTCATAATAAGCTTACTGTAACTTCTTAAGACAAATGATTTATACTTCCTCTGTATTATTTGTAATTGCAAAGGTGGGTTTATCTCAGGTCAATTCTAGGGTTGCAAAGCATAAATTATAATCGGGATGAATGGTGGTCAAACCAGATTGAGTTTTTGAGGCTTTTCCTTTGGCCTTCAGGAAATGAAGATGATCTTCAAGAGACTTATGTTTGAGAACCTTGCTGCAATGAGTGTAATTTTTTTCTAGAGCCTTGGAGCCAAGGACTTAAGTATATTCTAAGAGTTTACTATTCAAAGTGTGTGCTGTGGCTCAGGATTAAGAGCAATGGCATCCTCTAGGAGCTTTTTAGAAATGTAGAATTTCATCCCTACCCTGAATCTGCTGAATCAGAAACTGCATTTTAATCAGATTTCCCAGGTGTTTTGAATCACATTAAATGTTTCAGAACCAGTGCTCTAAGCTGCACATTTCCATGGAATATAATTTAATCATTCTTTTCTCCTATTTTTTTCTATTGATAGGAACGAAAGTTGTTTTTTTTTTCTGGGCATTTTTCTTTGCGTATTTTGTGTAAGAGTTTATAAATCAACATTTATAGAATTTACATAAAGCCTGGTGCAAAATTTTGTAAATGAATAGTATTGTCACTGTTAGGGGTTCAGGATGACCTAGAATTCAGCATATTTTTTGATAGCATTCAGCTTGCCCTCATTTTGCCTTTAGGTTAAACTTTGAAGATAAAGATATTTTGAAAAAAGTAGAAATAGTAGATAAAGTATCAGAAATTAAGGATAAAGTGTCAGAAGGACGACAAACAAGGAAATCATCAGAAACATCTCAGGAAAGAACACAAGATACAGAATGTGAAATTCAACCACAAGCTAAAAAGAGTTTTTCAACAATGTTTTTAGAAACTGTAAAAAGAAAAGGTGAATCCAGGTGAGTTAAGAAATCATCCTTTGATTTCTTTAAAATTCTATGAGCAATGTCTAAGGATGTTCCTAATGCTATTTAATGTAGAAGTTAATCTTTTAACACAAATAATACAGATAAATTAGTGGTGAAATATTGCCTGGCCAGTAAGTAGAATGTAGTTTCTTGTAGATCACCCTGAAAGTCAGCTTTTAATAGATCCAAGATTAGGTGAGAAAGAAATATAAGTTTATTCGGCTCTCATTGCTTCTGCTTTTCAAAACTTTCTAGTTTGGTTATATGGCATGAAGGTATTATTTAGAGATATAATTATGTCACAGTGCCTATATTTCACTAATATAGGTTTTAAATATGTTTTTCTATTTCTCCTGATTGTGCTAATAAAAGGAGAGCCCTAAAACAAAATTAACATGTTCTTGCCTACTTAAGAAACTCAGTCCCCAGTGTTCTACAATGCCCATACAACGATTCTCGACTGTGGCTACACACTGGAATTAACTAGATTCAGTGGCAGTTGGGTTAAGAAGCACTGGCTTATAGCATATACTTCATATTTGTCAGTTGTATTTAGGGCCTTCACCCTCCCTGTTCCACTGTTTCTGCTGATTTGGTCATACGTGCTCACTTGCCTGCTCATTGCCCTTTTCCCTTGTCATTTGTCAAGTTCCATTTTCTTTTAAGGACCTTACTAGGTTTCCAGGTTTTATCAAGCCCTTCTTCAGTTTTTTAAATTGTTTCCTGCCTTTTGTATTATTAGTTTAACTATTTTAGATATGTTTTCCTCAGTAGATTAAGACATAATACCTCCTTTCCAGGAGTTTTTAATTTCTTTGGCATTTTCTCTGGTGTTAGTACTCGTGAATGTGTTAGCAAGTTTATGTAAAAATGAATGATTGAAATCAGTCTTTTACTCAGTCCCTGTTCCTGTAATTGATTTTTCAATTATACACATGTATTTCTTCTTTACTCTATGTATAGATGTTGTCCCCAAGTCAGAAACAAATACCTTACACTTATGAGTTAGTGCACATCCAAAAAGTAATTTTTTTAATGTAGTTTCTGATAAACAGGTAAGTAAAATTAATTTTATGTCTTCTTGTTGCAGCCATATGTAACTACATAATATTCCCTGTTTTCTTGCTTCATTGTTTTGTATATAACAAGATTGTCTTTCTTAAAGTTCTTTATGGTCAAATCTTATCTGTTTTTAAAGCCTTTCTTGACTTTTTTCACCTACCCTGAGATCATCTTTTTTTATTTTGAACTCTGATAGTATCAAAGATATTTCCTTAACCAGTTTAAATAACTGGTTAGGATAGGAGCAGATTTGGAGAGTACTTGTTGGTTTGAGTTTGAAAAGGCTTTGCTTTTAAATTTGTAGCATCACTTATGTACAGAGACTAACAGGTATTACAGATAATATACAATAATGTAGATTACCTATTTATAACAATTTGGCTATTTTATGAATGTTGAAATATAAATATTTCTATTTAAACATTCATTCGTTGTGGCTTTCTTTTAGCTTATATTGACTTTGTTATTTTCATAATAAGGTTTTCTAATTATATAAACTTATAAAATTCTACCATTAGAAGACAGTGTATTTCGTAGTATATGTGCTGTTTCACATTATAATATTTATCAGGTATAGAGAGTGAGTATTTATTTCATAATATTTTTGTATGTCTTGATAAAAAGAAAAAAATCAGACTTACTAACCCAGTTCTTCCATTTTAGATTTGCATCTGTTTATGGTGAAAATAACTAAGCATCCTGCCCAAGTGAAAGAGGCAGGAAGCAGAAGTGCATATGCTAGTGTTACAGTTTGGATATGTTTACTAAGTTTTTCATTTTGTATATATCACTTCAATATGTATTTTGCTTAAGGCTTTTGCCATAAAAAATAGGAAGATGCAAAATGAGACTATCATGTTTTGAATAATTTCTTTCTTTCTCTAGAGAGCTTTTTTCCAACCAATTGGAAGAGGTGCTTTTTAATACAATATACTAGTTTACTTTACCACCTCACTAAATGCATGGATCGCTTTATTTGTACTTAACATGTACATGGTTTTATTAATATTTGAGACTTACTGTTGATGTTAGATTATAAACCATAAGATTGTAGCTTAATTCTTTTTTAACTATGTTAACCTTTTACAACACTGGGTTTGGCAAAACTGATGATAATATTCATGACTTAGGCTTTCTATCTTTTAGTAAAATAAATTTTGAGCTACGGATATGGAGGGAGAAGGTCAAAATGGGGAAATATTTGACCTCATTATAATGGATTATGTGCCATTGTACTCCTTGTAATAAGAATTATCTTATAATTTTTTTTCCCTTTTCTGTGTTCATATTCTTTTTGTCTTTATGTAACCTTTCTGATACAATCTATAAATTTCTGTATTTTGATTACGTTACAATTTTAAAAATATTACGTTAAAGCATCTATGAAAATGTGTGAAATATTTAAACTTAATTTTTACATTATGTAGTTTAGTGACATTAATAATTTTTATATTCCTTTCATTTAACAAATATTTATTTGGTACTGCTATGCGTGAAATCCTATGGGCTGTTAAAAGATCAGAAGAAATTATCCCTGATCTCTTATAATTCAGTAATATTCTCTAAGAATATTAGAACTGGAGGTTTTTCATAAATAATATTGGCCACTGTTGTTTTGGATGTAAGGAAATTCAGGCCGCAAGAGACAACTATACATGGCATATAATTTAATATAAACATGGTGTCATGCATTTTGGTCTGGGAGTCAGTATATCTGAGTTATAATTTTACATCTCCTTCAATATTTTAATATAAGCAGTTAAGAGCATCAGATTAGTTGATGTCTAGGCTTTCTTCCAGCTATAATATTCTATGATCCCGGTAGTATTATAAACTGGGTTTATTAGATAAACATACATTCAAAGGAGGGAAAAGTTTTTAAGAGTAGGGGAAAATTGAGGAGACATTTGAACTGCCCTTTAAAATATATGTAGATTTTATATCCCGTGTAGATTGTTTTATTTTCATTCACTAAGCAAATGTAAAGCCTTCATTTTTAAAGTTCTTATTGCTTATTGTGATATTTTGTTTTAGTTGTATTGTTAGGCATATAGCAACTACTCCACCTCATTCGTCTTCTCCAAACGATGTGAAATTGTTAGAGGATGAATTTATAATTGATGAGTCAGATAGAAGTTTTGCAGGTCGATCTTGGATTAGCATACCAAGGAAGACTGGACAATGTACAAGATCCTGTGTTGAGAGCACTGTAGTTCTTGAAGGAAAGAAGTTGAAAGATAAACATCAGAATGTAACATCTGCGACTTTAACAAGTAACAAACATTCACATAAAGCTCAGTCAATACAGAAATCTGAGCCCTCTGAACAAAAAAAAGTGGTTAGAAATTGTGTTTCAAGAGATGAGACGGAGAATAATTGTAGATCTACAGAATATATGTCGTATTCTGATAATGCAGAAAAATTGTCTGGAAACAAAAGGACGGTAAAACAAAAACGAAGAAGAAAATTTAGGGCTAATGCAGATGAAGAACAGCTTGATATGGAACAATCTAAAGATAAAAATATAAGTATGTCACATATAGCCCAAGACACATTTCAGAGAAATTCAGACACAGATATGGAAGAATGTGAAGAAATGAGGAATGATCATGTTTCCAAAAAACAGAAGTTACCTACGGGTATGTATTTATATTAAATGTAACTATAAACATCATTCTACCACTTCATCTTTTGTAATACACCTATTTAATTTGGGAAGTAGACAAAGTAAACTTGAGTCTACAAAGAACCTCAAAAGCGTACAGACTTCTACTGTCTCTTTATTTCTCATATAATTCAATTCCAACTTACTTGATTATTTTATTAATTTAATTTTATCTATCTATCTATCTAAAATAAAAAAATTTTGGTTTATGGTCCAGGGCTCGAATCTGGGTCTCTTGCTTGGAAGTCAAGCATTATACCAGTGAGCCACCCTCCAACTTACTTGATTTTTGTACAGTTTCTAAGATGATAGCATATGTAGGAAAAATGAAAAGGAAAGCTAGTATCAAGTTGTTTTTCAGAATGCAAATAAGACAGTCATAAATTCTATAGATTTATTAAAATATAAATTAGGAAAAACAGGATAGTATGCAGTTAATTCTTATGGAGACAAAAATTCATACTCTATGTTAAACCATTTCCAATTATTAAATTACAGACATTATGTTGAGCACCGCAATTACAAAGATTACTAAGACAGTTTCTGCTGTTAAAAAGATCATTCTGGTCAGTTATTTGAACCAAGGGATAACTATACATACATGCAATGGATGATAATGGAAGCACAGTGAAGAATCATCTGAAAGATGTGCCAATAAACCTTTATGTTTTGTGTGACCATATATTTATCATCTAAATGGGGATACTTTTGGGAGAGTGGGAGGATGTCAAGGCAGTAGGTATAAACTGGGATTGTCCAAGGTAAACCTAGTAGCGGCCCTGCTTATGTCATCATTGAATGATGTTTGGGGTTTGTAATGATGATACTAAATCATGAAGAAAAGGCAAATTTATATTCTTGGTACAGCTTTTTTAATAATATAAAAGTTATTCTTACAGAAAAAAATAGCTAATCAGAAAATTCCCAGAATTGTATATGTGCCTGGAAGTTTTAGATGACTAATATTTTACTACAATATGCTGAATGGAGGGACAAGAGTTTCACTAAAGCAAAATATTTGTTAGTTTTTTAAAAAAATGAAATGCAGTTTATTATAGATAAAACAAAAATTCTGCTTAAAATAGAGGGACAAAACCATTGGAAAGCTTTCTGCTATGGTGGACCTGATTTGTAAAGTCTGCCATGTCCCCATATGCTTTTTATTGTAATTGTTCTTTAAGTTTCTAATCAGCAATTGGCCATTTAAGAAAACACAACATAAAGAATCTGAGTAAACTAGAGGGATAGTTACAGGAAGGTTCTTTTCTTACTATTCTCTTAAATGAATGTGAATTCACAAAATTTGAAGGTACAAAATTTTGATTTATCCTTAATTTCTTAGGAAAAAGCATTATATGAAGAATGCTTGAAGGATACGCTCTACAGTTTTAAATCTTAAACATTTGTTGAGTTCTTACTATATTTTACACATTAATTTTCATGTATATTAAATTCATCTGAATCTAAGTTGGTTGTGAATATAATGTTCAAATTAATTTCCATACCACTTGTATTGTATTGGTTTTCTATTGCTGCCATGACTAATTACCACAAATTTCATAGCTTAAAACAATACACATTTATTTCTTACAGTTCTATAGATCAGAAGTCTGATATGAGTCTCACTAGGCTAAAATCAGGGTGTTGGCAGGGCTGTATTCCTTTCTAGTGGTTCTAGGACAGAATCTGTTTCCTTGAGTTTCCCAGCTTTTAGGGCCACTCACTTTCTTTGACTTATGCCCTCTTCCTTCCATCAGCAATTTCAGTCTTCTCATATTTAGGATTTCTCGTGTCTCTTCTTTGTCCCATTCTTTATGATAATAACTTTTAAGGATTTTTGTGATTAGATTGAGCTAACCCAGATAATCCAAATAATTTCCCCCTTTAGTTATATCTGCAAATCTATTGCCATTTAAGATAACATCTTCATAGGTTCTGGAGATTAGGGCATACACATATTTTGGGGGGCCATTCTGTCTACCATACCTGTTTTCAAAGACTAATAATATGAAGATACTTAATTCCAAAGACATTTTAGTCTAAAGATAATTTTTCTTTAATTCAAAAGGCACTTGAGAAATTTGTAATGCGTAAACAGATGACTAGGGTGGAGCCACTTGGTTTTTCCACTTTTGATGTCTCACATGGGCTTCTCAAATGTGCTAAAAACTAAATTCCCCTATAATTTGCTCCTCGTCTTATTTTCCTTATCTTCGTAAATCAGCTGTAATATGATTAGTAGTTAAAGAAGGAAACCCGAGTCATCTTTAATTTCTCTTTATCAACCCACATAAAAAAAAAGCTTCCTAAGTAGCTTTCAAATCTGTTAATTTTCTACATCCTTCCTGACACCCTATTCCCTTAGCCATATGTATAAGTATGGTTTATGCATATAACTCTCTGACATCTTTTTAGAATTCATAAAATTCTAAATTTTATGAATTCTGGGTTGCTCTATAATGGATTTTTCAGCTTCATGAACAGACCACTTTCCCTCTCACCTATGGATGTTTTAACCTGCTGTTCTCTGTACTCAAAACATTTTTCCTAACTGTCCCCTGTCCCCTGTAAGCTCTGGTCTCAGTTTAAATATCACTTTCCTTGATTATCTCTCCTTGTCACCCTCACCCCCCTTGTTCTTGTATGTGCTCCACTAGCATCCAGTACTTCCATTTTTATTTTATCAAACTTATAATTACTTGCTTTCTGTCTGCTCCTCTTGAGTCTAGATCAAAGCTCCATGAGAGCAGGAACCTTATCTGTCTTATCCCTAAAACAATTCCCCAAAGTTTAGCCTAGCATTATCATCTGTGTAGATCATTGGAATACATCATCATCATCAATTATAGTAATAGTGCTACCCTGCCCATGAATCAACTTAGAAAAAGCTAATGTGCACAGTCATTTAGGGGGAAGAATGTTAGGTAGCACTATTTCTGATTTCGTTACCTGATGAAATACTGGCTTCATTTAGAATTCATTACTTCACTGTATTGAGTGCCCATGTGCCAAACATGATGTTATATATTATAGATAGCAAAGAAAACTAAGATTCATCAGTTTGCATTCTAGCCTAATGAAGCACTAGTTTATTTTTGCTATAATTTGTTCCATCTCCCTATTTCATTGTTCGTCTTCCTTTTGTATCTTCTTTATTATTTTTCCTTTTATCACTTATAAATTTTAGTGACTTCTTCCCACATCCTCTGAAGTTAATAGTTTGCCCTTTGTTCCTCTTTTACATTCACACTTTGGGGAAACTATTCCTTTTCTTTATACATCCTCTGTATGAGTTATTTCTCTAAATTTACCTTCTTAGTGAAAGCTCTCATCCTGTATTTCCAATCCATGATTACAACCCCTGTCATGTTTTCCTTTCTTGAACTTATTTTTTTTTGTTCTTTAAATTTAATACTTAGTTATGTGATTATATATAATGCCTGTGCTGTAGGAATTACATATCTCTCCCTGTACAGTTTATTTACTTTATGAATGTTTCCTACTTGATAGGATTTTGATTTCTTCATTTGACCTGAAGATTATTCTTTTGGCTCAGGTGCTTAGTAAGTGCTTGTTTCTTGATTCATTTGATCAATAGTCATTTAGTCTACTAACATCTGATGTTTTAAACTCATTTCTAAGAAAAAGAAATTCTGTTAAACCCATTTTCATGGTCTTGTTCCTTCTCAGCTGCAATATTTGTATTATAATAGCTTATATACAAATAAAACCCTGTTTTCCTCTTCTTCCTCGTTGTCAGTCACAAATGCAGAAGTACAATTTATCTGTCCCTTCTTTCAGAGTTTTTTTCTTACTTGTCTATCTTCATAGTAAAATGAAATTACTGTTGTTTCTAAACTCTTTAGTTTATTTATTGCTTGCTGTATCCATGTTTTCTTCTGCTTCTATTTTCTCTTTATTGATTTCTCTTCACAGAAACCATCTTTTCTCCATATAGAAAATATCTTATTGAAAATTTACTTTAAAGCTTCCAAAATTAGATTAAGGAAAATCACTGGTCATTTCAAAACGTAACAGTAATTACCTATTTTTACCTGGGACATTGGTAAGTAAGATGGAGCTATATATTTTATTTTTCCTGTCTAGATGGTGCTTATTTTTGCCTTAGAAGTAATTGCCAAGCAGTGTGAAAAGTTGCATTTTAATGACAGAAAATTAGAGGTCTTACTGAGAATATATGCTTTTTAAAAAAATTGAGATGAAATAGGGCAGGCCACGGTGGCTTAGCAGGCAGAATTCTCGCCTGCCATGCCGGAGACCTGGGTTCGATTCCCAGTGCCTGCCCATGCAAAAAACAAGCAAACAAAAAAAAAATAGAGAAGAAATAAAGCCCACAGTATAAATTTAAGTTCCTACATTTGGTAATGTTTTTGATTTTGATTTTTAAAATCTGTTGTGGTCTTGTGAAAATTCCTTAGTTCAGAAGATTATGAATTATTTTTATGGTCCTTATTTTATTGTATTTTAGAAAAGAAGAAAAGTAGCACCAGCGTTTCTCAGAAAAAAAATAAGAAAGAATCCAAAAACAGACGTTTTTCAAATGGGCCCAGTAAGAAACTTGTACTTGATGAAGTGACTTTGACTGTTACTAGAAGTCGAAGAATTTCCAGGCGTCCATCTGATTGGTGGGTGGTAAAATCAGAGCATAGTAAGTATTTATTTTTGTTTAAATTGTGTTCATTGGGAGCTCATAAGAAACCATCATATAAAATGATACTTTTATGTTTGATTTATACTTCTGTTCTCCAGAAGGACAATAGAAATATTAAATCAGTTAATTAAAGAGTTATTAATTGAGGCTCTACCATATACAATATTCTAGGTAAGGGGATACAGCTGTGGAAAAACAAAAGCCAAAAACAGAGTCCCTGCTCTAAAGTATCTTGCATTCTAGTGGGGAAAGATAACCTATGTAGCTCTAGAATGTCTTGCAGTGATGGGTGATAAAGGAGGCCATGGGAGGTGGTGTAGAAAAATAAAGTAGCTAAATGCATAGAGAGATAAATAAGGAGATAGCAGGAGGTGGTGGTAGATAGGAGGATAGAGCAGGATATTGATTTTATAAAAGGTAATTGCAGGAGGCCATTACTTTAAGAGCACATACATTAATAAAGTGAGGGAGGGAGCAGCACAAAAAATCTGGAATAGGTCATTTTAGACCAAGGGAACAGTATTTACAAAGCTCCTGATGGAGTATGTTTGGCACATTTGAGAAGGAATGCTTGTATTCAGGAACAGAGTAAGGTGATCAAGTCAGAGGCAGGCTATAATTAAAAGTTTGGATGAAGTGCATTGGAAAGTGTGTTGGAAGGTTTTAGGAAGTTAAAAAATTTACTCACCTTTTAAAAGAATTATTCTTATTGGTTATATAGATAAGAATCTGGGCTGGGCAGGAATGGAAGATGGAGACTAGTTTAGGAGACTGTTGGAGGGAAGAGATACCGGTGGCATGGACTAGGTAACCTTGAGAGCAGCGAGAAGTAGTTAGATATAGGATATTACTGGTGGATTGGGGTGCGAGAGAGGGAGAAGTCTAGAATGACTTATAGGCTTTTTTGCTTGTGCAAATAGAAGAATGGGGTTACTATTTACTGAGATGAGGAAAGCTATGGGGGAAGCAGAATTAGGAAGGATATCAAGATGTCAGATTTTGATGTTAATTTTGAGCTATCTTAGATATCAAAGTGAATATATTGAGGTAGCCTCATAAATGAGGCTAAAGTTCAGGAAAGAGATATGGGAGAACATCATTAGGTAGAGCACATTTAAAACTTTGGGATTACTTGAAGCCACCTAGTAATAGCTGGAGAGGGGAAAACCAAGGATAGAGCTCTGGGGAACTCCACTGATAGAAGGGAGAGGAAGGTTCATAAAAAAAGACTGAGAGGAAATATCCAATTAGGTTGAAGGAAAATGCAAAGACTTTAGAACTTCCTGGAAGTGCAATAATGAAAATGTGTTAAGGTGGAATGATAAACTGTGTTAAATACTATTGATGGTCTGAACTGAACTGGGTGAGAACTAAGACTTGAAAGCACGGTTTTGGCAACATGGAGGTTTGTTATTTTATTAGTTGCCTTGGTATAAATAGTTACAGTTGAATGGTGAGATCAGAAGCCAGAGTGGAATGAATTCAAGAGAGAATGGAAAGTGAGGAAGGAGAAGACGATAAGACATGGTGGGGAAGTGAATGTGGGGTTAAGGAAGGTCTTTTTTCTGTAGGAAGGTGGGTGCTAAATACAGGATCACAGACCTTGAGTAGGCAAGATTTAGGGTGTGTGATCGTGATCTAGTACATTGTACAAGGGTTAGTCTTAGAAATGAGGACAGTTCATCATGTAAAAGGCAGAGTATATGGGGACAGATGGAAAAGGTTGGTATATTTGATAATGGGAAGATGACACTTTTCTGACTATTTTCTCACTGAAATAATGTCACAAGCTGAAAGTGAAGTGAGAAAGGCTATATAAAAATTTTGAAGAGAAGTAAGAGTTGTGGGAATAGTGGAATGACTGAATTAACTAGGAAATCTAATATTGTTGAAGTGCTGAGCTCTTGAAGCCTATGGTCATAGAATTGGTGTGAGATCAGTCTACATGTTTGCATGTTTTTCTGAAGATATTTTTAAACCTTACACAGATGCAGAGTTGAATTAAACCAAGGAATGAACTTGTTTCAGGAGATTTTGATAGAGGAAAAAGGGGCAAGAGAGTTGAAATTTGTAAATGATTATCATTATGATGATAATCATGGAATTTAAGCTGGAAAGGAAGGAAGTGGAGGAGTGGTTTATATTGAAAGTGGATAGGATGAATGAGCAGTCCAAAGAGTAAAAGAATTGTTGTAGAGGAGAACATGATGTTAAGTATATTGATGTTAAGTGTGTTGAGGGTCAGTTAATGGGATGCTTCTAACTGAAATTTTGGAAGTAGTGGAATAATTGATTGCAGGTACAACTGTGGGAGTCAAAGATTATGATGAATGAAGGGCAGAGATTATTAGAAGTTTGATATTCAAATGATAATGGCATATCGTGGTAGGGACAAGTGTTAAAATTTTCACTGAAAATGACGTCATTGACATGGAGCATTAGAAACAGCTAATGAAAGGACAAATTCCACTTGATTGGAACTTTGGAGGATGATAGATACTGGGAAAGGACCCCACAAATATTGAGTTGAAGAGAAAGAAAAAAAAAACACCCCAAGGAGTAGGAGATTAGTACTGGACCCACCAGTCTAGATCCCTCCACTACACTTTGTCCTGCACAGCTTATGAGTCATACATAAGGCAGCAGAGGCACATCCTGGGCATCTCCTGCTGTGGATGCAGACCATACAGCCACTCATAGTGAGTTCACACCCTATGCATGTGCAGGCACAGGAACCTCAGTCCATAGAGAATTGGGGCAGAACACAAGTGGCTGTCATATGCATTCAGAAAGGTCCCCCCAAAATAAAAGCCCATGGTAGAACTGTTGGCAAGCGTGTACACACTCAGCCCTGTTAAAAATTAGATGATTCTTGATTGACCCAGTCTGGCTTCCTGGGATGGAGTACCCTAATGGAGAAGTAATGAGAGGCAGAAAAGACTCATGTAAAAAAAGGCGAGGTGGGAAATTGAACCTGGTGTAAGGCAGGACAGGTCCCAGACCCAGAAAGTATAAGAAAAAGGAGGCACTGAGTGAAGAAGTAAAGGTAAACAAATCATAGGAGCTGGAGAGAATATTGTACACAAAAACAGAACAGATGAAAATTCGTGGAGAAGGAACAGGAAAGGACATTTTCTCTGGAGTTAAAACAATGTCACATAAAAGGACGGTCTTGAAAGTTGTGCTGTATATCCAGGGCAAAAATCAGGTGCAGAAGACTTGAGAAAATCTGAACATTTAAATACAGACTACTCCAGTGTAGGTTGGATCAAGTGTAAAGAAGAACCTTACAACATAGTCTGTCTACAGTAAAACTCTAGACAAGAGGAGGAAGTGGCTTTTGGAGTTAGCACATCAAAATAATCAGATGCCTAGACATCAGCAAAAAATTGCAAGCCATACCAGGAAACAGGAAGATATGGCTCAGTCAGTGGAACAAATGAAAACTTTAGAAGAGACACTCACCTTGAAACAACTAATCAAAAAGTTCAAACAAATCTCCTAAATCAATTCAAGGAGATGAAGGGAAATATGGATAGAAATAAATTAATGGTAGTACAGAGTTAAGGATGTAAAGAATATTGTGTGAACAAAAAGAGTTAGAAAGTTTAAAAAGCATAAATTATAGGAAAGAAAATACAATAATGAAGATAAAATACACTACAGGCATACAGCAACAGATTTGAACAAAGAGTGGGCAAACTAGAAGATGGGAACATCAAAATCATACAGTCTCAGAACAGGTAGAGAAAAGAAGAGAAAAAACTGTAGTGTCTGAGGAACTTGAGGGACAGCATGAAGCAAACCAAGATATGCATCATGGGAACCCCAGCAGAAGAAAAGAAGAGAAAATGGGCAGAAAGAATGTTTGAGGAAATAATGGCCCCCAGTTTCTGAACTCTTATGAAAGACATAAATATTCATGTCCAAAAAGTACAGCATACTCCAAACAGAATAAATGCTGATAGACCTCTTCCAGGACACATATTTTTTTTTTTTTTTTTTTTTTTTTTTTTTTTTTTTTAAAGAGGGAGGAAGGGAAGGAAAGACAGAGAGAAGGAAGGAAGGAAGGAAGAAAGGGAAACATCTTTAAACATTTTCTTGTTTTTATTGTATTTTGTTTGTTTGTTTGTTTTTTACATGGGCTGGGGCCGGGAATCGAACCGAGGTCCTCCGGCATGGCAGGCAAGCACTTTGCCCGCTGAGCCACCGCGGCCCGCCCCAGGACACATATTAACCAGAATGTCAAATGCTAAAGATAGGAAAGAATTCTGAAAGCAGTAAGAGAAAAGAAATTTATCCTTATTGAGGAAAAGGACCCTCAATAAGACTAAGTATTGATTTTTTCATCAGAAAACAAGGTGGTGAGAAGGCAGTGGTATGATACATTTAAGGTACTGATAGAGAAAACCTTCCAGCCAAAAATTCTTTATCCAGCAGAACTGTCTTTCAAAAATAAGGGAGAGTTTAAAACATTCTCAGATAAAACTGAGAGAGTTCATCACCGAAAGACTTGCCTGACAAGAATCCCCAAAGGGAGTCCTGGTTAAAAAAGAAGAGAAAATGACTTTGAGTAGTGTGAAGAAACAAAGATCTTCAGTAAATGTAATTGAATGGGTAAAGGTAAAACCAGTAGTAGTGTATCCTTACTATGTAACTCTAACCTTTACTTCCTATAGGAGTTAAAATATAATAGAATAAGAAACAGTCACATTACCTGATAATGTACATGCAAAATGAAGAGGTAAGTGGGATAAAAAACATAAGCAGGGAAAATGAAGGGATCGGGGAACAGAGAATGTGTATGTTTTGAAGGGATTTTAATATCTTTTCAAATTAGTTGGTTAGAGGTGTAGATTATATCGTACAACTCTAGAATAATGACAAAGAAAGTATTTTTAAAATATACGGAAATAGAAATGAGAAAGTGATCAATCAGATACACCATAAAACATCAACTGTATAGATAAGTAGGCTATGATAAAGAAAAAGAGAGAAAAGCAATATGGCATATAAAAACCAAAGGAAAAAATGGCTGATACAAGTACTGTTTTACAGTAATAATACTACATCCTTTTTTTTTTTTAATTAAAAACACTTAGAAAACTAGTAATACAAAAATTTCCTCAGCATAAGCACATATATGAAAAACCCACTGCTAACATCATACATAGTGGTGAAAGACTGGAAGCTTTTCCTTTAATATCTGGAAAAAGACAAGGATGCCCTCTGTCACCACTGTTATTCAACATTATACTGGAAGTTCTGTCCAGAGTAGTTAGGCAAGAAAAGGAAATAAAAGGCATCCAAATTGGAAAGGGAAAAGTAAATCTCTCTCTCTTTGCAGATGACATGATCCCATATACAGAAAATATGTAACAATCCATAGCAGACCTTTTAGAACTAATAAACAAAAATAGCAAAGTGGTGGGGTACAAGATAAACATGCAAAAATAAGTAATGTTTCTGTTTATTATTGAGTGATTTGAAGAGGAAATAAAGAGTAAAATTCCATTTTTTAAAGTAAAATTAGTAAATTTAGCATCTAAAGAAATCAGTTGTTTTGGAATAAATTTAACCAAGGATGTAAAGGACTTTGTGTGGAAAACTATAGAACTTTGCTAAACGAAATGAAAATAGATCTAAATAAATGGAAGCATATTTTGTGCTTATGGATTGAAGACTTTTGTTAAGATGTCAGTTCTAGCAAAAAGAATACACCCTTTCTCTGTGCATTGCCTGGCCATGCTGAAGCCAAGGCAGAGCAAGTCAAGATGGAGGTGGACTTGAAAATGGTGGTGGCTTGGCCTTTGGGGCTCCCACCGTGGAAGAAACTCCATAAGAATGGGTGGTGGCTGCAGTCAGCTCACTTGTGGGGTACACTGGTGATGCATGTTGAAGTGTTGATGCTGGAGTCCATCTTTTGGGCCAGTCTGCCTCCGAACTCCTTGTATCACCCCACCGGTCCAGGTATGATCCTCCCTCAGATCTTCAAGGTGAAAAAAGTCCTTCTGGACATGAAAGTGCTGCTACTGTATGTAAAAATGGCAGAACCCACTGGGGGATACTGAACTCACTATCTTTCACTGTCTATGGCACAGGAAGTGGGTGGAGTCCATCCTCCAGGTTATAGCAGACAGATGTCGTGACACCAGCTTTCAGGTCACTGAGGTCCTGGCATTCAAGCAAGTCCCGAATGTGCTGAAAGTGCACCTGGAGATAGAAGAAAACTGAACATGGCAATTGAGTTTTTTTTTCCTTTTTTCATCCACCAAGAAGCCATGACTTTATTGATAATAGAAACACTACAGATTTCAAACCAAGCTGCAGGTTACTCTTTTGAAACACCAAAAACAGTCCTCATTTTCAGATGGTTACATTGTTAATTCCATAATAGCATTTACAATATCGTTACTGTTGTTCTTCAGGGCTCACACTGTCTTTGCTCTCTACACATTTGCTTGTGACATGACCAATTCTATGTACTTAATTTCCACACCTGTTTCATCAACCTCTTCCTCTTAACTCTCCTCTTCTGTGGTTGGAATCTATGTGTTTTCTTGAATGTTCAAGACAACTTCACCTTATACTTTGAATTTCTCAGCTCTTCTGGTTATGCTTGTTGAGATAAAGCCTCCATCTTGGCTTCCTCCAAAACTATGTAGGTATCTGAAGGTGGGCTCTTGTAGACATCTGGCTGTGTGATGACAATAATATTTTTAGATTTCTGGATATTGATTCTAGTAACTCCTGTACCTGTCGAAGATCCACTTTGGATATAACCTTCTGTTCCTTCTTTTCACTCGACTCTGTTTTGTTTTACTGACTGATTTCTTCATCAGTTTGATCTGCTGCTGCCAGTTGAGCTTGTTGTGTGGTTGCTTGTGTGGAATTCCATTCCTCCAGCTCTGGTATTGATGTGTCACTTTCAGATTCTGTTCCAGACCCGGTCGTAGCCTGGGGCTGTGACAGTTCCTGTCCTGTAACAGGGATGGCTTCTCTGGCTTCACTGGGCATTTTGTGCGATGAACATGGAACCAAGATGGCAGCAGAAAGAGAGGGAGTGACATTGATTAAGTTTTAACAGTTCTGTTAGAACAATTAAGTGGAGAACTCTTGGCCAAAAAGGCCAGGCGAAAAGACAGAAGATCGGCTCTGGTACTTGTTTATGTGTTTCTAGCTGTAGGTGCCTAGTTAACCCTGGGCTCTGACCTGCTTCTCAGCCAGGACAGAGGCACAGGCTCAATAGCTCTACACCAGGAAAACCAGAATCACTGCAGAGAGGAACCAATAGCCCAAGTGTAGAGGGCCGAGGGAAAGAAGCAATATTAATTGGGGGGAATCTGGGCCACAGTGTCTTCACTGGGGTGGGGGTGGGGTGGGATACTTACTTCCTTGATCTCCCCACCTCCCATAGAATCCCGGACCCAGGGCCCCATAGGGACTCCCTTGCCACACAGCTGATGCCAGCTTTTTGTAGCAGCCTTTTTATGAGAACCTGGTGAGGAGTGGAATGAGTATTGTCAGGACTGCCTTTCTTTCTGATGTATGTGTCCTTAGGAGTCGAATGTTTTCTTATTTGGGGCTCTGATCTAGGGGCACCTGGGACAAGGCAGAGCCACCCTGAGTGGTTCCTGGGTAGGGTCGGGATTAAAAGCTACTGGGTGGGAGGCCCAGCCATTGACTCTCGTGAATCTTGGGGTCACACTGAGGGTGTAACTGACCCTATCCAGTTGCGATTTTCTGGAAGACCCACGTTGGCACCCAGCAGCAAGCCCTAGGTGCCTCAGATAACTCTGGACCCTCTGGCTCAGCATGCCTGGAGTTTAACTACTTTGCCTCTGAGGCCTGGGGTGAGGGTGATCTTGTTTCTCCACTCCTGGTCTTGACAATACCCAGCAGCCTGAATGTTGACTTGGAGAGGAGGCTATGATGTGTGGTAATGTAGGTACTTGTGGGTGCAGTTCTTACCTGCTTAAAATGAGATTGCTGCTAGTAGGTAATATCTGGAATTGTGGGGCTGAGAGTGGATTTTTTGGTTCTTGTGTGCTCACAGTAGTCCCTCTAGGCCAGACTCAGGTTGGAGGCACATAAACAAATTACATTGTGGGAGATAAAATTAAGACTGATACCTGTAAGCATGGAGGAGTAAAAGGTTTTGCTGAGTAATGCAGGAATATCTCCTGATTTGCCGGAAGCTTCATGGATTCCCTGCTAAGTGAAGCCCTGGGTCTGTCCTTTTCTGGATGAGGGAAAACAGCTCCTTCTTTGGAATGTGTGATCCTAGCAACCAAGAAACTTGGAATCCCAGCCTCTGAGGTTGTTCTTAGAGGGAAGAGGGAAGAGTCAGCCGCATCCTGGAGTCACGTCTCTCCACCCCCAAACTCGCAGGACTCTGGTGTGCAAGAAAAGGACCGATGCATGTGGGAGCCATTTGTAAGCTCAGAAACAGCTGGCTCCACCTGTTCTGAAGGAGAGGAGTTTCTGACTGTCTGGGAAGGCTGCAGAGAAGGTAACCAGCTAGATCAAGCGCCTACAGAGTGGCCTAGCCCTTGCTTGTCTGGAGTATGGTCTCAGGAAACTTAAGATGGGGAAGCCCCTGGAATGAAATTACATCCCATGTGGGTGAAAGTTCCTGAAGACTTGAAAGATCCTGAGGTGTTCCAGGTGCAGATGTGGCTGCTGGACGTCATGTTTGGCCAAGATGGTTCTTGAATCTCGTACATTGAGAAAGTAAGCCAGGCAGTAGTTGAGCTGAAAGTTCTGAAATTCTCAGACTTCACTGAGGTTGTGGTTTGTGGCGACTACTTTGTACAATCTCTGGACCAAGTAGATGCTCCAGTCCTTGGCCGAATGACATTGCCAGCGACAGGAGCGAGGAATGTTCAGACTTGAGGAAGTAATGAATGCCCTGGGACTAAGCTGATGGATGCAGTGAAGCTAACTTCCAGCTAGTGTGACTGATATTAGGATGTAGAGTTAGGCTGTGAAGTGGATCTGGCCCGATTTAAGCTCTGTTCCAGTCTTACAAATTAGGGGAAAACAACCTGTTTTTGGCTTCTGCTTTTGCCTTTATGTCTCCTGATATATTTGTTTCCAAGGTTGCTACTTGAAAGAATAAAATTTTAGATAAGTTAAAAAAAAAGTCAGTTTTACCCAAAGTGATTTACAGATTCAGTCTCAACATCCTTTGCAGAAATGCAAAAGCCAATCATCAGAAATTTATTTGGAAAGGTAAGGTGCCCCAAATAACCAAAACTATCTTGAAAAAGAACGAAGTTGGAGGATTTGCACTTCCTGATTTTGAGTTATTACAAAGCTACAGTGCGCAAAATGGCTCAGTCCTGGCGCAAGGATAATTAGAGTAGATCAAGGTAATTGAATTAAAAGTTCAGAAATAGGCCCTCACTTTATGGCCAATTGATTTTTGGCAAGGCTGCCAAGACCATTCAATTGTAAAAGAATAGTCTCTTCAACAAATGGTGCTGGGAGAAATGAGTATTCCTGTGCAAAAGAATGAAGACAGACTCCTGCCTTATACCATATAGAAAAATGAATTCAAAATGGGACAGAGAGTTAAATATAAGAACCAGGACTATAAAGCTCTTGGAAGAAAATATTAGATTTTGCATCCACAGCACACACAACCAAATAAAAAGTAGATAATGGGACTACATCAAAGTTAAAAACTTTCATGCATCGAAGGACTTTATGTTGAAAATAAAACAATAACCTACACAATGGGAGAAAATATGTGGAAACCACATATCTGAGATATTTCTTAATATATAGAATATATAAAAAATCCTACAATTCAACAATAAAAAGCCAAAAAACTCCAATTTAAAAATGGACAAAAGATTTGAATAGACTTTTCTCCAGAGAGGATATGTGGGTGGCCAAAAAGCACATGAGAAACTGCTCAACATCAATTAGTTATTAGGGAAATGCAAATCAAGACCACAATGAGATAGTATTACACATGTACTAGAATGGCTACTATTTAAAAAACAGAAAATTGCATGTGTTGGAGAGGATGTGGAGAAATAGAAACACCCAGTCATTGCTGGTAAGAATCTGAAGTGGTGCATCCGCTATGGACGATAGTTTGTCAGTTCCTCAGAAGGTTTGTGTATAGAATTATGATATGACCTGGCAATCTTCTACTAGGTATATATCCCAAAGAATTGAAAGCAGGAACTTGAGTAGATATTTCGCATTGATGTTCATAGTGTCATTATTCACATTTACGAGAAGATGGGAACAACCCAAGCATCCATCAAACAATGAATTAATACATAAAATGTGATAAAAACATACAGTGGAATATTATGCAGCCATAAAAGGTAAGAAATTCTGATACATATGAAAACATGGATGAACCTTTCAGATATTCTGTTGAATGAAAGAAGCTGGACACCAAAGGACAAATATTGTATGGTTTCACTTAGATGAAATAATTAGAATAAGCAAACTCAGAGTCAGAATCTGGAGTATAGGTTACCACTGTCTAGGTTGGTGTTAGGGAATGGGGAGTTAATGCTTGAGTTACACGGAATTTCTTTTGGGTGGATTGTTTAAATTTTGGTAATGGATGGTGGCGATGGTAGCACAGTATTATGAATGTAATGAACAACACTGAATTAGGTATGTCAATATGGTTAAAAGGGAAATTTTAGATTGTGTATATGTTACTAGGATAAAAGAGAAAATACAGCATAGGATATACAGCACTTCTTTTATTTGCTTTGGGGGTAGTTTGCTGTTCTTTTTCTTAATTCTCCAGGTGAGCAGTTAAATCATCAAGTTTCGCTCATCCTGGTTTTTTAATATAGGCATTTAGGGCAATTTCCTTCTCAGCACTGCTTTTGCTGCATCCTATACCTTTTTTTTACAGTTCCACAATTTTTAAAAATTTATTTATGAAATATAACCACATGCAAACACAAACATTCTTACCATGTGATCATTCCATTCTTGTTATATAATCAGTAACTCACAATATCATCACAAAGTTGTATATTCATCATCATGATAATTTCTTAGAACATTTGCATCAATTCAGAAAAAAAATAAAAAGAAAACAGAAAAAAATTCATACATACCATATCCCTTCCCTCCCTTTCATTGAACACTGGCATTTTAATCTACTAAATTTAACATTAGTTCTCCCTATTATTTATTTTTAATCCATATGTTTTACTCGTCTGTCGATAAGGTAGACAAAAGGAGCATCAGACACAAGATTTTCACAACCACACAATCACATTGTGAAAGCTATATCATTATGCAGTCCTCTTCAAGAAACATGGTTACTGGAACACAGCTCTACATTTTCAGGCAGTTTCCTCTAGCCTCTCTATTACACCTTACCTGAACAGGTGATATCTGTTTAATGCATAAGAATAACCTCCAGGATAACATCTCAGCTCTGTTTGGAATCTCTCAGCCATTGGCACTTTATATTGTCTCATTTCATGCATCCCATACTTTTTGATATATTGTATTCTCATTATCATTTGTCTCCAGGTATTTACAGATTTGTCTAGCAATTTCTTCCTTGACCCACTGATTATTTAATGTTATATTGTTTAATCTCCATATATATTTAAAAGCTCTGGTTCTTTGGTGATTGTTAATTTCCATCTTTATTCTGTTGTGATCAGAGAAAGTGCTTTGAATAATTTCAATCTTGTTAAATTTATAGAGACTCAGTTTATGTCCCAGTATATGATCTATCCTAGAGACATTCCATATGCACTAGAGAAGAATGTGTTATGTGGTGTTTTTTTGGGGTATGTAATGATCTATATATGTCTATTAGATCTCATTCATTTATCTTATTGTTTAGGTTCTCTATTTCATTGTTGATTCTCTGTGTGGTTGTTCTGTGTATAGTGGAGGGTGATGTATTGAAGTCTTCCACTATTACTGTTGATATGTCTATAGCTCCCTTTAGTTTTTCCAATATGTGCTTCATGTATTTCATACAACGCTTATCATTATTATTTCTTCCTGGTGAGTTGTGTCTTTTATTAACTTGTAGTGTCCTTCTTTGTCTCTTATGACATCTTTGGGTTTAAAGTCTATTTTGTCTGATATTAGTATAGCTACTCCTGCTTTCTTTTGGTTACAGCTTACATAGAAGATTTTTTTCCATCCTTTCACTTCCAGTCCAGCTGTTTCCTTGAGTCTAAGATGTGTCTGTTGTAAACAGCATATAGATGGATTGCTGTTTGATCCATTCTGTCAGTATGTATCTTACAGTTAGTGAGTTTAGTCCATTGACATTCAAAGTAATTATGGTAATAGCAGTTCTTGATTCTGCTATGTTGTCCTTTAGTTTTTATTTATCAGATCTGTATATTATTTACCTTCTCTCTCTTTTCCTTTAAATTACCTTTACTCATATTCTTCAATTCTGTGCCCTCCTCCAGACCTCCCTCTCCTGTCTTTTTTATCAGCTGAAAGGCTTCTTTTAGTATTTCTTTTAGGACTGCTCTCCTATTGACTAGCCCTCTCCATCTTTCTTTATTTTTGAAGATTTTAATCTCTCCCTCAATTTTGAAGGATAACTTGGCTGGATAAAGAATTCTTGGTATGATTAATATGTGTCTTGGAGTGGGCTTGTTCACATTTATTCTATTTGTAGTTTGCTGGGCTCCTTGATGTGTATATTCTGTTTTTTATAAGGTTTGGAAAGTTTTTTCCGATTATATCATCAACTAATTTTCCCAACCCTTTACTCTTCTCTTCTCCTTCTGGGACACCGATAATTCTTATGTTTTTGTTCCTCTTGTTGTCCATCATTTCCCTAAGATCCAGTTGCATTTTCCCCACCTTTCTTGCCATTTGTTCTTTTGTTCACTTTAATTCTATTGTTCCATCTTCTAGCCCACTTATTCTTTCTTCTGCTTCTTCAAATCTGCTGTCGTGTGTCTCCAGTATATTTTTTATTTAGTCTACTATATCTTTCATTTCTGTGAGATCTGTCATTTTTCTATTTAGCCTGCTGAATTCTTTATACTGGTCTAGTATCTTCTTGATGTCCTTTATTTCTTTATAAATATGCTTAAGTAGTTGTTGCATATTCTGTGTCGCCTCTGGAATTTTGATTTGGTCATTTGACTGGGCCATTTCTACTTGGATCTTCATGTGTTTTATGATTTTTGGTTGTATTTGGGACATTTGATTATATTGATATGGTTATTATAGAAGTTGGTTTCCTTCACTCTTGTAAAGTTTTGTATTTCCTTAGTTTTTGCTGAATGTTTCCTTTTATGCTTTGTTGGTTATTCTCTGCCAAACCAGTGCCCAGATCTCATGTAGGAAATACAGTTCAACTTGAGGGTCTATTATAAATTAGGCTGGAGTACACCGGTACTCCAGTGGCAGAATGACTGACTACCATGTGGGAGACCCAAGATGGATTCCTGGCAACCCAGGACCTGCTGTCCTGGACATTTCCTCCCCGTCTTCTATCTGGTTTCACAGAATAGTAGTGAACATATTCCACTCTAGTCTGTTATCTTCCTGGAAGCCCTCTAATTTGTAACATTCACTCTTAAATTTGATATCCGATAATTTAAATATTATAACATGAACGATACAATTTATGTCATATGATAAAAAGAAAAATAAGATATTTGGTTTAGGTACAGATGCAAACATACTTAAAACAAGGAGGGAAGAAATACTCATACCATCACAGTCCTTGTTTCTGTAAATGGTCACATGGTGGTTGTTCATATTTATCACTACCTTCTTCCAGTATCCCTTTCATGTTCCACTTGCCCTCAGTAGGCACTTCAGCTGGACATGGTTCTTTGCCTGATGGAGTGACCTAAACCCTCATTCTTGAAGTTTCTAGTCCATTAATAGTCCTGCCTGGATTAGGTTGTTGCAAATTTCCATTGACTTTAATTATAAGGCAAGGTAGTACTAAAGAGATGCCTTAAGGAATCTTGTATCCTGGGAAGTCTCTTCTTTTCTTCCATTGTTTAGGTGCAGTTTTACAGCCCCTTAATAGTATTGATCACCCCAGCCAGAATAGTCGTACCCTTTCTTGCCTGTTGATTCAGAGGCATGAGAAGCCCAAAATGGCCAGGTGGCATTCTTAACTTCAGTTCAATGGAATCATTGTGTCTCCTGGTAGGAGCATTCCTCTTTCTGAGACTAAGACCTGTAGACAGCAGAACTTAAGATTTCAGACACAGAAACAGAAATTTTTTTGGTGGATCACTAGGGTGATAGTGATTCGAGTCACTCCCATTTCCTCCCCTTGATTCCTGGACCCATAACTCTTGGCTGTGGGAGGAACAGTGGCCTAGAGTGGATGCTGATTCAGAGCATTCACAGCCTTCTTGAAAACATTGCCCCAGCCTTGCAAGGTATTGCCACCTCCTAGGCACCATTCTGTGAACGCAGCTGCCTCTGGGTGATGAGGAACATTGTAAGACTAGAGAATTCTGTGAGCATTTGCCATTCCTGCACTTTATTTGCTTTGAAGTGTGTTTCTTGATCAGAAGCAAAGTTGTGTGGAACATCCATGAGGGTGGATAGGGCATTCCATAAGTTCAGGGTTGGTAGTTTTGGTGGAAGCATTGTGTGTAGGAAAGGCAAACTCATATCCAGAGTGTGTCTTTTCCAGTTAGAATAAATCACTGCCCCTTCCGTGATGGAAGTGGTCTGGTATAATCAACCTGCCACCAGGTAACAGGCTGATCATCTCAGGTAATGTTGCCGTATGAGAGACTGAGCATGGGTCTCTTCTGTTGGCATATGGGGCATTCAGGAGTGGCTGTATCCATGTCAGCCTTGGTGAGTGGTAGTCCATGTGGCTGAGGCTATGCACAATCTCTCTCCCTAATACCATACTCCCTTTGTTTATGAGCCCATTGGACAGTGGTAGGAGTGGCTGGGGAAAGAAGGTGAGTTGTATTGGCAGAGTGACTCATCTTATCCACTTGATTATTATAACCTTTCTCTGCTTAAGTCACCCTCTGGTGAACATTCACATGGGACACAAATATCTTCATGTTTTTTGCCTTCCCAGAAAGGCATACCCATATATCTCATCTCTCTCCCAGAACTCTTCTCAACAGTATTCTAATCATATTCCTCCCAAGTCCCTGACCATGCAGCCAAACCGTTGGCCATAGCCCATGAGTCAGTATACAGATTCACATCTGGCCATTTCTCCTCCCAAGTAAAATGGACAGCCAGGTGCACTTCTTGAAGTCCCACCACTGAGAGGATTTCCTCTCACCACTGTCCTTCAAAGCCATCCCAGAAAGGGCTGTAGTGCTTTAGTGCCCATTTTCATATGGTACCTGCATATCATGTAGAGCCATCTGCAAATCAGGCCCAAGTTTTCTCTGTCATTTCTCTTTGTCACTCACTATAAGGAACTCCCTAAGAGGCCATAACTCTGGGCTAGGAAAGAGAAGGTAATGTGGCAGGAGTAGGGTTGATGGATATTTGGGCCATTTCCTCATGTAACTCACTTGTGCCTTCAGGACCTACCTAACCCCTGTCTCTTAAGTACCATTTCCATTTTATAATGAAGTACTGCTATGCATGCATAATTTTATGGCTTGGTGGGTCAGACAATACCCAGCTCATGATAAGCAACTCAGGTCTCATGGTAATTTGGTGGCCCATGGTTATTTAGTCTCTACTAAGGCCCAGTAGCAGGTCGTAGCTGTTTCTCAAAAGGAGAGTAATTATCCTGCAAAGGATGGTAAGACTTTACTCCAAAACCAGTCCTAATGGCCTGGTTTGTGATTCTCATATAAGGGCCTGCCAGATACTCCAGACATTATCATTATTTGCCACTGACACTTTCAGCACTTGAATGATACGGTCTAAATGGCAAAGCAGCTTGCACAGCAGCTTAAAACTGTTGCAGAGCTGCCTCTGGTTCTGGTCCCCACTCAAAACTAGCAGTTTTTCTGATCGCTCAGTAAATGGGCCGTAATAGCTCACCCAAATGAGGAATATGCTGTCTCCAGAGTCCAAAGAGGCCAAATTAAGTGTTGGGCCGTTTTTGTTTTTTTTTTTTTTTTTTTTGTCTATAGGAGGGGCCAGATGTATCAGATTATCCTTCACCTTAGAATGGACATCTCAGTATGCCCCACACTCCTGGACACCTAGAAATTTTACTGAGGTGAAAGTCCCCTATATTTTTGTTGGATTTATCTCCCATCTCCTGACATGTAAGTCTAGAGTTGCTATTTCTTGCTGACTAGACGCAGTCAACATGGTACCATCAGTATACTGGAATAATACAATGTCTTGTGGGAGGGAGAAATGATCAAGGTCTGTACAGATAAGGTTATGACATAGGGCTGGAGAGTTGATATATCCCGGAGGTAGGACAGTGAAAGTATATTGCTGACCTTGCCAGCTGAAAGCAAACTGTTTCTGGTGGTCCTTACTAACAGTTATTGAGAAAAAAGCATTTGCCTGATCAGTAGCTGCATACTAGGTACTGGGGGATGTATTGATTTGCTTAAGCACATCCAGAATAACAGCTAAAATTGAAATTACCACCTGGTTAAGTTTTCGATAATCCACTGTCATTCTCCATGACTCATCTGTTTCCCGCACAGGCAAATAGAGTTGAATAGGGAGATGGTGGCATCACCATCCCTGTATACTTTAAGTCCTTTATAGTGGCAGTAATCTGTGCAATCCCTCCAGGAATCCCAGTATTGCTTCTGATTTACCATTTTTCTAGGTAGGGGCAGTTCTAGTGGCTTCCACTTTGCCTTTTCTATATAATAGTTCCCACTCCATGAGTCAGAGAACCAGTGTGCAGATTCTGCCAGTTGCTGAGTATGTCAATTCCAATTGTACATTCTGGAACTGGGGAAATGACCACAGAATGGGTCTGGGGACCCACTGGACCCCCTGGAAGATGGACCTGAGCTAAAACTCCATTGAGCACCTGGCCTTCATAAGCCTCTACTCTGACAGGTGGAACAGCATTGCATTTGGGTTTCTGAAAGTAGTGTCATTTTCTGAACCAGCATGAAATATCTGATCATTTTTTTTCCCCTAATGCACAGTTGCCTAGTAAAAGGCAATTGTTTTACTTTGGAAGAGCTGGAATGAAGATTAACAGTGTAAATTTTGGGCAGTTTAACAGGCTCCTTCCTCAAGGGTACCCGGCCTTCTCATTCAAGAGGCTCTGGGTCTTGAAGAGTTGGGCTTAGAGAGAGTAAGGTGAGATCTAAACAACAAAAGAGGTCCTCCAGAAGTAACTCATAGGCATACCTATAGATAGTCTAAGCTTCTCTGCTACCTACATGCTTCACAAGAGTAAAACTCAAGATCAAGGGCATGGCCTATTGATTTGAGTGTCCCTAAAATGTGACAAAATATCAGGGGATTCCCTGATGATAAGGTTTAATAGTTTCATATTCTTCCTCCCATTCCTCAGGGGATTTTGCCAATCTTTTTGATTATCTGCTTAATATACTCTAGGATGTATCCAGGCATTACAATAATGTATACAGGATTAAAGGACCTCTTTCTTATCTGGGCTCCCTGTGTTTTAATTGTTCAAATGAGATATAAAGATAGGTCGAATTACATTATGCACTACAGAAAATTTCAGTTCCAGACCAAATAAATCTTTCTTCCATTGGTCTCAAAGAGTATGTGCGGTTCTAAAATATAAACTCTGTGTTCTGAATTACTTTAACCCCAACCTGTTCAGCTTTGTTCTTATCTCTAAATATCAGGTTATATATAAAAAACAACCTCTCAGAATCTGAAAATAATAATCACCACTCCAGACTTAATGTGTCTGCTCTAAAAGCTTAGAATCTAGGCCCCTGTTTTCTTATAAACATTTTCGAAAGGTGACCATACCATTCTTGTTCTTCTGTTTCTGGTTTATTTTGTATCACCAAAGATCCCATCTGTTCATTCGCTTTGTTGCATGCCTCACGACTTTGTTCCTTTTTGTAACAGCACAACTTTCGTTCATAAGTACATACCGTCGTTCTCCAATCTGCTCCGTCAGTGCGTCCTTCATCCTCTTGCTTTTATCAGGCATCATGTATAGGGTCCAAAGTCCACAGTCCATCAACATTCTCAATTTTAAATATTTCGTTGTTCCCAAGAGAAAGAAAACCAATAAACACACCCTTGCCCAATAGGAAATCTAAATCTTCTCTTAACTCTTGTCCCTCTCCCTATTATTTACCTCTGCTGTTGCTGTGGTAGTGCTGATGGTTTCCTTCTGAACATAGCTCATAGCATCATGTAATAGCAGTTTTCCCCGTGTACCCTGGACTTAAACACTCTTTGTAAAATAATTGGACCTTTGAAGGAATTCTTGAGAGACCTAATTCATATTTCTAGTGTTAATCAGTGGGACATGTAGGCCTATAAACCCCTTTCAATCTTTTCATCTTCAATATGGTTAATGTTACTTATATACCCACTAGAGAACCACCTTCACTCCTGTCTATTCCCTTACATTACATTGAAGTTCAACCTCATTAGCTAATGGTTCACCCATTTGTAGCATCTACGTATCTCAAAGTTCCCTATATTCTATAATATAAGCCTCTCATACCTTTATGCTGGTCATAAAAGTGGAGTCATACAGTATCCTTTTGTGTGTTGCTAATTTCACTCAGCATTACGTCCTCAAGGCTCGTCCATCTTGTCTTTGTCTTACTGCTGCATAATATTCCATCGTATGTATATACCATGTTTTGTTGATTTACTCGTCATTGATGGGCATTTGGTTTGTTTCCATCTTTTGGCGATTGTGAATAATGCTGTTATGACCATTCAGTGTGCAAATATCTGTTTGTGTCATTGCTTTCAGGTCTTCTGGGTATATACCAAGTAGTGCTATTCTGGGTCATAGGGCAACTTGATACTTACGTTCCTAAGGAACTGCCAAACAGCCTTCCATAGTGGCTGCACCATTATACATTCCCACCAGCGGTGCATAAGTGTCCCAGTTTCTCCACATCTTCTCCAACATGTATAGTTTCCTGTTTATTTAATAGCAGCCACTCTTACAGGTGTGAGGTGGTATCTTACTGTAGTCTTGATCTGCATTTCTCTTATAGCCAGTGAAAATGAGCATCTCTTCCTGTACTTTTGAGCCACCTGTATTTCCTCTTCAGACAAATGCCTATTCATATCTCTAGCCCATTTTATAATTGGGTTGTTTGTTCTTTTGTTGTTGAGTTGTATGATTTCTTTGTATATACAGGAAAGCAAACCTTTGTCTGATATGTGATTTACAAATATTTTCTCCCATTGAGTTAGCTGCCTCTTCAGCTTTTTGACAAAGTCTTTTGAGGCACAGAAGCATTGGATTTTGAAGAGTTGCCTTTTATCTATTATTTTTTTGCTTGTGCTTTGGGTGTAAAGTTTAGGAAGCTACCTCCTATTACTAGGTCTAGAAGGTGTTTCCGTACGTTTCCTTCTAGAAGGTTTATGGTGCTAGTTCTTATGTTTAGGTGTTTGATCCACTTTGAGTTAAGTTTTGTGTAGAGTGTAAGATGAAAAAGCCTTTTTTCATTCTTCTAGCTGTTGATATCCAGTTCTTCCATGTGCAGTTATTGAAGACTATTTTGTCCCAGTTCAGATGATTTGAGGGCCTTGTCAAAAATCAGTCGACCATAGATTTGGTGGTCTTTTTCTGCGCTCTTGATTTGATCCATTGGTCAGTGCTTCTATCTCTGTGCCAGTACCATGCAAATTTTGACCATTGTGGTTTTATAATAGGTTTTAAAGTCAGGGAATGTTAATCCTCTCTCTTCGTTCTTCTTTTTTAGGATGCTTTTTTTAGCTATTCAGGGTCTCTTTCACTTCCAGATGAGTTTCATAACTTGCTTTTCAAGTTATGAAACTTGAGAGTCTTCAGAGTAGGCTGTTGGAATTTTGATTGGCATCTTAACTATATTTAGCCTTCCTATCCATGAGCAGGGAATTCTTTCCTCCTACCTTAGATCTCCTTTGATTTCTTTTAGCAATATTATGTAGTTTTTCTGTATATGAGTCCTTTGCATACCTAGTTAAGTTCATTCCTAAGTACTTGATTCTTTTAGTTGCTGTTTTGAATGGAATTTTTTCCTTAACTGACTCCTCAGGTCATTGCTTGTGTATAGAAATTTTACTGATTTTTGCACGTTAATTTTATATCCCACCACCTTGCTGAATTTATTAACTCAAGTAACGTTGGTATACATTTCTCAGGATCTTTTAAGTACAGTATCCTGTCATCAGCAAATAATGAGAGTTTTACTTCTTTCCAACTTGGATGCCTTTTATTTCTTTGCCCTGCCTGATTGCTATAGGTAGAACTTCTCATAGAATGTTGAATAATGGTGGTGACTGTGGGCATCCTTGCCTTCTTCCTTATCTTAGGGGGATAGCTTTCAGTCTCTCTCCATTGAGTACAATGCTGGTTATTGGTTTTTTTAGCTTTTTAATTTTTATTAATAAAACCAATCAACATACAAACACAAACATTCTTAACACATGAATATTCCATACTTGGTGTGCAGTCAGTGGCTCACAGTATTATCATATAGTTGTATATTTATCACCATGATCATTTCTCAGAACATTTATATCACTGTAGAAAAAGAAATAAGAAAAAAGAAAAAACTTGTACATACCATACCCCTTACTCTTCCCTCTCATTAACCTCTAGTATTTCCCTCTACCCCATTTATTTTTACATTTGTACCCCCTATTATTTATAATTCATATTTTTTACTCATCTGTCTTCGTGCTGGCTATCAGTTTTTCATATATTCCCTTTGTCATATTGAGGTAGTTACCTTTGATTCCTATCTTTTTGAGTGTTTTTGTCAGAAAAGGATGCTGAATTTTGTCAAATGCTTTTTCAGCATCAGTCGAGATGATCATGTGATTTTTTTTCCCTTTTGATTTGTTAATGTGCTGTATTACATTAATTGATTTTCTTGCATTGAACCATTCTTGCATTCTTGGTATAAACCCCACCTGGTCATGGTGTATAGTTCTTTTAATGTGCTTTTGGATTCAGTTTGCTAATATTTTATTGAGAATTTTTGCATCTGTGTTCATTTGGGAGATTGGCCTGTAGTTTTCGTTATTACCCGGTTTTGGTCATGAGATGAGTTAGGTAGAGTTACTTTTCCTAAATGTTTTGGAAAAGTTTGAGCAGGATTGTTGTTAGTTGTTTCTGGGATGTTTGATAAAATTCCCCTGTGAAGCCATGTGTCCCTGGCTTTTCTTTGTAGGAAGACTTTTGATGACTGATTGAATATCTTCACTTGTGATTGGTTTGTTGAGATCTTCTATTTCTTCCTGAATCAGTGTCGCTTGTTTGTGTGTCTCCAGGAATTTGCCTCCCATTTCATCTAAGTTGTCTATTTTGTTGGCATATAGTTGTTCATAGCATTCTTTTATGATTTCTTTTATTTCTTCAGGGTCTGTGGTAACGCACTGCTTCTCATTTCTGATTTTGTTTACTTGCATCCTCTCTCTCTTTTTCTTTGTCAGTCTTGCTAGTGACCCATCAATTTTATTGATTTTCTCAAAGAACCAACTTTTTGTTTTATTGATTCTCTCTGTTCTTTTGTACTCCCATTCATTTATCTCTGCTTTAATCTTTATTTCTCCTCTCCTGTTTGCTTTGGTGTCAGTTTGCTGTTCTTTCTCAAGTTCCTCTAGGTGTGCTGTTAAGTCCTTGATTTTTGCTTTTTCCAGTTTTTTAATATAGGCATTTAGGGCAGTAAATTTTCCTCTCAGCACATCCTTTGCCACATCCCATAAGTTATGATATGTTGTATTCTCATTTTCATTCATCTCCAGGTAGCTACTGATTTCTCTAGCAATTTCTTCTTTGACACACGCATTGTTTAAGAGTATGTTAATCTCCATATATTTGTGAAAGTTCTTGTTCTTTGGTGGTACTGATTTACAGCTTCACTCCATTGTGATCAGAGAATGTGCTTTTCATAATTTCACTGTTTTTCTATTTATAAAGGCCTGTTTTGTGCCTCAGCATATGATCTATCCTAGAGAATGTTCCGTGAGCACTAGAGAAAAATGTGTATCCTTGTGTTTTAGGGTGCAATGACCTATATATGTTTGTTAGGTCTAATTCATTTATCAAATTGTTTAAGTTCTCTATTTCTTTGTTGATCCTCTGTCTGGTTTTCTGAGTGTGGTAGATATTGGTGTGTTGAAGTCTCTTATTATTGATGAAACATATATCTCTCCCTCCAGTTTTGCCAGTGTCTGTCTCATGTACTTTGGAGCTCCTTGATTTGGAGCATAGATATTTGTGATTGTTATTTCTTCTTCATTATTGCCCCTTTTACTAATGTATAGTGTCCTTTTTTGTCTCTTTTGCTGTCTTTAAATTTAAAGTCTGTTTTGTCTGATATTAATATAGCTATTCCTGCTTTCTTTTGGTTACTGCTTGCATGGAACATCTTTTTCCATCCTTTCACATTCAATCTATTTGTATCCTCGGGTCTAAGATGAGTCTCTTGTAAACAGCCTGTAGCTGGATTATGTTTCTTAATCCTTTCTGCTGGTTTGTATCTTTTAATTGGTAAGTTTAGTCTGTTAACATTCCAAGTTATTACTGAAAAGGCTTTTCTTGAATCCACCATCTTATCTTTTTTTATTTTATTTGTCAGATCTATATATTCTTTTCCTTCTTTCTCTTAGTATTCTTTTAATTACCCGTAGTGGTACTCTTCAATTCTGTACGCTCCTCCAGACCTCCCTCTCCTGTCTTTTATTTTCAGCTGGCAGAACTCCTTTTAGTATTTCTTGTAGGGCCAGTCTTTTATTGACAGATTCTTTCAAGACTTCTTTATCTGTGAAAATTTTAATCTCTCCCTCAGTTTCAAAGGACATTTTCGCTGGGTACAGAATTCTTGGCTGAAAGTCTTTTTCTTTCTGGATCTTGAATTTATTATTCCACTGCTTCTCGCTTCCAGTGTGCTAGTTGAGTAGTTTGAGCTCAGTCTTACTTGTTTTCCTTTATATGTAGATTGTTTTTCTCTTGCCACTTTCAGGATTTTCTGCTTCTCTTCAACATTTGACAGACTGATTAGTATGTGTCTTGGGGAATTCCTATTTGGATTCATTCTGTTTGGAGTTCTTTGGGCTTCTTTGACTTGTATATTTATGTCCTTTTTTGAGGGTTAGGAAGTTTTCCCCTATTATATCCTTGTCATGGTCAGGTTCATGTGTCAACTTGGCCGAGTGATGGCACGTTTTTATCTGGTTGGGCAAGTGCTGGCTTGTCTTTTGCTATGAAGACATTTCATAGAATTAAATCCTGATTACCTCAGCTACATCCACAGTTGATTGCATTTGTAAACAGCCAAGAGGAGGGTCTTCTTTAATGAGTGATGCTTAATCTAATTATTGGAAGCCTTTTAAGGAGGATTCAGAAGAGACAGGCTCTCTTCCTGCTTCGGCTGGCGAGCCTCTTCTGTGAAGTTCGTCCAGACCCACCATTGGAATCGTCAGCTTCGCAGCCTGCCCTACAAATTTTGGGCTCTATGTTACCACGGTTACATGAGACACTTTTATAAATTTTATATTTACTTATATTTCTGGTTGATTCTGTTTCTCTAGAGAACCCTAACTAATACAGTCCTCAGTTACTCTTCCTAGCCTTTTATTCCTCCCTTCTAGTTCTGACATACCAGTGATTCTTACATTTGCCCACTTTGTTTTATCTATTATTTCCCTGAGATCCAAGTCAAATTTTTTCATCTTTTTTGTCATTTGCTGTTTTGAGTCTTCGAAGTCAGTTACCCTGTTCTCTAAATCACTTATGCTTTCTTCTGTCTCTTCAAGTCTGGTGTTGTGTGCCTCTAGTATATTTTTTATTTGGTCAACAGGGTCTTTAATCTCTGTGATATCTGCTGTTTTTCTATTTATTTTTTCAAATTCCTCTTAATGCTCTTCTCCTATCTTCTTGATCTCCTTTATATCATTTACTGTCCCATTTATTTTATTAAGTAGCATTGTATGACATCTTTGATTAGTTGTTCCAACATTTGTGTCTCCTCTGGTGTTTTAATTTGGTCATTAGGCATTGTTATATGCTTAGTGATCTTCTGTTGTCTTTGTGGCATGTAAACATCTTTATTGATTTACTTTGGGAGTTGATTTCTTTCAATAGTCTAAGGCCTTGTGTTTAGGGGATGGTTGTACAGCTGGGATCCTGGCATGGGGTTCGGCACTCGGTGCTGTGATTTGTTTCAGAGCAGGTACAGGTGCAGGTTGGGGATGTTATGCTGATGCTTGTGAACGTGGGCACCCAGTGGCTAGAGAGGATGTAGTTGTGTGTGTACACTGGCCGGGTGGGTGTGCGTAACCCTTGTGTACACTGGTCTAAGGTACAGGGCTCTTTGTGCGCAGGCATGTATATAGCTGTGGCATCTGGTCAGCATAATGTCTTCATGGATTGGGGGCTGATGTGACCCGGCTCTGCAGGTCAGCACTTTCTCAGAGCTGGAAAGTGTGGTTGAGGGCTGTGAGCCTGTGCAGTTCTAGGACTGCTGTAAACTAAGGCTCCCTGAGGTGAATGACATGATTGTTGGCCCATGAGCATGCATGGGTCTAGGAGTACTGTAAACTGATGCTCAGAGTTCAGGGAGGGTAGAGTGAGGCTGTATGACACTATGGAAATGGGTCAAGGGTTGCCTGAGTATGAAGGTTAGTGCCCACAACCTTTATGTGCAGACAACAGACTACCCTCTACCAGCAAAATGATTATGACTTGCTGAAGGCTCAGACGATGGCAAGCATTTTTTAGTATAAAGTATTTTTAAATTAAGATGTATACATTTATTTTTAGACATAATAGTATTACACACTTAATAGACTACAGTATAGTGTAAACATAACATTTATGGGAAATCAAAAAATGCACTCAATAAAGACTTACTTTATTGCGGTTGTCTGGAAATGAACCTGCAATATATCAGAGTTTTGCTTGTATACCAAGAAACATTTATTGAATACATATGAGCAAAGAATGACTTTAAGCTGTGCCATGAGTAAGTGAGACAAGAGAGCCACCTAGGATATGAAATTTAAGGATATGCTTGTTCTCAGAATTGTGCAGGTTCAGTCTCAGTACTTCTACAGTCTTGAGGGTGAGTGCCTCGTCACATTTTCTGACTCATCGCCTCTCACTGCAGTCCTGTTCCAGATGTTAGGTATTCAGAATATAAATAAATAAGGATAAAACTTTAATCTCCATCTCAAGGAATCATAAGTCAGCTGGGGGAAAGGGGAGACATGTAAGCAATCAGATGTATGACAGACATTAAAGACTTGAGAGCACTACCTAAATTAGACTTTGGAATTAGGGAAAGTATCTTGGAAGATGAATTAGCAGTTAGTTCAGTGATTTGGTAAGGTGAAGAGGAAGCAGAATGTTTCAAACAGAAGCTCCATGTAGAGCTGAGAGCTTGAACATCCACCCTCCCCCCCACACACCCGCCCACCATATGCATCCATGATTACCAGGAGGGCTTTTTTAAAACACGGATTACTGGCCATATTCCCATTTTCTTATTAAGTAGATCTGAGTGAGGCCCTACAATTTGCATTACTAAGAAATTCCTAAGTGTTGATGTTGTTGTTGTAAAAGGAACACACTTTGACAACCACTTCTTCAGAAAAACTGCATATAGTTTGGTACTGCTGACTTTGCTTGGTTTTTTTTGTTTGTTTTGTTTGTTTGTTTGGAAGGAGATTATTGAGAGCAGTGGCTAATGAATAAGCAAGCTCTAGATTTATACAGAAATTGATGATGAAATTAATCCTGAAGTTATGGATAATCAATCACTAAAAGAGTTTAAGCAGGGTTGTATTGATCCAGTTTGTGTTTTCCAGAGGTGATTCTTGAAGCAATGTGAAAAATGGATTGGAAAAAAACAAGACTAGAGAAAGAGAGATTAGTTAAGATGCTATTTTAGTAACCTAGACAAGAAATGATGAGAGCCTTTGCTAATGATGGGCAATAGAGCTTCAAAGAAGGTGATCTGAGAAGCATCAAGAAAATAGAACTGATAAGGTTTGGGGATTGGTTGTGGGTAGGGGTAACAGGATGGCTTAGATTTTGGGCATCTGGATGGAAGGTTTATTTTTCATGAAGATAGGGAATAAAGCAACAGGGATAGGTTTGGGGAGAGTAGTATGTGGATATTATAGATATCATATAAATAGTAATTCGATCTGTGGGGTAGATAGGTCCCTTAAAAGAGGTATGTAGATGAGAAGCTGAAATTTGGACATCAGTAGTTTAAGGATGGCCAGGAGAGTAGTGGGGAGTGCCAGAGTAGTGGGGGCTTTAGAAATTTATGATCAATTTAAAGGGTCTGGAGCTATGTATCTATAAAGTGAAGAGCTGCATAGTTTAAGAATTTAATTTGGAAACAAATTTAGCATGTGATCAATATATCTTTATTTATGGGTAAGTATAAATAATGGTGGTATTCCAGTGAGCCAGATAATCTGGAGAAATATTTCGCTAACTTTTGGTATCACTGAATCTTCCAGGTCCTGTTTATAACAATTCTTCTCCAATAAGAAATGAATTATCAGTACATCACAGAAGTAGACAGAAATCTGCCAGAGAAACAAATCTGTCATTTAAGACTATTGGGAAAAAAATTGCTCCACTTAAAAAACAGAAGACAGCTACTCAAGGGAGCTCAAGAACCCAGAAGTTTGTAAATGTTAAAGATTCTAGAGGTATCACTGAAAATGAAGAAATTTCCAGGCATTCCCAGAATAATTTGTTGGAAAGTAACCAGACAGGCCTGACCAAGAAGAAAAATCTTGATGATTTTGGGTAATGTTTCTTTACATGTACAGTACAATTTGTTGTTCATCATATATTTGGGCTAAACCAATTAGATAACAGCTAGCAGAGATGAGTGTAGGTATTGTCACTCAGTAAGCTGACTAGGAATATAAAATAAAAACCAGTATCATTTATGTAGGATTACAAGCTGCCTGTAGGTGATGTTTGTTGGTGTCCATCCATCAGCATCTTTTTTTTGTATGATGTATGGCAGGGTCACGTTTCTGTTTTCCCATTTGAGTATCCCGTTTTTGCAGCATCATTTGTTTAATTTTTGTTTGCTTGTTTTTTTTTTAATTGTTTGCTTTGCTTGCTTGTTTGTTTTTGGGAAGGGCATGGATGAGAGTCAAATCTGGGTCTCCCACAGGGTAGGCAAGAATTCTACCACTGAAATACCCTCGCACCCTCCTTCTATCAGTATTTCCATCTTTTTAGGTCAATTTTGTAACATTTCTCTCATCAGAATTTTTAAATTAGAATTATCCAAAAATAAAATTTCCTTTCTGAGCTAGTCATAAGTCTTACAGTCTGAATAGGGTGATCTGATATTTGTTTTAGCCAATATATTCTCTACCCACCTGTGTATTGTTTCTGGAAGAAATGTCTTTTGGTAAATAATAATAAACTTTGATTTTCACAGTGCTGCAGGTAGCTCACAGGATCAAAACTGTTCAGCTAGTATTGCAACTGCACAAAATGTTCATCTAAAGTCTCAGATCAATGCATATACATCTAAGACACCAGTGGAGTCTAATTTGAATTCTAGAGAGCCTAAAACTTCAATTTTGGAAGAAAGGTATGCATGTGTCCTAAGGATGACAATGATTATTCTTTATGTTAGTTACCTATTGCTACATAACAAATTACCCCACAACTTAATTTTAATATTATTGGTGGCCTATAAATCTTTAATATTTGATATTTTCTGTGGGTCAGAAATCTGGGAGAGGCTTGTTCTCCCTCAGGGACTCTCATGATGTTATAGTCCACAAGTTTATCTAGCTGTGGTCCCCTGAAGACTTTAACAGAACTAGAGGATTTACTTATGACATAGATGTTGGCTGGAGACCTCCTGCCTTGCCAGGTGTCAAGAATCTTGCCATGTGGACCTCTCCACTGTGCTCCTCAGTATGGTAGCTGGCTTCCCACAATGCAAGTGGTCTGGGAGAGAGAGTGAGTACTATGGAAGCCACACTGAGTTTTAATGATACCTAATTTCTGAAGTTGCACACTGTTACTTGCAGTTATTCTGTTAATTAGAAACAAGTCATTAAGTCCAGACCACATTCAAAGTGGGAGGAACTAGGTTCTAGCTCTACATATCTGAAGTCAAATACATTTTTTAAAATGAGTAAATGTTAAGTTATAGCAAAATCTCAGAATTGTGAGGGATTTCTAAGATTTTCTTTACTATTTGGGCAGAAGTCCTATCCTGAGTTGATGATAGGAAGAAAAAGTTCTAGAACTGAAATAACCTGTCACCCTGGACAATTTCTGGGCAATATATATATATATATATATATATGTTTTTTTTCTTTTAGTATGGGTAGCCTCCAGGAATTGAACCAGGTCTCTGGTATGGCAGACGAGAATTATTTTACAATCTATTTGTTTTGGCTATAGTTTTTAAAAATTAAGATAAGCTGATTTATTTCTAATTTTTATTCTTATCAATAGATTTTTACCAATGGATGTTGTTGTTTGATTTGATTAAATTCATAGCTCTGATCCATAAATTAGTTTAGAAGGTTATAAAATTCAGAATGTATCATGAATTAATTGCAGCAAGTATTATATTTTTGTTGACTTAACATTGCTCTTGGTTTTACAAAAAAAAATCTTTTGGTGGGGGTTCTAGAAGAAGAATAACTATTAAGACAGATATATTAGATAGATATATTATAAAAACACTAACTTTGTGGTTTCCTTTTTTTTTCTTAAGTGGACCTTCAAGGCTCCAGAATTATTTAGCATCTGGAAAGAAGAATGATAATTATGATGTGGAAGAAAATGAAGTTCAGGAAAGTTCAGGTAATTTCTTGTTTATTTTCTGCCATCTAGTTTTTTTTGGCATTATGCATATGGAATAAGGTGCTTGTTGTTTTATGCCAGTTGTTACTGATGGCAAACATGTATTGAGTACCTATTAAGAACTTTATTACATAGTTGGAGGTTTGTATGACTCTGTACCTAGGTTAAAGAGAAAAGGAGGAAGGGAGAGAGGGAGGGATGATTGATAGTCTTTTCTTTAAGGTAGGATGTAATTGTAATATTGGCTTTTATAGTATTTACTCCAGTATTTAAAAATGTTAAATTCATGACAAGATTGTCCATATATTGATGAATTCTGAAATTAGCTGATGGATATATTACATTTATTATGCTTTTTTCCTACTTTAAATATGTTTGAAACTTTCCATAATACAGTTTTTAAATTGCCTTTTAATGGAGAGGTTTATAATTTTTTTTCATGTAGGCTTTGCACATTTCTTAACGAGTTTTTTTTTTGGTATTTAATTTTCATTACTATTTAAAAATAGTGAATTGTAAGTTTGGACAAACAAACATACAAACATAAAAGTAGTGAGACTTTTATCCCCTTTTGATAATATATCTCTGTCAGTAGGCAGACTAATTTTTTATATTTTTAAATTTTTATTGACAAAGCATAACAGCATACAAACACGAACGTTCTTAACATATGAACATTCCATTCTTGGTATATAATCAGTGACCCATAATATCATCACATAGTTGTGTATTCATCACCATGATCATTTCTTAGAACCTTTGCATCACTCCAGAAAAAGAAATAAAAAGAAAAAAGAAAAAACTCATGCATACTATACCCCTTACCCCTGTCTCTCTCATTGACCGCTAGTATTTCCACCTACCCAATATATTTTAATCTTGTTCCCCTATTTTTTTTCTATACCCCTTACCACTCCCTTTCATTGATCACTAGTATTTCAGTCTACTCAATTTATTTTAGCATTTGTTCCCCCTATTATTTATTTATTTTTAATCCATATGCTTTACTCATCTGTCCATTCTGTAGATAAAAGGAGTATCAGACAAAGTTTTCACAAGCACACAGTCACTTTGTGAAAACTATCATACAATCATCTTCAAGAAACATGGCTACTGGAACACAGCTCTACAGTTTCAGGAACTTCCCTCTAGCCTCTCTAATACACCTTAAACTTAAAAGGGGATATCTGTATAATACATAAGAATAACCTCCAGGATAACCTCTTAACTCTGTTTGAAATCTCTTAGCTACTCACACTTTATTTTGTCTCATTTCTCTCTTCCCCCTTTCAGTTGAGAAGGTTTTCTCAATCCCTTGATGCTGAGTCCCAGCTCAATCTAGGATTTCTGTCCCATGTTGCCAGGGAGGTTTACACCTCTGGGAGTCATGTCCCATGTAGAGAGTGGGAGGTTGGTGAGTTTGCTTGCTGTGTTGGCTGAGAGAGAGGCCACATCTGAGCAACAAAAGAGGTTCTCTGGGAGGTGACTTTTAGACCTAATTTGAAGTAGGCTTAGCCTATCCTTTACAGGGATAAGTTTCCTATGAACAAACTCCAAGATTGAGGGCTCAGCCTATTGATTTGGTTGTCCCCTGTAGGCCTATATTTTATGTATTTTTATCCCTCTTTTTTTATTCATCTGTCCATACCCTGGATAGAAGAAACACCAGACACAAGGTTTTTATAATCACATAGTCACACTGTAAAAGCTGTATCATTATATAATCATCTTTAAGAATCAAGGGTACTGGAACATAGCTCAACAGTTTCAGGTACTTCCCTTCAGCCACTCCAATACACCATAAACTAAAAAGGGATATCTATCTAATGCATAAGAATAACTTCCAGGATAACCTCTTGACTCTGAAATCTCTCAGCCACTGAAACATTGTTTTGTCTCATTCTCTCTTCTCCCTTTTGTTCAAGAAGACTTTCTCATTCTCATGATGCTGGGTCCCATTTCATCCTGGGAGAATTAACCCCCTGGGAGTCATGTCCTACATAGAGCAGAGGGCAGTGTGTTTACCTGCCGAATTGGCTTAGAGAGCGAGGCCACATCTGACCAACAAAAGAGGTTCTCTGGGGGTGACTCTTAGGCATAATTATAAGTAGATCTAGCCTGTCCTTTCAGGAATATGTTTCATAGGCACGAACCCCAAGATTGAGGGCTCAGCTTGTTGATTTGGTTGAGAATATCAGGAATTTTCCAAATGGGGAAGTTGAATATTTTTTCCTTTCTCCCCATTCCCCCTAGGGGACTTTGCAAATGCTTCTTTATTCACTGCCCAAATTATTCTGGGATATATTGGAGAACCACACTAATTTGGACAAATCAACAAAATCTCACGCCCTATTCATGATTCCAGGTACTTACAGTGTTCAACTAAGCTGACCATACAAGTTAAATTAGGTAATGCGCTACCCAGAATATAAATTTTGCACCAAATAAACATCTCTCCCTTTGGTCTCACATAGAAGTTGAAGTTTTAAAACGTGGACATATATCATCCTTTACCCTGTATTCTGATCTACCTTAATCCTATCCAAATCAGCTTCATTCATATGTCTGGTCAAAGTCTGATCCCTTTTTCATCTTTTTAAACAGTTACTGTATGGGGTAATGCTGACTTTCATAGCTTCAGAGCTTTAACTCTGAGTTTCAGGTGTCACATAAATACCTGAAGTTTCTGGAATGACCAGGTTATACACAAACAGCTCAGTATCTCAGAATTTATAGATAGGAGTTATAACTCCAGAATAGATGTGAATGTTGTAAGAGCTTATAATCTAGGACCCTTTACATTAGGCCCCAACCTGATAACCCATGCTCTTGACTTCAGTTCACCAAGTTTTTATATTATAATTAGTCCACATGAGTGAGGCATGATAATACTTGTCTTCTTGTTTCTGACATTTCATTCAATGTACAGTCCTTAAGGTTCATGTTGAACCTTCAGGTGTTGCATGCCTCACACCTTCATTCCTTCTTGTTGTAGCTCAGTAGTCCGTTGTATGTATGTACCACAGTTCCCCCTTCCATCCTTCAGTCATTGTATCCTTAGGCCACCTCCATCCGTTGGAAATTAGAAACACTGCCACTATAAACACCACTGTGCAAATGTCCATTTCTGTCCCCACACTCAGTTCCTCCTGGTATATACTGAGCAGCAGCGTTGCAGGCTCCTATGGCAACCCCACCATTATCCTCCTGTGGAACCACCATACTGCCTTTCAAGGGGCTGTAACTCTCTGTTTCCTGACTAACAGTAAATAGGTACATCTTGTTCTCCACATTTTTTCTGGCACTTGTTTCTCTCTGTTCATTTTTAATTAGTTTTATTCACACAAACAATCCAACCTGTATAAATGCCTATGCCACCATAATCTATATGAAGACATTTCCTTTTCTTCCACAAAGAATTCATACCCCTCCCCCATGCCCCCTGCCTGCTGACATTTAATTTTGGCGTAAGTTCTTTGTTGCATTCAGTGAAAAAACATTACAGTGTTACTGTTGACTGTAGACCCTAGCTTGCATAATTGTACTTTTTCGTAAATACCATCCATTTTCAGCACCTTGCAATGTTGACATTCATTTGTTCTCCCTCATGCAAAAATGTTTTTATATTTACCTTTAATCACCGTCATTGTTCACTCTAGGCATTCGGTCTCAGTTTTTATCCTCTACCTTTCCTTCTGATTTCATACGTGCCACCAGGCCTTCTTCAATCATACTCACATTCACCTTCATTTAGTGTACTTATATGATTGTGCTACAATCAAGTAATATTGTTATCCATTTCTGAGATTTTAAAATCAGTCCTGTTACACAATCTGCATTCCTTCACTAAATGCCCAATCTCTACCCTGTTTCTGTCTTTTAACTTCAATTCTCAAAGTTCATTCATTAATGTTAGTTCACAGCAATGAGACTATTCAGTATTTATCCTTTTGTTTCTAGCTAATTTCACTCAGTATAATGTCCTTAAGATCCATCCATGTTGTTGCATGCTTCATGACTTTATTCTGTCTCACAGCTGTTTTTGCCTCTGTTTTGACTGTTTTTAGCCACTCACGTGTTGATGGACATTTGGGTTGATTCCATCTCTTGGCAATCGTAAATAAGACTGCTATAAACATTGGTGTGTAGATATTCATTTGTGTCCTTGCCTTCAGTTCTTCTGAAGACACTCCTAATAATGGGATTGCTGGATCATATGGTACTTCTATATTTAGCTTCCTGAGGAACTGCCAAACTGCCTTTCAGAGTGGGTGTACTTTTTTATATTCTTACCAACAGGGAATAAGTGTACCTCTTTCTCCATATCCTCTCTAGCTCTTGTCGTTTTCTGTTGTTTTGGTGTTGGGCATTCTAGTGGGTGTAAGATATCTCATTGTGGTTTTGATTTGCATTTCCCTAGTAGTCAGTGAAGTTGAGCTTCTTTTTATGTACCTGTTAACCATTTGTATTTCCTCTTCTGAGAAGTGTCTGTTCATGTCTTTTGCTCATTTTTTTTTATTGGGTTGTTTGTCTTTTTGTTGTTGAGTTGAAGAATCTCTATATTTTCTGGATACTAAATCCTTATCTCATACCTAGTTTCCAAGTATTGTGTCTCATTGCATAGGTTACCATTTTACTTTCCTGACAGAGTTCTCTGATGCATAAAAGTGTTTAATTTTGAGGAGATCCCATTTATCTGTTTCTTTTTTCAATGCTTATGCTTTAGGTGTAAGGTCTTAGAAACCACCTCCTATTACAAGATTTATGAGATATTTACTCTAAAAGTTTTATAGTCTAGCTCTAATGTTTAAGTCTTTGACCTATTTTGAGTAATTTTTCTATAGGGTGTGCGATATGGATCCTCTTTAATTCCTTTGCATATGTATATACAGTTCTCCAAACACCATTTATTGAAGAAAATACTCTGTCCTATGTGGGTTGGCTTGACTGCCTTATCAAAGATCAGTTGTCCATAAATGAGCGGGTCTATTTCTGAACACTCAGTTCAATTCCATTGGTCAGTATATCTGTGTTTGTGCTGTTACCATGCTGTTTTGACCACTTGTAGCTTCATAATGTGCTTTAAAGTCAGGTAGTGTAAGACCTCCAACTTCATTTTTTTTCTCAAGGTATTTTTACCTGTTCTAATAAATAAATAATAAAAAATAAATAAAGGCACCCTGCCTTTCCAAATAAAATTAGCTTTTGGTTTTTCCTACTTCTGCAAAGTAAGTTATCGGATTTTAATTGGTATTGCATTGAATCTCTAAATCAATTTGGGTAGAATTGGCATCGTAACTATATTTAGTCTTCCAGTCCATGAACATGTATGCCAGTCCATTTATTTAGGTCTTGCATGATTTCTTTTAGCAATTTCTTGTAGCTTTCTGGGTATAGATCTTTTGTATCCTTAGTTAAATTTCTTCCTAAATATTTCATTCTTTTGGTTGCTGTTGTAAATGGAACTTTTTTCTTGATTTCCTCCTAAGATTGCTCATCACTAGTGTATAGAAACTACTGATTTTGGAGTGTTGATCTTGTACCCTGGTGCTTTGCTGTACTCATTTATTCACTCTAGTAACTTTGCTGTTGATTTTTCAGGATTTTCTACATATGGTATTGTGTCATCTGCAGTGAGAGTTTTACTTCTTCCTTTCCAATTTGGTTGCTTTTTATTTCTTTTTCTTGTCTAATTTGTCTTTCTAGAACTTCCAGTATGACGTTGAATAACAATGGTGACAGTGAGCATCTTTGTCTTATGTATTGTTTTGTAACCATCTGTACTTGAATAACTGTTTCTAGTTTTGTATATTTGTGTCCTCTTCCTTTTTACTGACTAGACTAGAAAGATGATTAGGTTTTGCCACTGAAGAATATATGCTTGAACATAATCTGTTAAACTGTTTTTTCTCATTTTCTGAATTTTTTTGATAAAGAAGCATTGAATTTCCTTGACATAATATTGGCTTTATTTTATAGCTTTGCTCTCTAGATATTTCTTTTGCAGAATACTCTAAATTTTGGTGATTTTTCTTTGATCCAGAGTATGCGTTAGTCAAGAACTTAGTCTTCAGAATTAGAGACTTGTGATTGAATTCAGCTCTGCCACTTATTAGCTGTGTGATCTGGAATGAGAAATTTCAGTGTTCCTTGGCATCAGCTTCCTTCTCTGTAAAATGGTGATGTCATTTTGAATTGCATAGACTGATAAAAGGATGAATACATATTCCATGCTTAGCTTAATGTTTATTGTATGTTAAATCCTCTGTAAATATAGCTGTTATTCTAAGAGGTTATATTATCTTTTTGTGCTTTTGTTAATATGTTAATAACATTTTATTTCACAGTTGCTGGAGAGCTTGGCCTGAACTATTTATTCTTGAAATTTATTAAGGTTTTCTTTGTATTTTAGTGTATGATTAGTTTTTCTAGTTCTTCCATGGGAGCTTGAAAAAGAGGAAAATACTATTTTGTTTGTACAGATATGGATTAAAAATTTTATACCCATTTAATCTAATAATATAAGTGGGTATATGTTTTTGTATATGTTTTAAATATTTATGAAATTTTTAGGTATTTATGTTATATCGTGAAATACTTACTGTATATTCTTCAAAAGGCTCGGAATACAGCAGTGAACAAAACTGACAAAAATTCCTTCCTTTCCTGGAGCTTACTGTGTTGGGGGTGTAGGTTGGCAGGATGGCAGACAATGAAATAGAGAATCTGTGATGTGTCAGATGTTGAGAGGAGAGAGGGTTATTTCTGCTGTATTTATTGTCTTCTCAAGTGAGTCACCAAGGCCAGTGCAGATTAAAAAAAGAAGGGACTTAATTTCTGCCTCTTGATGAGGAACAACATTTGTACACAGGAAGGGGAAGAATCGATGGCTGCTATCTACCATACTAAGGTTGAGAATCTCTGACCTAATTGGCACACTGCTAAAGTCAGTATGATTGTACTGTTTGAGAACTTTAAAGAGAAAGTCACAGATAAGTCACAGATTACATTATTAGTATATTAATCGTTTATTGTCGTGTCCTACATTTTTATCTACCCAGTGGCTTATTTCATCTATTCATGAACAATAGAAACCTTTTATTTTTGTTTTGCTTTGTTTTGTTTTTGCTGTTTGTAACTGTTAAGCCCTTTAGATATATTTATTGTAGCAAATTCTGGGGAAATGCTACTCTGTTTCCTTAGCTTTCATTCCTCTGCTCTGAAAAGCAAAAGAAGAAATAAGATGTATTACTGGATCAAATTTTATTTAAAACACTTATATTGAAGTTGACCAAGTAGCACACTCTAATTCAACTTGGAATTGGCCATTGCTCCATGATATTATTGTTTGTATTTTGTAGATGATGACTCAAGAGTAAAAAGTTTTAAAGTAACAGAGGACAAAATACATCACAAATTAGGTAAGATTATTTTATTTTTCTTTCTTTTAATAAAATTTTCATTGGCGCAAATACTATTATAGAACTTTCATTTCTAAATATGAACTACTTTTTCTCAAGTGGGGGGAAATATTATTTGGATATTCAGATAAATTGAAATTATGTATTCTGTTTCCATGAATGGTAAATCATCACAAGCCACTGAGTTACTCTCTTGTGCATATATAAATCTCTTGTCCATATATAAATCCTGTAGCCCTCCTGCCCTTCGCCCTCATCATAGGGAGCATGATACCACACCTAGGCTAAGAAGCTAAGAGTAGAAAATTTTATCAAAAAACATAACTGCTAGCAAGATGGCCTTTCTGACAACCCCTTTTCCCACACTTTACTCAGTTTTCACTCCTTAACAAAGAGGTAGCTAGGTTGGGCTAAATAGGCAGAGATAGGAGCTGGGAACCAGTGGAGAAGCCCATTTCAGGACTAGAGCCCCATAGTGATATTTACTAATCAAATTCATGGGAACTCCCACTTTTGTGGCATCATAGGACAGTCTTCTCTGTTTCTTCCTATATTTGAGGCCAGGAGTGCTCCTGTACTTGTTTCTGAGGAGAACTGGTAATGGTGAGGCTTTTCTCATTGCCTCATCTGAAAATTCACCATCTTGTCTGTATCTAGCCACCCTAGTAAACAGAGACTGCTGTACTTCTCAGTGCTTAATAAAATGATGAACAGAGCAAGGAGTAGGCAAAAGGAAAGAAAAATATCCCTGAACAGAGGTTTTGGCATCCAGAAATAAGAAAATCAAGCTTTATGCCCAAGAACAGTCGTTAACCACTTCTAACAGTAGTTAACAGAACTGCTGTAGGAGATAGAGGATGACAGTTTTAACAATAAAAGAAATATGAGCACTTTCAGAAATTCAGTTAAAGCATAAAAGAATTGCTAGTACTAAAAATAATGATTTTTTTTTTAGTTTAAAAAGTCAGTTGGTGAACTAAAGGCAAGGAGACTCACTGCTGAGAGCTGAGTTAGATGGTGTTCACATGGAAGAAATTCTTTAGAACAGAGCATAAATACAAAAAGATGAAAGCCTTCAGGAAAAATATATGTAATCTCAGTGGTAATAACATGGAATAGATAAACATGAAAATGATGGGAATTCTAGGAAACAAAGCAAAACAGATGGAGGAGAGAAAACATTTAAAGATAGTAGTGCAATAAAACAACTCAGGATTAAAGATAGGCTTGAGTCCCCAGTTAGAATGAGTTTACCAAGTGCCAATCAGGGTTATTTAATAAGATACACCTCTAAACGTAAGTGATTTCAATTTCAAGGGTAGAGGTAAGCTTCTGGACAGAAAGAACTAGTTGAATACAAAGTAGAAAAAAAATGACTGACAATGCTTATCTGTGTAATATTGGAAGACAACAAAATAATATTTATAGTGTATAATAATCTGGCCAAAATATCTTTGTGATAGGTGAATTATATGTGCAGATAATGCAAGATTGAGCTAAGTATCCCCTATATGAAATATCCATATGAGGTTTTCTAACCAGATATGTAAATCAGATCTGAATCCAAAAGGAGGAAATGGTCAAGGAATGAGAATTATAGTATATATGTTTAAATGTAAATAATACTGTATATTCGTGTTTTATTGTTGTGTAACTAAAACCACAAATTAAGTGGCTTTAGGAAGCACACATTTATTCTCTCACAGTTCCTGTGGGTGAGGCGCTCAGGCATGACTTAGCTTGGTCTTCTGCTCAAGTGTCTCAAAATGCTGCAGACAAGGTGTTGTCCTGGGCTGTAGTCCAATTTGAGGCTCAGGGTCCTCTTCCAAGCTTTCATGATTGTTGGCAGAATTCACTTCCTTGAGGCCTGAAGTCGTCCCCATTTCCTTACTCACTTAGTTAACAGTGGGCCACACTCAGCTACCAGAAGTCACATGCAGTTCTTGCTATGTGATTGTTACCATAGACTCTTTCAAAATGTGTTAGCTAGGTCTTAAATCAGCAAGGAAGAATCTCCTTCTGTTTCTGCTAGACATTCTTAACTATATTCTCATATATAAATATATAATGATATAATCACAGAAATGATATCCAGTCATCTTTGCTATAGTCTATTGATTAGAAGGTCAGAAGTCCTTCCTGCATTCTGCTGGGGGCATTATACAAAGGTGTGTGACTCACTGTAGATTACGTTATGGTATATCTACCAATTAATACTAAAGTGATTGGGGATTTATTAATACTAAATAAGGATTTTTGTAATAGTCCCTTATAATCCAGTCTTTTTAAAGAAAATTTGATATGGTGCGGAGGAGAGTAGGGGTGGAAGATAGGTAGTGAAAATAATCTCAGAGTTTCATTTTACTGAGTAGGAGAAAGGAAAGAATGTAGTAGTTTGGTTAAGATTATCATTTTTGATATTTTCCTGGAGAAATAGGAGTTTGATTTTTCAGTGTCTGAAATGGGGGGGTAATGTTAGAGTGAAAAAGTACAGCAAACTTGGAAATAATCAAAGGTAGGGGAAAGGAAAGAAATGGTAATTTGATGAAAGCAATGAAAATGAGAAAGAAAAGTCAATAAATGTAAGTTAGTAAATTGGAGGAGGTGGGAAATGGTGACACAGTGGCAGAGTTCTCACCTGCCATGCCAGAGACCCGGGTTCAATTCCAGGTGCCTGCCCATGTTAAAAAAAAAATGAAATGGAAGGAATAAATGAAAGTGTATTACTTGTTAAACTAAGTAAATATGAATGGATTGATTCCTCTGATAAGATAGAGACATCAGATTTGGTTAAACAATATATCAAGCCAACCTATATGTTAAGAAACATAAAAAACAGATTTTAAAGTAAAAGATAGTCAAAGGATTATGTAGGCAAATGTAAACAAAATGAAATAGTAGAATTTTAATAGAGAGAGTGGAATTTAAGGCTAAAAATCCTGAACAGAATAAAGAAAGGCATGTGATGATAGAAAAATATTAAGTAGATAGAAAAATCATAAATTTCATGTACCAATCAACCTTGCAACTAAAATGTATAAAGAAGAAATTAATATAAACAGCCAGGAGATTTTCATTTAAACAATACAGTTAGAATGGTGCATTTTAATAAACTGCTTTCATAATTGGACAGCTCTAATAGACAAAATAGTTAAAGATGTAGAAATTTAATACTATAGCCAGTAAACTCAAATATATGTAACTTTGTATTGTTAAGATAAAATAAGCGTCTCTGTGTGTGTATATATATATATGTATATACACACACATGCACACACATAATCTCACCCCTGTCTAGTTTCCTGTTGCAGAGCATTGAGATAGTTTCCAATGCATTTTCTTGCTATTATAAACATTACTGCCATAAATATTCTTATACCTATACCTTTGCCCATTTTTGTATTTTTGCAAATTCAATTTCTAGAGATGAAATTGCTTGGCCAAAGAGTATAATCGTACATATTGCCAGATTGTTTTCAGTCAGTGAAAATTTCTACCAACAGTATATGAGAGTGCTGTGCTTCTTTAAAATTGCCCAAACAGAGAATTATCAGGTTTTTAAATTTTTGCCAATCTGGTAGCCTATTTTTTTTAATTAGGATTTCTTATCAGCACGAATACATCCTAACATTTCATTTTCTACTCATTTTTCTAAAACCATTAATGTTCTGAAAGGTGGTAATATCAGTCCAATCTTTCCATAGTGCAGAGTATCATCCAACTAGACATTTATATGTGTGCGTCTTTTTACAGTGTTGCCCTCCAACACACCAAATGTTCGCAGGACCAAGAGAACACGATTGAAACCTTTGGAATACTGGCGAGGGGAGCGAATAGATTATCAAGGAAGGCCATCAGGTAAAATTCAATTTATGCTTTAATGTCTGTCAATGATAAAAAAATATTTTAGGATTGCTATAGTTCATTGATTTTTACTGTGGGCAAGGCACTGTTCTACATATTTATTTATGTTAATTAATTAACATTATATATATAATTTAATAATTCATTTAATAATTCCCTAAATTATTACTAAATAATTACTAAAATGTAATATGAGTAGAATTCAAAATCAGACTTGTCTGATTCCTATAGAGATGGTGATTTTTTTCTCTATGATAGCTATTTGAAGCAGTATATGACCTAATAGAATGTTATTTTTGTGTTATCCAACAAGATTTCTAATTGAATAAAATGAAGCATTAAATCAGAACATGAAAAAATAGTAAAGATAAAATATTCATTGTTGTTATTCTCATCTTTTTTCTTTATATTTTGCTACAAAAATATTTGGGGGTAGGCAGAAAAATATAGTGTTGTTAAAGTTGTTTCCTTTCTTTGAATATACCTAAACTAAAGGAGCTAAACTAAAGTGTTGATTATTATAAACAGTTCATTCCTGGACTTTTAAAAATTTCTTAATTTAAAAAATGTTTTACAACCACTGATAGTTGTTGATTCAATCAAGCAACAGAAATCATTGAGTCATGTTTCATTAATGCATCTAGATTTGGGGTAGTAGAGATATAAGTGAAATTGGTTGGTATCAATGTTATTTGAACTATTTGCTGTAGAATGTGTAATGATGTATTCTTTGGTGTTTTGAAAGGAAATATGCTGAATTAATTTGAAAAGTTTTGTTTTAAGCTTTTCATTTCCCAGGTATGGTATTTTTTTATTTTGACTTTTTTATTGTCATTGTTAAATTTCAGGAGGATTTGTGATTAGTGGAATACTATCCCCAGACGAAATGTCATCTAAAAGGAAGGCAAAAGGAAACATGGGAAAAGTCAACAAAATAGCTAATAGGAAAAGGATCTGCCTTGATAACGATGAAAGAAGTATGACCTTATTCTTGAAAATAACTTTTAGATTTTATTTTAATAACATAGTAGTTTGAGAAGAAGCTCTTTGCAGATTTTGAAATTTACATCTAAAAACTTCAGACTTAATACTATAGGTAAAAATTTGCTTTTTCATTTTTCTACAGATTTTTAAAGTAAACTTTTTATTCTTAGGAAAAAAAAAATCATTAGTAGCATAGAATAAAAGATTTCCTCTCGAATCATTTGCCCAGTCAAGTAAAGCTTACCTTTTTCTATGCCCAACCTCTTGTTAAAATAGACATTTCAATAAATTCTTTTAAAGTATATTATGTGCTTCCAGTTGTCTTAGAGAATATGCAAAATGTAATCCAATTTAATTACTTTATGCTGTAAGAGTTTAAGAGTTGTAATGTTATAATGAGCTTACAGTTTTCATAAATTTAGGATGTTTGCTTTTATATTAAATCATTGTAGGTTTTTGAATTTGAATTTTTGATTATCATAGTAGCCATTATAAACAAAGACATTGTTATGCCTCTGGCAGTTTTCTTTTACAACTCATAGCTGTATTTCATTTTGGAATTTCTTTATAATTGAGAAGAAATTTAAGTAAATAGTTTGTATCAATGACATTTCTTTTGCAGAGAATAAATTAGTGACAAATCTGAATATACCTCTAGGAGACCCTTTTCAGCCAACGAGAGTAAAGGACCCAGACACAAGAGAGATTATTCTCATGGGTAAGATTAGGCATGATATTGAAAATACTTACTTTAGTGTATAGTAAGGATATGTCTAGCAAGGGCACATATCAAGCAGACAAATGCTAGCCTTAAGACAAGGTCCTAGAAGCCTCCTGCTTTAATATATTAGATGTCCTTAATCATTTAGTTCCTAGAAAGTAGGAAACGCCACAAGAAGTATGGGGGGTGTGCTATATAGTTTGTGGGGGGTAGCAGAAGACACTCACCTATTTACCAACCAGGTAACGTTTACATACAGGAAATATATAATTAATTTTTAACTGTACCAGTGTGTACTGAGGAGTATTTGTCCTAAGTCAGAAGACAGATAGGTCAAAAACAGACCTAATTTGACTATGAGATAGATTCTACTTGATATCTTAAGTAGCGAAGTTATGTCCATAGTCACGTCGTTTATTTGGTAGCAGAGGTAGCAGTACAGAGAATTTTGTTTAGTGTAGTCTTGCTATACTGTACGAGTTTAGAAAAGTTGTGAGTGCTATTGTGAAGAGTTCATCACTTTTTTGTTCAGTCAGTATATTTTCTATATCATGTAGTCTAGGATCACAAACATTCTTATATATCCAGGAAACAGAGGCAGAAGCTGATTGCTGATAGAAGGAATGAATTATAGATGTAGAAATGTTTGTAAATGAAAGAGAAGTTCCAAGGTGAGATAGTAATTTGTAAAAAGTAGTTAGAACTCTGGTTTCTCATAGCTTTTACTTGATAAAGATCTTATCTAATCATTGGTCAAGTAAACTAAAAAAATTCTGTTGACCTGGTGATACTTTTATATTGTGGGCTATTTAAACTTTTTAAAGATAAGAAATTCTTGTCTGTCAGCTCATTTTATCTTTTGAACAAAAATGACTGCCATTATTGCTAATTTCTAAGACTTAATATGAGTGCTTACTTTGCCAGACAGTGTTTTAAATATTGTATGCACATTGAACTCATTTACAGCTCTTTAACGTAGATGAACTGTTATTATCCCATATTACAGAAAAGGAAACGGAGGCCCAGTGAGAGGTTAAGGAACTTGCCTAAGGTCACACAGCTTGTAAGACTGAAGCAGAATTTGACTTTTCTCTCTTGCCTGTTTCCTCTTCTGTAAAATTTAGCTCCTCAGTTAGTGCTCTTAAACCGCCTCTATCTCTCTAAGTCAAATTTATATCTAGAAATAACTTTGTTAGAAATTTGCGTATGTTGTTATCATTGAGCAGTATCATTGCTATTGCATTATGTATATTTCTCTTTTTCTCCTAGATCTTATAAGGCCACGAGATACATATCAATTTTTTGTTGAGCATCATGAGTTGAAAGTATATAAAACATTGGATACATCCTATTTTTCTTCTGGAAAATTGATATTAGGGCCATGTCAAGAAAAGGGAAAGCAGCATGTTGGCTCTGATACATTGGTAAGTATCTGTGTTTCTCCTTATATTTATTTTTTGCTATAAGCACAGCACTGATTTACTGGTTTGATGAGATATTTAAAATGCCAAGTTTTATTTGTATGAAAATCCTATTACTGTAGTGCACAGACAATTTTTATCTCATTCATTTATAGCCAACCAACTTAAAGCACTTGTTCTGTGCTGCCTTGAGATTCAGAAGTGTAAGGAATGGTATTACAAGAATTTTAGAATTTAGATTTGCAGATAAATCATTGGAATTTTAGAACTAGAGGGAATATCGATTAAGTTATATTTCTCATTTCTCAGATTACACAATTGAGAAATAGGGAGAATAAAAAAACTTCTTAAATATCACATTACTTATTAGCAGCAAATTTAGGACTAGGCACTAAATAGTTACTTCTGTATGTACCAAGCAATATACTGTTATATATATATATATATACCAGTATTACTGGCTGAAGTATAAACGAAATCCTGCGTGAATCTCCTCTTACACTTGCTTTCTCTCTGTCTCTCTCTCTCCTGCTTTCTTGTGCGCACGCGCACAAACACACACACACACACACACACACACACACACACACACGTTGAAGTACCCTTTACTTTAAGCACTTTCTAAGTGCCAGGTATCATGCTAAGAAGTTCATACATAGTAGCTTAGAAAGGTAAAGTAACTTGCCCAGGTTCACCCAATTAGTTAATTACACTCTGTTAGGCTTCTGATTTATACACTTTACTGCTGTATCATCTGCATTAGCAGAAAGTGTTACTAGAGAATAGCTTCGAAGAGGATAGAGATAATTTTAGGGGAGAAGGGAGCCATTTCCAGAAGGGTTGAAGATATTTAAAACAATATGAATAAAAGTATGGAAGTCACGGTTAAACATGAAAGAGGCAATAAAGACAAGATTCTGAACACAACAAATTGCTTTGTGTTCCTGAAGTCTTAAAAATCTCAAAATTTTAAAGGCAGACGTGTCAAAATAGTGCCAGTTCCCCAGATACAAAGAATTTGTTAGAAATTGAATAAAAAATGAAAGCCACTAGGCTTAGGGAATTGAAAACACCATCTAATGGTACTACTTAGTTGGTGACTGTAGTTACTTCTCTCCCTTTGTTAGTCCTTTGGGAAAATCAGTTTGGATTAAATAGCTGTTCAGGAATGTGTGGTTGTGGTAGTGATGTGTAGTAGTAAAGAAGAAAATAATAGTTTAGCTGAACTTATGTGTTCTAGTTTGCTAACTGCCAGAATGCAATATACCAGAAACGGAATGGCTTTTAAAAAGGGGAATTTAATAAGTTGCTAGTTTACAGTTCTAAGGCTGAAAAAATGTCCCAATTAAAACAAGTCTATAGAAATGTATGATCAAAGGCATCCAGGGAAAGATACCTTGGTTCAAGAAGACTGATGAAGTGCAGTTTCTCTCTCAAGTGGAAGGGCACATGGCGAACACAGTCTGAATTTCTCTCTCATCTGGAAAGGCACATGGTGAATACGGTCAGGATTTCTCTCTCTGGAAGGGCAGATGGCAAAAACAGCATCATCTGCTAGCTTCCTTCTTCTCCTGGCTTCCTGTTTCATGAAGCTCTCCGGGAGGCGTTTTCCTTCTTCATCTCCAAAGTTCGCTGGCTGATGAACTCTGTTTCTTGTGACTATGTCGTTCTGCTCTGTTCTCTCTGAATCACTCTCATTCTCCACAATGTTTCCTCTTTTACAGGACTTCAGGAACTAATCAAGACCCACCCAAATGGGTGGAGACACGGCTCCAGCTAATCCAGTTTAACAACCACTCTTGATTAAATCACATCTCCAGGGGGGTGATCTAATTACAGTTTGACGCATACAATACTGAATAGGGATTAGAAGAAACGGCTGCCTTTACAAAATGGGATTAGAATTAAAACATGGATTTTCTAGGGTACCTACATCATTTCAAACCAGCACATTATACAATTGCCATTTCTGTGGGTAGAGAAAAATAATTGAATACCATAATTTTATTCTCCAAATCAGAGCATTTTTGAGGGTGAACAGGGGAGTACTATTAATTATTATGTTTTTGAATAACAGCCATAAACTGAGATTTTGCTGGGCTTATAGTTTTCTCAGTTATAGTATTTCTTATACATTGGGTAAGGTTATATTACAGAGGATATGATTAGGATAATTTCAGTTTTTTAGGTAGGGAATCAAATGTCTTTATCATACAATTAAAGTTTAGACATCTCAGTTAAGAAGTAGAAATGTTCTCTGTAAACATTTATCTTAGGTTTAGTCCAATAACATTTATGGAGGATCTCCTACTAGGGTGCACTCTCAAGGAGTTCTGCTCTAGGGGTAGGGTGATGATGATACTTAAATAACTAACTTGAACATACTGTGAAAAGTGACGTAATGTCATATTTATATTTTAAACTGTTGAGGAAGCAGTTTAATGAACAAGCAGTTTGTCTGAGGGAAGGGGAGAGTGTCTCTGTTGCTCTGTGGTTTATTTCTCTATATAAAGCAAGTTGTTAAAAGTTAAATGTACAAGTAGTCAGTTTATACAATTGCCTTTAAATTTCTACTGCCTTTGGATTACCTTTCCTCCATTTCAAATTACATGAACTACCCAACAAGAGAAAACAAAACTCAGCTTCAACTCAGTTGTGATTTTCTCAGCTCTCAGTTCATTATAGAGTAGACTGTGTATCATTGGAATGTCTCTAGGAGAAAAGAATACCATTGGAGATAGAAGCCTCAACAGTACAAAATATTATATATCTGTATTCTTAATTAGAAAAATTATAGAATTTGAAAAGTATCAAATTTTAAGAATATTTAATGTTATATTAACATTTTAAAAATATTACATTCTAAGGACATATTTTAGTCTTTGACATTATAGGAATCTGTGAAATCATGAGTATCTGGAGTATCACATTCAAAACTATTCTTTTTGCTAGCAAAATTAACATAAATTCAAAAGAGAAAAAAGAAAGCATCAAGACTCTTGTATTAGTAAATAAGGGTACCTTGAGTGAGGAAAGATAAGGAAAAGGTATACATGAAATCTAAGATTAAATTTTTATTATTATATCAGTAAAACTAGAATCCTGTTTTAAATATTTTAAAATATTCATTTGTTTAGTCTTAAAATATTTCAGATTGACCAGGAGTTATTAGAAGAGTAAAAATAGCATTGAAATAACTAAAGAGAGAAATGGTCCCAGTAATATGATAAAGGTGCAATTAAATATATGAAATGTCACCACTGAACTAATTGTAATTACCTGTTAAACTCCAATGCCTTTATTATGCAAAAGGAAATTTGAGTAGCAAATGTTTGAAGTGTTTAACTGATTGATATTCAAAGTAATCCACATTAAAAACAACTGTTCTCTATACTTTCAGAGGTAATAGAACTTATTAAATAAATGTTCATTCTTTTGATGTATAAATCTCATTTCAAGAAGTTTATCCTATGAAATAATTTAAAAGTTGGGGGAGGGGAAGTTGAACATATGAAGTTAAATATTGCAACACTGTAATTGCAAAAAAATAAAAACTATTGAAGTGTGCTGCCGAAAGGAAATGGTTATACTATTATGTGATAATAAGCAATTATATAGCACTTATATATTCCAGGCACTGTACTAATAATTTTTTACATTAATTTAAGCATATTATTTTGAAGATTAAAAGAAGTCGTTTAGGATAAACTTTTGAGAAAAATGTGCCAAGTAGAAAATTTCCCATATTTAATCTGACCAGAATCTGGAAATGCAAATGACAAAAACTTGAAGGAAATACAGAAAATAATGTGTTAACTGTTTTGTTTGGTTGATTTTATACTTTGTGATTATAGTTTATTTTTATTTATTTTGAATATTTCCTTTAACTTTTTATCATGAATATCAGAATTAAAGTTTTTTTAAATAACAAATAGTTTTAAATTCTTAATACACAAAGCACACACAGATATATGCTTTTGAAAAACAAATAGAGTTTGCAAGATGGAGTGCTAGCAAAATTAATTCATAATGTTAGAAAATCTGTAGAAGAATTTGAAGAGCTAACATACTAATTATGGGAACCCTCTAGGATGACGGAAGATGATAAGGGTAGCTGAGGCTGAACATGCTTCAGCACAAGTCAAATCAGTGGGAGAAAGCTTAGGATGTTTTACTTGTTTACCTGTTGCGTTCCGTAGATCTTTTAGCCTCATGGCCACTGTAAAGCAGAGCAACAGCATCCTAGTATGGGGGGTAATATTGGGCCAAAGCCCAGTGAGATGATGAAAATGATAAAATTTACATAAGCAGAACCGTGAGTTATTCCTCTTTTCCAATTGTTGTCTTAGTTTTCTAGGGCTGCTGTAACTAAGTATCACAAACTTGGTGGCTTAAAATAACAGAAATGTATTTTATCACAGTTCTGGAGTTTAGAAATCCAAAATCAAGGTCAAGCATGCAGGGCCATGCTTCCTCTGAAGTCTGTAGATTCTGGTGGTGGCTTGACAACAATCCTGTTTTCCTTGGTTCATGGCATAATCCATTCTCTGCCTCTGTCACATGGCTATCTGACTGTGTCCAAATTTCTACTCCTTATAAAGACATCAGTCACAGTGAATTAGGGCCAATATCTTAACTAATAACTAATCCAGTTAGGCTTCATCTTAATTAACAACTCTACAAAGACCCTGTTTCCCAGTGGGATCACATTCATAGACTGGGGTTAGATGTATTCCAGTTAGTAAAATGAAGAAGGGATATTAGCATTGAATATTACCCTTTTATAATTTCTGATGAACTTCTGACAAGTTGGGTATAGGCATTGAGTATCAATAGCTGTAACATCTTAAAAAGCACTACAACTAGACACTGTCTGTCTCCTGATAGAAGAACACAACATTAGCTGTGAAATGGCCTCGCTTTGTCCATCCTCACAGAAAACAAAAAACCCAAAAACCTGAATCTGATTAAGTCTCTAGATCTAACTATCAGTTTATAGGAAATACATAGGGTAGTGGAATCTTAAATGACACCACAGGGATACACTTAAAATCCAGCTGTGCAAAAAATTTTATGGCAAACTGCTTGATTACTTCAATAAATAAGCTGCAAGGAATAAAAATGAGAGATCAGGGTGAAACTATGTGCCAGGTCTCAACCATGCATTGACTTTTTGGAGTAGGTAATTATTTGTTGTATGGGGTCCATGCTCTGCATTATAGTATGTTTAGCAGCATTCCTGGCCTCTGCTTATGAGATGCCAATAACATTCCTCAAGATGTGCAGTCAAAAATATCTTCAGACACTGCCAAATATCCCCTGAGGGGTGGGGTTGGCAAAGTCAACCTGGTTAATAAGCATTGCTATAGATTGAGACAAATGAACCAATCACAATGTGTGATTCTTATTTGGATCCTCACTCAAACAAAGCCTTGAAAATATGGTATTTAAGAGAATTGGCAATTTGAACATTGACTGGTATTTGATATTGTTGATGGAATAATAGTTTTGTGGTCAGGTTTACAAAAAAGCACCTTGACATTTAAAGATACACACTGAAGTGTTTACAGGTGAAATATGCTGGGCATTTGTTTCAAAGTAATATAGAATTGTGAAAGTAGACTCTGGGTGGGTAGGTTGTTGGAGTTAGATATACATGGAGGTTCATCATACTGTTCTATTTTTATGAATTTTAAAAGCCTCTGTTAGAGAATGTTTGTTAAACTGAGACAGAGATATGGTTAAGAGAGCCACACTGAATAGATAAAAAAGCAAAAGAAAAACACCTACTAATAAATACTTTTGACTCTCTGGACAGTGTTTTAACTTTTGTTTCTTCAGTTCGGGCAAGTTTTATTCTGAATGCAATACAAAATTTTTTCTTATTTAAGTGTAAAAGTTTCTTTAGGATCATTTAGTAGCTTTTTTCGCTTTTTAGGGAGGTGCTGTTAATTGTATTTAATTTTTTTGTCTTTTTACTGTCTCCTTGATTCATTAGTCAGATTGAATAGTCTGGCATACTAAGCACAAACCATTACAGAGGAGCACATAAACCTACTTATTTTTCTAGTTTAGCTAGGTGATTTTCTTTACCGTGATGTTAAATTTTCATAAGTTTATGAATAGGAAGGAGAAAAGAAATTTTAAACACTCTTAGTTTTTCTCTTGCTCCCCTAACAAATTATCAGCAATTTGGTGGATTAAAGCAACATCATTATTATCTTATGATTCAGTGGGTTAGAAACCTGGCAGACTTGGGTGGATACTCTGCTTAGAGTCTCACCAGGCCAAGATTAAGGTGTTGGTAGGGCTGTGTTCCCTTCTGGAAGCTCTGGGGGAGGTATCCACTTCCATACTCATTCAGGGTTTTGGCACAATTCAGTTCTATGTAACTGTAGAACTGAAATTCCCAATTCCTTGTTGACTTTTGGCCCCCTTCTACCATCATCATTGTCAACAATGTGAATCCTTCTCATGCTTCTAATGTCTCTAACTTCTTCCTCATCTCTCTTCTGCTTACAGCAGGAGAAAGTTTTCCACTTTTAAGGAAACAATCGAGGATAATCTCCCCATTTTGAGATTCCTTTTGCCACGTAATATAACATATTTACTGTTTCTGGGGACTATAATGTGTACATCTTTGGGAGGCCATTATGCTGCCACCATATATCTCTTAAGGTTCTTTGGAATGTTATCATTGTTCTGGGTCAATCTGAAATAAGATTTTTATTTTAAATTTTACAGGTTTTTTATGTTAACTTTGGTGACCTTTTATGTACCTTACATGAAACACCTTATGTAATATCTACTGGAGATTCGTTTTATGTTCCTTCAGGTAAGAATAATTAAAGACATTTTATTTGTAGTTACAATATATTTATATAGTTGCTTATGGACACCATGAAAATCGAGGCCAGAGAATGAAATGTGATGTGACTGATGCCAAATTCATATTTTAATTTTATCATTAGGTAAGTACATTAATGGTTCAATACATGAAAATTGAACAAGAGTTGTTTTTTGCTGTATTAGAAATAATTAGTAGATACATGATATCCCAGGTAGAAGATAAATTCTCTCTCCCATGTTATCTTTTAAGACATTATGTAGTCAGATAGTTTTTAGTGAGTTATTTTAAATATACTGAACATGTGCTATCAGTTATTGAAGAACACAGGTTTTTGGAAATAGAAATTTTAAATCATTTGTTCAGTTATTTATTCAACAAATATGGTTGAAGTTGACTATGGCCAGAGTTTGAGATACATAAGTAAGCAAAACAGGCAAAAACTTCTGCCCTCATGGAGACTTACATTCTAACAGAAAGAGACAGTAATAGTTGTATTTATATGTCTGTAGTATATGCCAGCACGTTGTGAACACTTTACATTTATTAGTTCAGTTAATCTTAAAATGCCTTAATTTCTCATTTATGGAAAGTATCAGCAATGAGTGACCAGTGTATCACTCAGTGCTAGTAAACCCTATCTTATGTTTTTTATCTGTATCTTATTTTTGCTATTATTTATTATCTAAGTTTATTTAATGGTGGCATATCCTGTTTTTAACTTTGATGTTTTATTTTATTTAACATTTCACCTTTTATGCTAACCTATATATGTGTTTCTGTTTGGGGTAATCCATTGGTTATTTTACAGGAAAATATTATTTTTTCTTCCTGCACCCTTATCTCATGTCTGCTTTGTTATTAAAATGATGCAGAATTTATATTGTTTCATGCCTTATTTGATTCACAGGTGGATTAATTTTGGATTAATAAATTTAAAATTAAATAAGAGTTACTTTGGGTTAGGTAAATTCATCGTTTTTATTTTGTGTTATACATTATAACTGCCATGGTGATGGCTGAGTACTTAATCAAAAGGAAATGATTCCTATGGAAATAACTTGCTTTTATTTTGTGTCATTTTTAGGTAATTATTACAACATCAAAAATCTTCTAAATGAGGAAAGTGTTCTTTTTTTTACTCAGATAAAAAGATGAAAGATGAAACAAAGTTTAACAGTGTTTATACAAATTTGTACAGTGAGACGTTTAACTTTGTAATTCCTTGTGATGTTTTAAAATAAAATTTTTATTTTGTGTGTACTTGTTGTATCAGTTAAACATTTTCAAAGTTCCATTGTGTTGTCTGATTTTACCACAACTATATGCGTTGCCTGTAGTGATGCCATATTATTTTAATAATCAAGAACACCAAAATCACTGTTCTTCTGACAATTCTTTGTCACAAGAAATCTGATTATTAAGCCTATTCATTTAAAAAAATATTTTCCATATCTTAGTTTTATATTATTAATCATTAAATAATCCAATAGGGAACTGTGGTAAATGGTACATTGGGAGTAGCATATATTTAAACCAACAGTTATATATAAACTTCTTTTCCCTTATATTTCTGCTTACCTTTTCTGCTTTTTTTATTTGTTTGCTGAAGGAGGTACCCTTTGCCTTTGCTAGCTATGTTTGGTTCCCCTTCCCCTTTTACTATTAAAATGAAATGCTTCAACAAACAAATAGAGGCTAAAGAGTCTAATTTTGATTTCTTTTATATAGATACATGATTAATTAAAATTAACTCTGAAGAAATTGGTGTTTCATGATAAATCATCTTTAGGCCAACCCCTTTTTAGGTCTATATTAGACAGTTAAATGCTTTTATAGATTAAGAGCCTCCTAGAGATAGAACACATATAACTCAGAAATTGATGAATAATGAAATGAACACTACCCAGAAATCCACATTTCAAGCAGTGACATTTATCAGCTTTTCGAAATATATTGTTGAGTTGACTAGGAAAGAATATTGAAGTGCAAATAAATTAAATTTAAAAAAGGTAGAAATTACTTTTTACCTCAGTTTTTGGCTTAAATACATTTCCTTGTGGGAAATGTCATGGTATTTTTGCTGATATGATAGGCAATGTTTGAGCTTTATCAGAATATTTATATCATGAGTTAATGGAAACTTACATCTTAGAAAATTTAAGACAATATAAAAATGATGTGCATTCTTGTTAAACACATTTACTGAGTGCCGTTTCTGCAAATGTTGGGTAGGCCCAGACAAAATATTGCTGTTTATCATAGAGAAGTCAAAATTGCCATTTTATTGTTTATGTTTTTATAGCATAGAAAGCAGTCTGCCATGCTGAGAAATTTGTTAATATGTAGGAAATCCTACTACTTCATGAATTTAAGAATCTGCCTTTAAAATGTCACTGACTTTTTTCTTTCTTGGAGCTGCTGAAGCTTTACCCCTGCATTTCAAATGAATTGCTCCAGCTCCTCTCTTGATGAAAGGAGAGTTAGTACAAAAGATCATTGCACAATAATCCAGGCTTTCCTCTTAAAATCACCGGAAGAACTAAGATTATGTAGAAAAGTAAAGGAGATTTGGAGAAAAAAATTGGTTAAATGTCAGAAACAAATTGCAGAAACAAATTCAGCTTATTCCTGAAGTTATTTTAAATATATTAGCCCAAACATCTTCGTCCCATTTGACAAAATTGTAATTCTGTAGTGTATTAAGGTTCTCTAGAGAAACAGAATCAACAGGAAACATTCAAAAATACAAAATTTATAAAAGTGTCTCACATGCCCTGGGAACACAGAGTCCAAAATCTGCAGGGCACTCTGTGAAGCCGACAATTCCGATGGAGGGTCTGGACGAACTCCACAGGAGAGGCTTGATGGCTGAAGCAGGAGAAGAGCCTGTCTCTTCTGAATCCTCATTAAAAGGCTTCCATTGATTAGACTGAGCATCACTTATTGCAGAAGACACTCCCCTTGGCTGATTACAAGTGGAATCAGCTATGGATGCAGCTTACATGATCATGATCTAATTCTATGAAATGTTCTCATTGCAACAGACAGGCCAGCACTTGGCCAAGTTGACATATGAAGCTAACCATGACAGTCCACCCCTTGTCAACTTGGCAGCTATATATATCACCTTAAACTAGACCTCATTTCTAAATTAAAAACATTAAAACGCACATTTTTTTTCTTTCACCTAACAATACTCAACTGTACTGCATATAACTGGAAGCACAGTAACTATCTCCAGAATAGGGTGCAAGTCCTTGGTAATATTCATTCTTAAACCTTATATCTTACAACTTAAATAGTATAACAGGAACAAAACAGCATCACAGTCCTTGTTTCTGTAACTGATCACGTGGTCATAGTTCATATTTATCACTACCTTCTTCCATTACCCATTCCATGTTCCTATTTACCCTCAGCGAGCACTTCAGCTGGCCATGGTTCTTTGCCTAGTGGGGTGACCTAAACCTTCATTCCTGAAGTTTCAGACCCACTGGTAGTCCTGCCTGGATTGGGTTGTTGCAGTTTTCCCTTGATTTTTATCACAAAAATCAAAGTACTAAAAATGGTACTAAAAAGTACTAAAAAAGTTGCCCTAGGGGATCTCCTATATTCCAAGAAAACTCTTCTTTACATCCATTGTATAGTTGCAGTCCTATTTCCCCCGATAGGGTCAATCACCCCAGACAATACTGCAATTCCTTTCTTGGCTTGTTGATCCAGGGGCATGAGTAGCCCAAAATGATCAGGTGGCAGTCTTTGATTCCAGTTCAATGGAATCATTGTTTCTCCTGGTGGAAATACTCCCCCTTTTGGAACTAAAATCTGTAGACCAGCAGATCTCAGGGTCTCAGGGACAGGAAGCAAAAGTTTTCCTAGTGAATCACTAGGGGTAATAGTGAGTGGTGCCACTTCCATTTCCACTCCTTGATTCTTGGACCCATGGATCCTGGCTATGGGAGAAACAGCACCATACAGCATACACTGATTAAGAGCATGTACCGCTTCCTGGAGAACATGCCAGCCTTTCAAGATATTGCCACCTAGTTGGCACCGTAATTGAGTTTTCAAAAGGCCATTCCACCATTCTATCAATCCAGCTGCTTCTGGACAATGGGGAACATGGTAAGACCAGAGAATTCCATGAACATATGCCCATTCCTGCACTTCATTTGCTGTGAAGTATATTCCTTGATCAGAAGCAATGCTATGTGGAATACCATGATGATGGAAAAGGCATTCTGTAAGCCCACGGATGGTAGTTTTGGCAGCATTGTGTGCAGGGAAAGCAAACCCATACTCAGAGTATGTGTCTATTCCAGTTGGAGCAAATCGCCGCCCCTTCCTTGAAGGTAGTGGTCCAATGTAATCAACCTGTCACCAGGTAGCTGGCTGGTCACCTCGGGGAATGGTGCCATATTGGGGACTGAGTGTAGGTCTCCACTGCTGGCAGATCAGGCAGTCAGCAGTGTCTGTAGCCAAGTCGGCCTTGGTGAGTGGAAGTCTACGTTGCTGAGCCCATGCATAACCTCCATCTCTACCACCATAACCGCTTTGTTCATGAGCCCATTGGGCAATGACAGGAGTTGCTGGGGAAAGAGGCTAACTGGTATCCATAGAATGGGTAATCTTATCCACTTGATTATTAAAACCTTCCTCTGCTGAAGTCACCCTCTGGTGCACATTCCCATGGGCCACAAACATGTTCATATTTTTAGCCCATTCAGAAAGGTCTGCCCACATACCTCTTACCCAGACCTCTTTGTCACCAATTTTCGAATTAGGGTCTTTCCAAGTCCCTGATCATCCAGCCAAACCAATAGCAACAGCCCATGAGTCAGTATAAAATCACACCTCTGGCCAGTTCTTCCAAGGAAAATGAACAACCAGATGCACTGCTCGAAGTTCTGCCCACTGGGAGGATTTCCCCTCACCACTGTCCTTCAAGGACACCCCAGATAGGGGTTGTAGTCCTGCATCTGTCCACTTTCGGGTGGTACCTGCATATCATGCTGAACCATATGTAAACCAGGCCCAAGTTTTCTCTTCCTCAGTCAATTCACTGTAAGAAACTCCCCAAGAGGCCATAGCTCTGGTCTGGGAAAGAGAAGGTAATGTGGCAGGAGTGGTAACCATGGGCATTTGGGCCACTTCCTCATGTAACTTACTTGTGCCTTCAGGACCTGCTCTGGCTCTATCTCGTGTATACCATTTCCATTTTACAATAGAGTGCTGCTTTGCATGCCTAACTTTATGGCTTGGTGGGTCAGATAACACTCAGCTCATGATAGGCAACTCAGGTCTCATGGTAACTTGGTGGCCTGTTGTTAAGCATTTGGTCTCTACTAAGGAGCTGCTGGATCATACGACCCAAGTGGCAGAGCAGCTTGTCCAGCAGCCTGGACTTCTTGTAGAGCCTCCTCTTGTTCAGGTCCCCACTCAAAGTTAGCAGCTTTTCTGATCACTCGACAAATGGGCTGGAGTAGCACACCCAAATGAGGAATATGTTGTTGCCAAAATCCAAAGAGACCAACTAGGTGTTGTGCCTCCTTTTTTGGTCGTAGGATGCAGCAACTTATCCTTCACCTTAGAAGGGATATCTTGACATGCCCCACACCAGTGGACACCTACAAATTTCACTGAGGTGGGAGGCTGCTGTATTTTTGTTGGATTTATCTCCCATCCTGACCTGCAAATGTCTCACCAGTAAGTCTAGAGTAGTTGCTACTTCTTGCTCACTAGGTCCAGTCAACATGCTATCATCAATATAATGGACCAGTGTGATGTATTCTGGTAGGCAGAAATATTCAAGGTTCCTGTGGACAAGATTATGGCATAAGGCTGGAGAGTTGATATACCCCTGTGGTAGGACAGCGAAAGTATATTGCTGACCTTGACAGCGGAAAGCAAACTGTTTCTGGTGGTCCTTGCTAATAGCTATTGAGAAAAAAGCATTTGCCAGGTGAATAGCTGCATACCAGGTACCAGGGGATGTACTTATTTGCTCAAGCAATGATACCACATCTGAAACAGCAGCTGCAAATGGACTTAGCATCTCATTGAGCTTAAAGTAATCCACTGTCATTCTCCAAAACCCATCTGTTTTCTGCATAGCCAAATAGGAGACTTGAATGGGGATGTGGTGGGAATCACCACCCCTGCATCCTTCAAGTCCTTAAGAGTGGCAGTAATCTCTACCATCCCTCCAGGAATCCAGTATTGCTTCTCATTTACTATTTTGCTTGATAGGGGCAGTTCTAGTGGCTTCCACTTGGCCTTTCCCACCATAATAGCCCTCATTGCACAAGTTAGAGAGCCATTGTGGGGATTCTGCCAGTTTCTCAGTATGTCTATACCAATTATACATTCTGGAACTGGGGAAATAACTACAGAATGGGTCCAGGGCCCACTGGACCCACTGTGAGATGGACCTGAGCTAAAACTCCATTGTTCACCTGGCCTCCATAAGCCCGCACTCTGACTGGTGAACCAGAGTGACGTTTTGGGTCCCCTGGAAGTAATGTCACTTCTGAAGCAGTGTCTAATAATTACAGAAATATCTGATCATTTCCTTTTCCCCAATGCACAGTTAACCTGGTAAAGGCTGTCAGTCTGTTTGGGGAAGGCTTGGAGGAAGATTAATAGTATAAATTTGTGGCAGTGTAATAGGGTTCTCCCCCAAAGGGACCTGGTCTCCCCTTCATTTAGGGGCTCTGGATCTGTAAACTGTCTCATGTTTGGAAATTGATTAAGGGGCTGTGAGTCTGTGTTTTTGTAATTCAGGTTAGACTTCTGTTCACTTGACCTAGAGCTCTTTTGTTTATACAGCTCAAACAAGAATTTAGTAGACTGCCGTTCTATTGTATTTCTAGGTACCCCATGATTTACTAGCCAATGCCACATATCTCTGCAAGTCGTATAATTTTGACTTCTGCTTTGAGTTTGCTGTCTATTATAATTGCCACGTCTACCGTCTTTGGTGATTAATTGCTGCCACCTGGCTTTTGCCAACTTGGGATCTTGTCATCCCCATTGTGTTTAAGGATTCTGTTGTGGGGAGCACTGAAAGAGAGACCACATAATTCAAAACTGCAAACCAATTTGGAGTCTATTAACCAGCCGGCGACTGCCCCAGAAACTTCCAAGAAGGAAGATTCAGAGAGCAGCACCTAGATGTTTTCAAGGTGTGCTTATAAAGGCTAAAATTATGTTGTGGTTTTGCAGTTGCTAGCAAGCAAGTGTATCATAGAAGCAGAAAAATGCCATTAGCTATTACCAAAACACATCCCATTCTCTCAGTTTCCTAACATTGGTTATTGTTTAATTCTTGGGGACATTCCGCCACAACGTTGTGGGGACTTTCCCTGCTTGGACCTGATTGATTGTTCCTGCTTGGGCCTGATTGATTGCTCCTGGCCCTCCACAGATTCCAGCTCAGTGACAGCAGTTCCTACAGTAATGTCTAACCTACAGAGAAGTGCAACTACTGAGCTCTTCAGGGATGATGGTGTTAGCCTCACAAATTTATTTCTCACTGTTCTGGTAAAAGGTGCAGTCTCCAGGCATTCCTGGGGTGTAAGAGCAGGCTTTGCATGATAAATCCACTCTAGTATTCCAATCTCTTTTAATCCTTTGGATTCCCTCATCTACATTATACCAGGGCAGTTATGGCATTTCAACCTCAGGTAATGTTGGCCACCTTTTGATCCATGTTTCAACCTACCATCCAAACTGTTAATACCTTTTCTAACCACTCGAGCTATAACATTGAATGCAGAGTCTCTGCTTAGTGGGCCCATATCAATAAATTCAGACTGATCCAGCCTTATATTCCTCCCACCATTATCCAACACCCTTAAAATCCATTGCCACACATATTCCCCTGATTTCTGTCTATATGAATTGGAAAACTCACACAGTTCTTTTGGAGTATCATTATACTCCTTATGTGTGATATTTTGTACCTCACCTTTAGGGGTCTGTTGGGAAATTAGTCTCGTTATAGGTCTGGAAGAAATGAGGGGTGGTGGGGGTGGGTCAGAAAAAGAGTTAGAAATATCTTCCAAGCCATTTGCTTCAGGGCCTTCATTTGCAATTTCATCTGGTGAAACAGGATTAATCACTCTAGGTCTAATCCCTTCAGGAGGAGGTTGGGTGGCCAACTCCACAAGGCAGGCTGGACATGGGGCGGTTATGTCCTCAGGGCAGACTATTACAGGGTTATCTAGAGAAGACTCAGCATGACCTAGAGTTTCAACCTCAACCCCACATCATTATCAATCCATATATCATCATTACATTTTTCAGGGTCCCACTCCTTTCCAATAAATGCCCTCACTTTAATGGCAGACACCATGCAAGATTGAGATTTCAGTTTACGTTGTAAAGTTGCTACTCTAACAATAAGATTCTGAGTCTCTTTATCTAGACAGGTTGAATTTAGTGCCAGATTTTGCTCTATTCTTTTCAATGTTTTGATATTTTAAGTGAAGCATATATTTTATTGATATATTTCATATAATTAAATGCAACCCAAACACTATTCTGAGCATTTTTGACAAGTATATCTCACACCTAGATGTACCCCACAAAATTTGCGATTCCAGAAAGTTCCTTCCTCTTCTGTCCAAGCATGTTCCTGCCAACTCTATTTCTGCCTTCTTGGTCAGGAAACCACTATTTTGATAGCGATCAGTGTAGATTAGTTTTACTTGTTCTAAAACTATATAATACACTTGATTATTCAATATGTCTAAGATTCATCCATATTGTTCTATGTTCTCCATTACTCTTCTATTGCTGAATGATATTCCACATAGCATAATTTATTTTCCTGCTGAAGGGTATTTGAGTGGTTTCAATTTGGGGCCATTATGAATAGAGTCACTATGAACATTCTTGTCAATTTTTTTTTCTTTTTAGACATATGTACCTGTATTAGTTAGGGTTTTCTAGAGAAACAGAATCAACAGGAAATATTTGTCAACATAAAATTTATAAAAGTGTCTCACGTAACTGTGGGAACATAGAGTCCAAAATCTGTAGGGCAGGCTGCGAAGCTGACAATTCAAATGAAGGGTCTGAATGAACTCCACAGGAGAGGCTTGCTGGCCAAAGCAGGACGATAACCTGTATTTTCTGAATCTCCTTTAAAAGGCTTCCAGTGATTAGATTAAGCATCACTTAATTAAAGAAGACACTCCCCTTGGCTGATTACAAATGGAATCACCTGTGGATGTAGCTGACGTGATCAGGGCTTAATTCTATGAAATGTCCTCATAGCAAAAGACAGACCAGCACTTGCCCAACCAGACAAACAGGTACCACCACTTGGCCAAGTTGATACATGAACCTGACCATGACAGTACCCATTTTTCTTGGGTTGTTACCTATGATGGACCTCCTGAGTTAAAGTATATGCATATGTTAAATGTTTCAGTTATGCAAGATGATCGTAAAATTTTATACTCCCATCAGCACATTATGAGAATTACAGTTACTTTCCATCCTTGCCAGCACTTGGCAGTCTTATATTAGCCATTCTAGTAGGTTGAAATGATATCGTATTGTGAAATTGTGTCTTTCAAGGATGTTTATAATTCCCTGAAAAGTGATGGTCATCTGCAATTTTTGACCATTTGAATATATCTCTTTTGTTTATTTGTCCTTTGTCCATTTAAAAAATTGGACAATTCATCTTTTTGTTATTTAGTTGTAGAAATTCTTAATATTCTAGAGACCAGACATTGTCTTTTCAATATATAAGACAAGTTTGATGTATCGTGAAGATTTTCTCCCAGACTGAGTTGAATTTTTTCTTTCCTAACATGGTGTTTTTTAATGGATGAAAGTTTTAAATTAATATGAAGTGCAATTTATGTTTTTTTGTTTTAAGAAATTTATTTCTACCCTGAGGTCACAAAGATATACTTCTTTATTTTATTCTGGAAGCTTTTATAATTTTAGCTTTTATATTCAGTCTATGATCCAACTATAATTAATTATTTTTTCTATAGTGTGAGGTTGGGTCAAGGTCAGTTTTTTTCCCCATATGGATATCCAGTTGTTCCAGCACCATATTTTGAGGACATTCCTTTCCTAATTGAATTGCTTTGTTAGTTTGTCTAAAATCATATGACCTACTTCTAGTTGATCAAGATGGTGGTGTGTTTTAAGATGCTATAGGGTTCTGTTCCTCCACAGATTCATTGAACAATTAGCAAAAATTGTTAGAGCCATCTTCTTCAAAACTCTGGAAAACAGTTCAAGGGTTGCATAACAGTGCCAAATTGAGAAAATGCAACATGAAAATGTTAGGAGAAGCACTAGCCTTTCCCCCTTTTCTGATGTGGAGCTGACCCATGTTTCCACTGGGTGTTTCCGATCCTATTCCAGAGGAGCAGAGCAACCCTTATGTGCATATTGGGATGCCTGTAAGCCAGTGCCAGTCCATCTGGTGTAAGCCTGAAAGACTGAGACAGTACAACCTTATTTGGTTTGCCCTTCCAGAATTTGCCCTGCAGGGAGAAGCACATGTGGGCAAAAATGCAATGTGAGAAAAAATTAAATAGAAAGAGCCAGAGGCAAAGCATTATTGACCTTAAGGAATAGAAGAGAGCATCCAGATGGGGAGTTGAGAAGGCATTCAGATTCCTGTAAATGGATTCCTTGCCCAGACAAGACACAGACTCAGGGAAGATCAAGAAGACCCTCCACTTTGCCCAGGCTGATCTTAATAGGGCAAAGCTCGGAAGGTCATCACCAGCCAACAGCAAATTTCCAAAGACTGTGAAAGATATTTTTTTTGCATTTGTTTTTGTTAGCTGCTGGCACTCAAGGAAATCTCAGTCATATCAATAGGTGGTTGCAAACTTAAAGAACAGACAGCACAGTGACTAAATTGCAAAGTTAGATGTAAAATATAAAAATGAACAGTGTACAGCAAATGATTATAAGATAAAGGAATAGGAAGCAATGGCCCATTGAAAGGAACAGACGAAATTCAGAAACCATCAAGGAAAGATACTAGGCTTTGGGCAAACTGGACAAAGACTTAACAACAACAAAAAAGATCTTCAATGTACTCAAATAAAATAATGTAGAACATGGAGAATAAAGAATATCAAGAGAATGATGAACTAATGATCTGAGTCTCATAAAAAGTAGTTCTGAAAAGGAGTCAAGCAAATACTGGAGATGAAGATCAAAATTGTTATTAATTTTCTCAGAGAACCAACTTTTAGTTTTGTTGATTCTTTCTATTGTTTGTTTTTTCCTCCAGTTTGTTTATTTCTGCTTTAGTCTTTATTGTTTCTCTTCTTTTATTTGCTTTGGGGTTAGTTTGCTGTTCTTTCTCTAAATTCACTGGGTGAGCAGTTAAATCCTCAAATTTTGCTCGTTCTTGTTTTTTAATACAGACATTTAGGGCAATAAATTCCTCTCACAGCACTGCCTTTGCCGTATCCCATAATTTCTGATATGTTGTATTCTCATTATCATTCATCTCCTGATATTTACTGATTTCTCTAGCAATTTCTTCCTTGACCCACTGATTATTTAAAGGTATGTTGTTTAATCTCTGCATATTTGTGAAAGCTCTGGTTCTTTGGTGATCATTAATTTCCATCTTTATTTTCTGGTGGTCAGAGAAAGAGCTTTGGATAATTTCAATCTTATTAAATTTATAGAGACTCAGTCTATGACCCAGTATATGATCCATCCTGGAGAACGTTCCATGTGCACTAGAGAAGAATGTGTATCCTGGTGTTTAGGGATGTAATAGTCTATATATGTCTATTAGATCTAATTCATTTATTTTATTGTTTATGTTCTCTATTTCCTTGCTGATCCTCTGTGTGCTTGTTCCATGCACAGCGGAGGGTGGTGTATTGAAGTCTTCCACTATTACTGTTGATATGTCTATAGCTCCCTTCAGTTTTTCCAATATGTGCCTCATGCACTTTGGAGCCCCTTGATTGGGAGCATAAACATTTATGATTGTTATTTTTTCCTAGTGAATTTTCCCTTTTATTAATATGTTATGTCCTTCTTTGTCTCTTATAATGTCTTTACATTTAAAGTCTATTTTGTTTGATATTAGTGTAGCTACTCCTGCTTTCTTTTAGTTACAGCTTGCATAGAACTTATTTTTCCATCCTTTCACTTTCAATCTAACTGTGCCCTTGAGTCTAAGATGCATCTCTTGTGAACAGCTTATAAATGGATTATGTTTTTAATCATTCTCTCAGTTTGTATCTTTTAATTGGTGAGTTTAGCCCCTTAACATTCAAAGTAATTACTGTAAAAGCAGTTCTTGATTCTACCATCTTATTCTTTAGTTTTTATTGTCAGAGCTGTATATTATTTTCCTTCTGTCTCTCTTTTCCTTTAAATTACCTTTACTCATATTCTTCAATTCTGTGCCCTCCTCCAGACCTCCCTCTCTTGTCTCTTTTTTTCTTTTCCCTTGGGCAGGCACCGAGAATCAAACCCGGGTCTTCAGCATGGCGGGCGAGACTTCTACCTGCTGAGCCACATTCACACCACCCTCGCCTGTCTTTTTATCTTTATTAGTTGACAGAACTCCCTTTTGTATTTTTAGGGCTTGTCTCTTATTGACTAGTTCTCTCAATCTTTATCTTTGAAGATTTTAATGTTTCTCTCAGTTTTGAAGGATAATTTGGCTGGATAAAGAATTCTTGGTTGAAAGCCTTTCTCATTCAGGATCTTAAAAATTTCATGCCACTGCCTTCTGACTTCCATGGTGCCTGTTGAGTTCAGTCTTATGTGTTTTCCCTTGTAGTAGATTGCTTTCTTCGTGCTGCTTTCAGGACTTTCAATTTCTCTTCAACACCTGACAATCTGATTAGTATGAGTCTTGGAGTGGGCTTGTATGGATTTATTCTATTTGGAGTTCTCTGGATGTCTTTGATGTGCATATTCATGTCTTTTATAAGGGTTGGGAAGTTTTCTCCAACTGTATCTTCAACTAATTTTCCAACCCTTTACTCTTCTTCTTCTAGGACACTAATAATTCTTATATTTTTGTACCTTTTGTTGTCCATCATTTTCCCTAGGATCCAGTTGCATTTTTTCCCATCTTTCTTGCCATTTGTTCTTTTGTGCACTCTTGTTGTATTGCTCTATATTTTAACTCACTTATTCTTCTGCTTCTTCAAATCTGCTATTGTGTGTCTCCAGTATATTTTTTATTTGGTCTACAGTATCTTTCAATTCTATGAGGTCTGCCATTTTTCTATTTAACCTGCTGAATCTTTATGCTCTTCTATTGTCCTCCTGATATCCTTTATTTCTTTATAAATATCCTTGAGTAGTTGTTTCATATTCTGTGTCCCCTCTGGAATTTCGATTTGGTCATTTGGCTGGGCCACTTCTGCTTGGATCTTTGTGTGCTTTGTGATTTTCTGTTGTGTTCTGGGCATTTGATTATTTTGATATGGTTATTATGCAAGTTGGTTTCCTTCACTCTTTCTAAAGTTTTGTATTTACATAGTTTTTGCTGAATGTTTTATTTTGCACTTTGTAGGCTATTCTCTGCCAAATCAAGGTCTGGATCTCATGTAGGGGATACAATTCAACTTAAAGGTCTATTATAAGGTAGGCCAGGGTGCATGGGTACTCCAGTGGCAGAATGGTTGACTCTCATGCAGAAACCCAAGCTGAAGTCCTAACCGATGCATAAACAACAACAACAATAATGATAATGATGATAAAGTAAAATAATATAATAAAAATATGAAACACAAAACAAGAACCACAACAAAATACACCTCGACAGTAGTAGGCACCAGAATCAAAAGACAACACCTCAGAACATACTGGGAGTGAAGTTAGGCTGTTGTACACTAGAGGGAGAGAAAATTTAAGAGAAAAATAATAATAGCAATAATAAAAATAAATGAGAGTACATGGGTTGTTCAGTGGTAAAGTGTTTGCCTTCCATATGGGAGACCTGGGTTTGAGGCCCGGACCATACCCCCTCCCCCAAAATGAAATGGAATAATAAAAATACTACGTGAAATAAAATATAGGAAATGAGTAAAATATAATAATATATCTATAAAAATTTAAAAAATAATGAAAAGAACGATTATATTACTAATAAATATGTATAGAAAGAATACGCTTTAAAAGGTGGAAAGTAAAAAAGAATGTGAAGAAATAAAATAAATGAAAATAAAGACCTAGGGATATAGTTAGCTTGCCTACACTTCTCCCCAGCAGGTGGCGACCGTAAGGCTCCACCTTCAAGCTCTCCCCTACTTGTCTAATGCGGCCGACCAGTACTTATCCGGTCTGGCCAGCAGCTGAAATGATAGAGTCTCCTCCTGCCTCAGCCCCACTCCTCCTGGCCAGAGCAACTCCAGGTCCGCATGCTCTACAGGGGCAGCTGACTAGCAGGTCTCTGGCGGGTCCAGGGAGCTGACCCGTGCATGGGGGATCCGGGGATCAGCTGCTCAGCTGATCCGCAGCATTGGACCTGCCAGACACCATGATTGCGGGTAGTTATTCTAGCACCTGACTGGATGATCACTCTCCCCACCCGAGGCCTGGCCTGTGGTGGACAATTACTGGCCTCCAGGCTCCCTGCGGGCGCTGCCCACCACAAACACATAGGGAAGTTTCCCCAGCTGGCAGCTGTGCATGCTGGAGCCGAGGAGGGTCAATTCCCTCCAATCGCACCTCCCCGGTGCACCACAGCCTGCCCAGTGGGGATCCCCCATCACCCGATCCACTCACTTTCCCTCTAATATCTTGCCCCCCCCCCCCCCCCCCCCCCCAAATTTAGCCCAAAGACCCTCCTAGACTACTCACAGCCTGGGACCTGCAGTCCTGGACATTTTCTTCGCGTTTTGTATTTTGTTTCACGGAGCAGGAGTGAACTCACTCCACTCGGGTCCTCCATCTTCCCGGAAGCTGTTCTTTGGTTTTTATATGTCATATATTTTGTGTCTCTCTTTTACTCTATTGCAATCTCTTTTTCTGTGTAGTTGATCTCTTGAGTCATAATCTGAATGATTCCTTTCTCATTTCTGTTTCTGTATATTTTAAAAGTATTTCCTTTGTCGTTCTCCTGGTGTTTGTATTACACAAACTACATCTATGAAACTACTAATTGATTTGTTACTAACAGCTTCAAATCACGTATACATTTTCTCTGCTTCCATATCCCCCTGCTTCCTCCCTTTATGTTGTTTGTGTCCCACTTTGTCACTGTGTATTTTGCTTGCCTGCTTATCAGGAAATATTTCTTTTTCATGCTCAATTATATTCTGATATTTATATGAATTAAAGTACAAGTTGTACGTTGCATTTTACATTTACCCTTTTAGTTACCCTTCTGATTGTTTTAGTTTGTTAAAGTGCTGGAACACAATATATCAGAAGTGGAACTGTTTTTATAAAGGGGATTTACGAAGTTACCAGTTTACATTTACAAAGCCATAAAAATGTCCAAACTAAGGCATCCAGAAAAAGATACTATGCTGGTTTCAAATTGTTATGTACCCCAGAAAAGCATTGTTCTTTTAATCCTCATTCAATATTGCAGGGTAGGACCCTTTGGTGAGATTGTTTCCATGGAGATATAATCCTGTCAATTTTGGGTGTGACCTTTTGATTAGATGGAGCTGTGACTCTGCCCATTTAAGGTGTCTTGATTAGTTTACTGGAGTCCTTTAAAGGGGGAAATATTTTGGAAAGAGCTCATAGCAGCCAGAGCTGAAACAGAATGATTTAGAGATGAAGAAAGAAAATGCCCTTGGGGAAGCCATTTGAAACAAGAAGCTATGAGAGAAAGCTAGCAGGCATCACCATGTGCATTCCAAGCTAACAGAGAAACCCTGAATGTCTTCTGCACTTTTTGAATCAAGGTATCTTTCTGTGGGTGCCTTAGTTTGGATTTTTATGGCCTTAGAATGGTAAACTTGTGACTTAACAAATTTCCTTTATAAAAGCTGTTCCATCACTGGTACGTTGCATTCTAGCAGCTGTAGCAAACCACTATAGATGACTTGACTCAAGAAAGGCTGATTCCTGTACAGGGTTCTCTGTCACATGGGAAGGCACGTGGTTGGCATCTGCTGGTCCTTGTTCCTGGTTCCACTGCTTCCAGCTGCTGATTCCAGTGGCTTCCTATCTAAGCTTCTGCGGCCCTTTACTTAACTGCTCTGGGGAAACACTCTGGGTTTCATTTCTTAGCTTAGCATCTCCCAGGGCCAGAGATTTCTTCTCTCCAAGCTTCTAAGTTCAAATGGCTCTCTCAGCCCCTTCTGCTTCTCCAGAAATCTGCATGTATGTTGGTTTGGAAGCAACACGTATGTTTGTGTGCTTCATGCTGTCACTCAAATTGGGCCACTGCTCAATAGTTTCTATTTTCTCTGTTCTTTGGTCTGTAAGATTTCAATTGCCTATCTTCTAGTTCACTGATTTTTTTGGCTATTCAAATCTGCTGTTTTATGCCTCTAGTGAATTTTTAATTTCTGCTATTGTGTCTTTAATCCCAATAATATCTATGTGTCTTTATATACTTTCAAATTCTTCTTTATGGTCACACATTGTCTTTTTAATGTACTATATCTACTAATGCATATTTTCCTGCATTGATTTAGGAGATTTATTTGAATACCTTTGATTAGTTCAAACTTCTGAATCTTCTCTGAAGTTTTTATTTGTTCCCTTTACTGAGAACTATTTTCCTGTTTCTTTGTATGACATAATATTTTGCTGATGTCTAGGCATCTGATTATCTTGATGAGTTAACCTGAAGGTTTGTTTCTCCCTCTTGTCTAGTGTTCATTGCTGATTGGCTTTGTTTTAAGGCTCTTCTTTGATGCTTGGTCTAACTTATTCTAGACCTTTAGAATAGCCCATATATAACTGCTCAGATTTTCTCAGGTTTTCTACACCTGGTTTTTGCCCTGGGCACACGGTACAATTTTTAGGATTCCCTTTTATGTGACATTGTTTCACCTCTAAGAGAGAGCTTCCTTTTCTCTGTTCTTTCTCCAAGAATCTTGATCTGTTGTATTTGTTTGTTTGGCAGACTTTTCTCCCCAGCTCATATGAGTTCTGGGACCCATTCTATCCTTCAGCAGTTTAGTTTAACCCCCTCTTTTTTTCTGTGAGGATTTTCTGCCTCTGGTTTCTTCCCTTCCTAAGGTATTCCACCCCAGCAGGAAGAAAGTTTGGTCCCTTCAGAGAAGTCTATTTTGCCTTTTGGTGGTCCAACTGAAACTGGATTAAGTTAGGGTACAACAGCTTTTGTCAGCATTTCTACTGCAGGATCTTTCTTTCTTTCTTTCTTTCTTTCTTTCTTTCTTTCTTTCTTTCTTTCTTTCTTTCTTTCTTTCTTTCTTTCTTTCTTTCTTTCTTTCTTTCTTTCTTTTTCTTTCTTTCTTTCTTTCTTTCTCTCTTTCTTTCTTTCTCTCTTTCTCTCTCTCTCTCTCTCTCTCTCTCTCTCTCTCTCTCTCTCTCTCTCTCTTTCTTTCTTTTTTTTGTTTTTTTGGCATGGGCAGGCTCTGGGAATCAAACATCTTAGGCATGGCAGGTGAGAATTCTGCCACTGAACCACCATTTAACTGCCCTCTTTCTATTTTTAACCCCCCCCCCCAGGGAACTTTTTGTATGCAGCCCTCCTCAGTGGCTTCTGTTCCACCTTGGGTAGCTGCAGACTTAAGTCCCTGTGCCTGGATATGCATGGAGTTCCAATTTGTTCCTGTGAATCACTCTACAGTCTGAATCATGCTTTCTCTGTATGGACTCAGGGAGGGAGAGGGGAATCAGAATGGATTGGTAGTCCAGGACAGAATTTTCCTACCTGATATTTTTGTTTCTTTAATTCAGTGTTCATAGAGTTCTTCTCCAGTCTCTAGCATCCTTCAGAATTCTAAGCCAGTGGGTTTTGTCTTTTTATTTGTTAAATCTCTGGGGATGCTTTCTCAGGGAATGCTCTTAAACGTAACCATGTTGATATCACTCTCAGAATTCTATATATTTTGCCAATAGTGCTGAGGAAGTCATGGACATAGTAAGGGGACATCTGCCAGCCCTTGCCTACCCCCTACTTTTCTCCCTTACTTTTTTTGCATGCAGATGTTTCTATTTCAGTTTGTTTCCATTTCAGTATGTATCTATTTCACAGCCTGGGGAGATGTTAGGTTTCAATTGTGAAAAAAAAAGTTACCCAGAAATGAAATGGCCTGACCATATCACAAACCTAAGACTGGGAACAAGCTGCTAGCTGCTTTCCAAGGCAGGAACTCTGCAAAAAGGTTGCTTGATGCATGCATTTTACTGAGTGGCAGGACTCCTTCCCCCTCGGTATAACCTCGCACTTAGGCCCATTCACCAACCCTGACCCAAGCAGTTGGCCTCTCTGTGGGACTGGCCACAATGAGACCTCTTTACCTGTTCTTTTTGACCCTTTATGCTATGTAAGTAATAAAGTGATCATTTGCTGAAAATCTCTTCTGTGCCCAAGCCTGTGTTCCCGTCACACACCATATAGTAACTTGTCCCACAAATTGTATCCACCATGTTGCTGTACCCCTGCGGTTGTTTGAAACCGTATGCACCCAAGAAAAACATGTTCTTAAAGTTAATCCATTCCTGTTGGCATGAACCCATTTTGAGTGGGACCTTTTGATGATGTTGCATCAGTTAAGGAGTGACTCCTCATTCAGGATCGCTCTTAATCTTTTTACTGGAATATTTATAAGTGGCTTGAGTACTGAAAGAAAGAAAAAGTCACAGGAAGCAAAAAGCGGAAACAGAACCCAGAGAGAAGAGACAAGGAGAGACTGCCATGTGGCAAAGGAGCCAAGGATTGCTGTCAGCTGGTCTCTGTGAAAAAAACATCACTTTTCTTCAATCAATAGGGCAAATGAGTGATTTGGATATTTTTATGGCATCAAAACTATAAACTAATAAGTTTCCATTGTATAAGCCAACCCATTTCATGGTATTTTCTTGGAGTAGCCTAGGAAACTAAAACAACCCCCAACCCAAAGGACTCAGTGATTTCCCAGCTCTTCTTTATTGTTATCAGACAGAACATCAGAATGTGTTAGCTCAATGAGAGAGATCTCTATGAATTTAAAAGTGTGACTGGTGGTGGTGGGGATGATGAATATATGCTAATCAGGGAATAATTATGCTCTAAGAGCTTTACTATTGGCTTTAAGTAAAGTAGGCAAAATAGCATGAAAATATTAGTTTGTACTTAGATATATTATTTATATCATATATAAATAATATATAAATGATGTAAATTATATACATATGTATATACACACGTATACAGCTGTATATATTGTACAGCTATTTGCTGTACAAAAAGACCCCAAAATGTCAGTGACTTATACAGCAAAAGTTTTTCATTCATGCAAAGTCCAGTGTGGATGTTACTTTGAGGGTATCTCTCCCTGACAACTTTCCTCCAAAAGGCAAGCTCTCTAGCTTCTCATCCTTGGTTACATGTGATTAGTGTCTCCAGAGACTCAAGTAATAGCTTAACCACCTGTTTTACTTCGATACAACACTGACTACAAGCTGCTCGTGCCAGGACAGATCATTTCTCACGTTCTTCCAACCCATAGGTCTGCTTCTTGGAATTTTATTTTCTAGAATAAATTTCTTAATCAAGGTTTTTATTTGCTGTATCAATTTTCTATGTTGGCGGAACAAATTACCATGAACTTAGCTGCTTAAAACATGACAATTTTATGATCTTGGGGTTCTGGAGGTCAGAAGTCAGAAATGAGTTAAATGTGGCTAAAATAAAGGTATAAGCAGGATACTTCTGCATTCATTTCTGGAAGCTTGAAGGGTGAATCCATTTCTTTTTATTTTCCAGCTCCTGCCTCGTCCAGCAACTGCCTCATTCTGACCTCTGCTTCTATTATCATATCTGCTTTTCTTACTTTGAATCTCCAACCGCTCTCTCTTTTTATTTATTTATTTATTTTACTTATAAGCACTCCTGTGTTTACCTTGGGCCCACCTGTCCAATTTGGCATAGTCTTCCTATCTCAAAAGTTCTATCAATCACATCAGCATGTCATGTAGAGTAAACTACTTACACGTCCCTGGGGATTAGAATGTGAACATCTTTGGGGCCATTATTCTGCTTATATCAGTTGCATATAAAATAAACCCACTCAAACTGGTTTAAGAAAGAATGGAGCATTTAATAAGGGGACAAATAGGTATCTTATAGGAACCAAGTGCAGGAATTGTTATTGTACTTCAAAAATAATTGAAACCAAGATCTAGAAAGCTGCCAGACACTAAACAGTTCCTCTCTTTCTTTGGGAGGCCAAATGCTCTTTGTTCTCTGTTTCTTTTCGTGAATCTGCTTCTCTGTCTCTTTCTTTGTAGACTGTATTTTGGTCATGTGCTTCACAAATGACCCTCTATAGTTGCCGAGGTCATCTCCCCTCCCAGTGCAAGTTTTGACAGATTCTGACATGGTCCTAATTTTATACTTTCAGGAGACATAATAGGACTAGCTTAGTTTCAATTAGCTGTCCACCTCATCCAATCAGTTAAACATTGTTAGAGTATAGGTTTGTGTGGAGGTAGGATTGAATATAGTGGCTAAAAGTGTCTTAACTTCCCTTTAGCTTGACAAAAAAATTAGACATGCTTCTTCCTGACTCCAGGCCTCTGGGTTCCAACGACTTGCCTGGAGTGATTTCTTTCTGCATCTCCAAAGGCCTGGCTGAGCTACGACTGCTGATATGAGGTATGCTGAGCTGCTTGGGCTGTGCTACAATGAGCTCTCTCATTTAAGCACCAGCCAATTAAGTCAAACATCATTCATTGCAGCAGGCACACCTCCTAGCCGACTGCAGATGTAATCAGCGACAGATGAGAGTCCACATGCCATTGGCTCATGTCCACAGCAACAGAACTAGGTGCCTTCACCTGGCCAAGTTGACTACTGAATCTCACCACCACACTCTGTTCCAGTGCTTTTCTTCCACATCACTCCCAGCCCTTAAAAGAATCGTGGTCCTTTGTTTTTCCAGACTTGAGTCCTTCTCTTTCTCCCCTGCTAGAGCAGTCCCTGAATAAAGTCTCCGTGACAGTTTACATCGTCTGGTGCAATTTTTCCTTTGTCGGTAGGCTGAGCCAATATACAAAAATGGTTTTATTTCACTAAAATTCCATTTACTCTACATATATGTGTGTATTTATAATTAAAATATATGAGTATACATTTCTAATTATGAAAGCAAAATGTCCAAATGCTACTATAATGAAGCCATATTACTGGAATTCTAATCCTAACTCCAACACTGAGAAGCTATGAGTTTTAGGAAAATTTACTTAACATCTTTGTGCCTTAAGTTACATCATTTATTGAATGGGAAATACTAATTTTAACCAGGGATATTGATAACAAATAGTAAAGGCTATATGAATGTTAGCATATAATTTTGAAGCCTTTTAGAAAATATAGAAATAGTATTTTTCTACATTAGTAATGTTTTTAAATGGTATGTATCAGTTATCTACTGCCATGAGAATGCAGCGTAACAAATACAGGTCTTCAGTGTCAGTTAACGTTAAACATTTATTCGTCTTATGAGTTTTCAGGGATTGGCTGATTTGGGCAGGGCTTAAGTGCTCTTGACTGTTTCTGTGTCTGCAGTTAGGTACTGGTTGGCTAAGTGATACTGTTCATCTTCGCTGGGCTCACTCACATGTCTGGGGGCCAGCTAGCTGTTCTCTGATCTAGGATGGCTTTGACTGCCTGGCTGGGGCAACATGACTCTGGTCCCCATATCTTTCCTTCTCTACCAAGCTAGATATCCAGGGACATTCTTCTGCCCAAGGCAAAAGGAAAAGTTTAAGCAAGCAAAAACATTCAAGGCCTCTAGAGGCCTGCACATATTCTATTAGGCAAAGCAATTCAAAAGGCAAGCTCTGATTTTGGGGAAACAATAGACTCTACATTTCAAGTGAGAGGAACTTCAATGTCACATGGCAAAAGGTGTAGATACAAGGCAATTGTTAGCAATTTACCATATGATATTTAATTTTGTTGTTTCTATTTTAACAGATTACTTTTTCTCCTTATAATATCTTTTTGTGACTAGTGCTGGGATATTAGAGAATAGTCAATTTTTTGCAGTATTTATCTGTTATCTAGTCACTTTATTGAACTTATTAATTCTGATAAGGCTTTAGGTGATTTTCTTAGATTTATACAAGAAATCTAAATTTAGTATGTAAATTATTTTCACAAAATATATCTGCATGTGTGTACAATTATTTTTTTCTTTTATAGGAGATATAGCTTTCTTTTAGGTTTTTTATTTTCATGCTTTGGCCAGAGTTATCAAAACAAAGTTTAATCCTTGATTTTAAAAGTAGTGTAGCTAGTTTTACATTGTTAAGTAAGATACTGGCTTAAGATAAATATTCTTTCCAGTGTTAAGGAAATATCATTCTATTCTTTTAAAAATGTTTATTAGAGAAATGAGCCTAAGCCCTATGTTAGAGTTCTTAGCTTGTATTAAGAAACTGAATAAGTAAAAATTACTGTATAACGAATGTTAAAGCAGACGTTGACACAAAAAATTGACAAACTCATTTCCTTTCTGTTAAATATTACTATGTTCCTTTGGCAAATTTATAATAGAAGAAGATGAAATGAATTTCCCAAATCTCTTCAGTAGACTATCTCATGCATACTCTTACTATATCCAGCCTCCCCAGGCCTCAGAGTATTGTGATATCCTAGCCTTTCTGGAACTCATGGATAGTTGTTTTGGGGCATCCTTGATTACTCTGTAATCCATGTAGAATGTATATGAGAAGAAAAAATGGTGGCTTCCTTATTTGACTATTGCCACCTTATTTTCCTCCAGTGCCCTCTTGTGAAGAGAACACAGTCCCCCAAAGTTTTTTCTCTCAGTAATCAAGTACTTCAGATCCTTCCTCTCCACATTAGTATGTAAAATCCTTCAAAATTAATGTCATAGGCAAATAATAGTTATTACAGGATTAAGCTGTGAAACTCTGAGCTGTTACAGCAGCTAGATTTCTATCCAATGAAGGATCAGGTTTATATAGGGCTCTGTTTTGCTTTGCTAAAGCTGCTGGAATGCAATATATCAGAAATGAATTGGCTTTTACAAAAGGGATTTATTAGGTTACAAGTGTACGGTTCTAAGTTCACAAAAATGTCTAAATTAAGGCATCAAGAAGGAGATACCTTCTCTGAGGAAAGGCTGCTGGCTTCTGGGGTTCCACTATCACATGGGATTGCACACGGCAACATATTCTGGTCCTTCTTTCCTGGATTCTGGTTTCAAAATGGCTCTCTCAGCTCCTCTGGTCATTCTGGGTTCTCTTGGGAGCATTTTCTTTCTCTTTCTAAAATGCATCTGCTTTTTCTTCTCTCATTCATGACTCCAGAAAGGGGATTAAGGTCTACCTTGAATGGGCTGAGTCACACTCCATAGACACAACCTAAGCAAAAGGTCCCACTCACAATAGGTCTGTACCCACAGGGATGGATGAAAAGAGCATAGCCTTCTCTGAGATACATAACAGATTCAAAGCAGCACAGGTCTCTATGAGTTAACATTTCCTACCAACAAGAATTCTGTTTACGGCAGCAGAAAATGCAGGTTGCAAACCACTGATGCTATTTGTATGGACAATATGTATAGTACAGGAGATTTTAGTGGTCCTTTGAATATCTTAGCATCTTCTTCCTCTGACAATTGAAATCTTAGCACAAACACTTACTAGTTAGAGTAAACTTTCTTCACAGCGTAAAGTAGGTCTTCAAAAGCAAAGTTTCAGATGATTCAAGTGGGAGTAATATGAAGAACATAACATGCTTTTAGTAAACCAAATTTTATGAGCTGTAATGGAATTGCTAAAACCAATGGAGTTGTGAAAACAACATTTTAATAAAAGCTAATTTTAGGGATTTATCTTTTGTGATCATTTTCATAATTTGGATAATCATGTTACCTGATGATCCAGATGGAAGGAAACTTCTTGATGACAACTGTTCACTCCAGTGGAGCGAATCAACCCCATAAAGATACCAAGGAGTTATTAGTAGTCTGAAAGATGTACTTTAACAAATGATAGATGCTGAACATAAAAATTATTGTTATTTTAATACTTTTGTTCTGCTATATATATTTAATTACAACTCAGTTGTAATACATATGCAGGTGCTTAATTTCATTCAACATTACAAAAATAGTTAGTGGGCACCTACTATGTGTTGATAGATAAGATTATGTAAACAATAAAGTGCTATAAAATGCAAAGTAATTTTGCTGTTGCTTTTGAATGCAAGATGCAGCATCACAATTTTATTTAAGTTTAATCATATCTACAAGCTAGAAGATGGTGGGTAAAGTTTAAGGTGTTAGCTCAGAGGCTTCTGGTTCAAGATAATAGGATAAGCATCACATTTTCCAAAGAAGTAGATCATTTTCTGGGGAAGGTTCCTGATATGGGCCCTGAGAATGTAGAAGAGAGAGCTTAGGTATTCCAAAATAGAGACAGGAAAGTAAAAGAAAAGGCAGCAGCACCCAGAAATGTAAAATGTTAAGCAACTTGTCTCCAGAGAAAAGCTTTGTAAACTTGTAAAGTGCCAGCCCTGTCTGCCTTTTGGCTGTTCACAGGCTACCCATCCGATAGGGAAAATCCCTGCTGACAAGTGTCATGCCCTTCAAAGAAATCAATCTTTCTTTCCAAGTGAAAGGATTATTGAGGAAACAGAACAGCCAAACTGCGGAGTAAACTGATACCTGAAGAAAAATAGAAAGGGACAGATTTGAACAAAATGGCAAAACAACCAGCTCCTGGAAGAAACAGAAACAATTCAAATAATGAAGAAAATGTAAAATTTATGAATTTTAGTTAGTGTCTTCAGAAATATTGAAGAAGAAATTGGATGCATAAAACAATGAAGGGTATTGTTTTTTACAAAAGGAACTATAAACCAAGAAAGTGTTCTTGGAAATTTAAATTATAATTGCCAAAATAAAATATTCAGTAGGCATGATAAATGAGAAAGGACACATTTGAAAAATCAATCAGCAATCTGAAAGATAAAGTATACATAGATACAAATAACAAATTAAATTAAATTAAAAAGTGATGAAATAAGAAAAGTTAAGTTACATGGAGGATAGATCCACTTGGTACATTAATAACAATTCCACAAAGAGGGAACAGAGACAGTGAGGAGAAAAGAATTACTAGAAGACAATGTTCTTGAGGTAAAGAAAGAAAAGGATCTCCTAAGGGCCAAGAAGAAATAATGAGAAAAGATATATTTAGAAACATTCTGATAACACTTTCTGAACTCCTAATGATAAAAAGGAAGTCCTAAAGGCTTTCAGAGAAAAATGAAACAAGGTCATTACAAAGGAGCAAGAATGGACATTAGAAAGCACATCAGCAATACTGCATAGTTTAAGACAAAGAAACAATTTCTTCAAAGTCCTTCAAAGTAAAATGATTTTAAAATTATAATTTATACCCAGCCATAGAACCAAGTGAGGATAAAATACATTCTCAAAATGAAAAGACTCAGCAAGTTTGCCACCAATGGACACCATATGAAGAAAATTAACTTGGGAATGTGCTCCAGAGAAAATAAACATTGTAAAAGAACAGAGGTTATACCGCTATCTTTCCTTCCGGTATTGTACATACCCCTAGCCTCCTTCTTTCAACCATACTCATGCTGTTCTCTAAACCCCTCTCTCCTGTTGTGTTACTTAGGATTCTCTAAAGAAACAGAATCAACAGGAAATATTTGTAATTATAAAATTTATAAAAGTGTCTCACATAACTGTGGGAACGTAGAGCCCAAAATCTGTAGGGCAGGCTATGAAGCTGATGATTCCAATGGAGGGTCAGGACAAACCCCACAGGAAAGGATCACTGACTGAAGCAGGAAGAGACATGTCTCTTCTATATCCTCCTTAAAAAGCTTCCAGTGATTAGATTAAGCATCACTCATTAGAGAAGACACTCCCCTGGACTGATTACAAATGGAAACAGCAGTGGATGGAACTGATGTGATCATGATTTATTCCTATGAAATGTCCTCACAGCAAAAGACAGGGAGCACTTGCCCAATCAGACAAACACCTGGCCAAGTTGACCGAACTTGACCATGACAGTTCATCCCTTTGTCAACTTGGCAGCTATATTCATCACCTTAAACCATACCTAATTTCTAAATAGAAAACAATAAAAGACACTTTTTTTTCTCACCTAACAATATTCAACTATCCTGCATATAACCAGAAACACATTAAATCTCTCCAGAATAGGGTGCAAGTCCTTGGGTAATATTTATTCTTAAACTTGATATCTAACAACTTAAACAGTATACCACGAAAAAATGGCATTATAGTCCTCATTTCTGTAACTGATCATGCGGCCATAGTTCATATTTATCACTACCTTCTTCCACTACCCACTCCATGTTCCCTTTACCCTCAGCAAGCACTTCAGCTGGCCATGGTTCTTTGCCTGGTGGAGTGACCCAAACCTTCATTCCTGAAGTTTCAGAGTCATTGGTAGTCCTGCCTGGATTGGGTTGTTGCAGTTTTCCATTGATTTTAATCACAGGGCATGGTAGTACTAAAAGATGCCCTAGGGGATCTCCTATATTCCAAGAAAACACTTCTTTACCTCCATTGCATAGTTGCAGTCCTATTTCCCCCTGTTAGTCAGGGTCAATCACCCCAGCCAGTAATGTAGTACCTTTCTTGGCTTGTTGATCCAGGGGCATAAGCAGACCAAAGTAACCAGGTGGCAGTCTTAGATACCAGTTCAATGGAATCATTGTTGTTTCTCCTGGTGGAAGCACTCCCCCTTTTGGAACTAAAATCTGTAGACCAGCAGAGCTCAGAGTCACGGGGACAGGAAGCCAAAATTTTCCTAGTGGATCACTAGGGGTATTAGTGAGTGGTGCCACTCTCATTTCCACCCCTTGGTTCTGGGACCCATGGATCCTGGCTATAGGAAAAACAGCACCATACAGCTGATGCTGATTCAGAGCATACACAGCTTCCTGGAGAACATTACACCAGCCCTGCAAGGTATTGCCACCTACTTGTACCATAATTGAGTTTTCAAAAGGACATCCCACTGTTCTATCAATCCAGCTGCTTCTGGATGATGGGGAACATGGTAACACCAGAGAATTCCATAAGCATGTGCCCATTCCTGCACTTCATTTGCTGTGAAGTGTGTTCTCTGATCAGAAGCAATGCTGTGTGGAATACCATGATAATGGATAAAGCGTTCCATAGCCCATGGATGGTAGTTTTGCATGCAGGGAAAGCAAAACCATATCCAGAATACATGTCTATTCCAGTTAGAACAAATTGCTTCCCTTTCCATGAAGGGAGTGGTCCAATGTAATCAACCTGCCACCACGTAGCCAGCTGGTAACCTTGGGGATGCTGCCATATCAGGGGCTGAGTGTGGGTTTCTGCTGCTGGCAGATTGGGCACTCAGCAGTGGCTGTAGCCAAGTCAGCCTTGGTGAGTGAAAGTCCATATTGCTGAGCCCATGTATAACCTCCATCCCTATTACCATGACCACTTTGTTGATGAGCCCATTGGGCAACAACAGGAGTTACTTGGGAAAGAGACTGACTGGTATCCACAGAACGGGTCATCTTATCCACTTGATTATTAAAACTTTCCTATGATGAAGTCACCCTCTGGTGTGCATTCACATAGGACACAAATATCTTCATGCTTTTAGCCCACTCAGAAAGGTCTATCCACATACTTCTTACCCAGACCTCTTTGTCACCAATTTTCCAAGTATAGTCTTTCCAAATCTCTGACCATCCAGCCAAACCATTAGTAACAGCCCATGAGTCAGTACATAAACACACGTCTGACCAGTTATCCTTCCAAGCAAAATGAACGATCAGATGCACTGCTCGAAGTTCTGCCCACTGGGAGGATTTTCCCTCACCACTGTCCTTCAAGAACACCCCAGAAAGGGGTTGTAATGCTGCAGCTGTCCACTTTTGGGTGGTACCTGCATATCATGCTGAATCATCTGTGAACCAGGCCCGAGTTTTCTCTTCTTTGGTCAATTCACTGTAAGGAACTCCCTAAAAGGCCATAGCTCTGGTCTGGGAAAGAGAAGGTAACGTGACAGGAGTGGTAACCATGGGCATTTGGGCCACTTCCTCATGTAACTTACTTGTGTTTTCAGGACATGTTCTGGCCCTATCTCATATATACCATTTCCATTTTATGATGGAGTGCTGCTGTGCACGCCCAACTTTATGGCTTGGTGGGTAAGACAACACCCAGCTCAGGTCTCATGGCAACTCAGGTCTCATGGTAACTTAGTGGTCCAAGGTTAAGCATTCGGTCTCTACTAAGGCCCAGTAGTAGTTCAAAAGCTGTTTCTCAAAAGGAGAGTAGTTATCTGCTGCAGATGGTAAGGCTTTCATATTTTGAATATTTCCTGTTGATTCTGTTTCTCTAGAGAACACTAACTTATACACAGCTGAAAACAAACTGTTCTGGTGGTCTTTACTAACAGCTGTTGAGAAAAAAGCATTTTCTTGATCAATAGCTGCATACCAGGTACTAGAGGATGTGTTGATTTGCTCCAGCAATGATTCCACATCTGGAGCAGCAGTTGCAATTGGCATCACCACCTGGTTGAATTTATGATGATTCATTATCATCTTCCAAGGTCTACCTCTTCTGCACAGGCCATATAGGAGAGTTGAATGGGGATGTAGTGGGAATCACAATCCCTGCATCCTTCAAATCCTTAAGCATGCCCCTAATCTCTATAACTCCTCCAGGAAGCCAGTATTGCTTCTCATTTACTATTTTGCTAGGTAGGGGCAGCTCTAATGGCTTCTGCTTGGACTTTTCTACCATAATAACTCTCACTCCATGAGTCAGAGAGCCAATGTGGGCACTCTACCAGTTGCTATTCCAATTGTGCATTCAACAAGCAGGGAAATAACTACAGAAAGGGTCAGAAATACACAGGATCCACTGTGAAGTGGGCTTAAACTAAAACAATGGAGTTTAGCTCTATAAGCCCCCACTCTGATTGGTGGACCAGAGTGACATTTTGCGTCCCCTGGGATTAATGTCACTTCTGAACCAGTATCTAACAACCCACAACATATTTGATCATTTTGTTTTCTCTCATGTACAGTTACCCTGGTAAAAGACCATAGATCTCATTGGGGAAGGCATGAAGGAAGATTAACAGTATAAATTTGTGGCAGTGTATCAGGGCCCTCCCTAAAGGAATCTGGCCTTCCCCCCATTCAAGGGGCTCTGGGTCTGAAAACTGTCTCAAATCTGGAAATTGATTAATCAATTGCAGTTTTTGTAATAAAAATTATTTTTGTAATTCAAGTGAGGCCTCTGTTCACTTGACCCAGAACTCTTCTGCTCAAATAAGAATGCAGTAGACTGTACATCTATTTTATTTGTAGGTACCCCATGATCTACTAGCCAATGTCACAAGTCTCTGTGAGTCATTATTTTGACTCCTGCTTTAAGTCTGCTGTCTATTATGATAGCTATATCCACTTTGTCTTTGGCAATTAAGTGTTGCACTTGGCTTCTGCCAACTCAGGATCAGATCATTCCCATTGTGTTTAAGGATTCCAGCTCAGTGACAGCAGTTCCCATGGTAATGTCTGACCTACAGAGAAGTGCAACTACAGAACTCTTCAGCGACAATGGAGCTACTCTCACACATTTATTTCTTACAGTTCTGGTTAAAGGTCTGTCCTCTGGACATTTCTGGGGTGTGTGAGCAGGCCTTCCATGATAAATCCACTCTAACACTCCAATCTCTCTAAGCCTTTGGATCTTCTCATTTACATTATACTAGGGAAGTTCTGGCATTTCATCCTTATGTAATGTTGGTCACTTTTTGATCCGTGTTTCAGCCAACTACCCAAACAATCTGTCAATGTCCTTTATAACCCCTCAAGCAATATCATTGAATGCAGAATCTCTGCTTATTGGGCCCGTATCAATACATTCAGCCTGATCTAACTTTATATTCCTTCCACCATTATCCACCCCCCTTAAAGTCCATTCCCACACAGATTCCCCTGATTATTGCTTATACAGATTAGAAAACTCATGAAGTTCTTTTGGAGTATTTTATACCCCCTCATGGGTGACATTTGCATCTTAACTCTTGGGATCTGATTGGACCTTAGTCTAATTATAGGACTGGAAGAAAAGAGGGTTGTGAGGGGTGGTTCATGAAAAGAAGTAGATGGATCTTCCAAGCCAATTATCTCAGGGAATACCTCTGCAGTTTCATCTAGTTAAACAGGATTAATCATTCCCCATGGGAGGTAGTTACGTGCCTTGCAGATCTTGAAGGCTTAATCTCTTCAAGTGGAGGTTAAATGTCCAACTCCTCAGGGTTGACTGGAAATCCAGAAGCCACTTCCTTACAGCAGGCTGGAGATTGGGAGACTTTTTCCTCAGGGCAGGCTGAAGGTGGGGCAGCTATGTCCTCAGGGCAGGCCATTACAGGGATTACCTAGAAATGACCCAGACAATCTAGAGTTTCAATGTTTCCACAGCCATCATTATCAACTCATATTTTACATCACACTTTTCAGGACCACATTTATTTCCAATAACTGCCCTCATTTTAACAACAGACACCCAACAAGGTTGAGATTTGAGCTTACATTGTAAGGCTGCTACTCTAACAATGAGACTCTGGATCTGATTTTAAGAGACATCAAGTCTGAGGCTATAGGAGATTTTCTTTCAGCGCATTCATAGAAACTTTTACATCTTTTATATGGTGCTTAAACTGCGAATTTGAAAGCTTCAGCTCATTACTGTTTCCAGCATAACTAACAATGACCAGCCAACATCATTATACCTCTTTTTTTTTTTTTTTAACATGGACAGGCACCGGGAATCGAAGCCGGGTCCTCGGGCATTCTTACCTGCTGAGCCACCGTGGCCCGCCCATCATTATACCTGTTAATTCCACAAAAATCCACAAAGGTGTCAAAAACACTCTCACCCAGAACCTTGCATATAAGCATACAATTAACAGAATCTAAAGGTAATACTTTGAGTATCCTTTTGCCAACTCACTCCATGGACTATCAATGCTATCCTGATTATGGGAAACTGAGTCAGTAGGGTCCCTGAGTCTAGTGAGACTAGAAAACCAATTGTAAAAACCCATTTTTAAGATCCTGTTTCTCAAGAACCACTCCTAGTACCAAGCTGTATTAGTTAGGGTTTTCTAGAGAAACGGAACCAACAGGAGATATCTGTTAATATGAGATTTATAAAAGTGTTTTACACAACTGTGGAGATGTAGAGGTCCAAGATCTTTAGTGCAGGCTGCAAACTGGCAGCTCCAATGTAAGTTCTCAATAAATTTTCAGGAGAAACTGGCTGGCTGAAGCAGAAAGAGGGATTGTCTTTTCTGAATTTTCCTTAAAAGTATTCCAGAGATTAGATTAAACATCATTCATTACAGAAGACACTCCTCTTAGCCAACTGAAGATGTAACCAGCCATGGACACAGCCAACGTACTCATGTTTTAAGTCTATGGAATGTCCTCACAGCAACAAGATAGGCCAGTGCTTGTTTGACCAGACAACTGGGCACCATCACCTGGCCGAGTTGACACATGAACCTGACCATCATGTGCCCCTTTTCCCTTTGCTTCTTGTTTTGGAACACCCATAACATGTATATTCATGTATTTCGTGTTGTCATTTAATTCCCTGAGACCCTGCTCATATTTTTCCACTTTTTCCCTGTCTGTCCTTTTGTGTGTAGGATTTCAGATGCTCTGTCTTCTAGTTCACAAATACTTTCTTTTGCCTCTTCAAAGCTATTGTAGGTTGCCATTGTATTTTTTTTTTACCTCTACTATTGTGACTTTCATTCCCATAAGTTTTGTGATTTGTTTTATCAAAATTTTAATTTCTTCTTTTTGTTCTCACAATGTCTTCTTTATACCCTTCCTCAACTTGTTGATTTGATTTTTGATGAGATTTTCCACAACTTTGAAAATCCTGAATCGGTTGTTTCAACTCCTGTGTCTCATTTGAGGGGTTGGTATGTTCTTTCAACTGGGCCATATCTTTGACTTTTCTAGTATGACATTATTTTTTGCTAGTGTCTAGACATCTTATTTCCTTAATTGGTTTATTTTGGAGATTGTTTTCACTGTCTTACCTATGATTTCCTTGCTGGATGTCTTTGTTCTCTATCTGTTCTTTGACATTCAGTTCAACTTATTCTAGACCTCTAGCATAGGTTCTGTTTAACTGATGAGAAGTTTTCAGTTTTTATTTTTCTTTCTTGCCCTGTCTATATGGAGCCTTTTTTTTTTGAGGAGGGTCTCCTCTGATATTATAGACCCCAGTCAAATTTTCCCAGACAAGCCTGGCCTATGTCTCAGAAGGAAAGAGTCACCAGCATCAGTTTTCCTTAGGGCAAGGGAGACCCAGCAGGTTGTCAGACTTTCTTATGAAGCCTCTAGACTCTGTGATTTCCTATTTTTCCCAATATGTGGTACTTGTCTGCCCTCAGCTTCCCACCAGTGTAAAGTGATGTTGTTCCTTTAATATCAGCAAACTCTCCTTGCTGGAGCATGGTTGAGACAGATGTGAGGTGTGGGTTGGCATTAATTGCTTTAGTTTTCCAGTCCCTGGGGCCTGAATTCCTTGAAGGAGGGATTCCACTTGAGCTGGGCACCACCTTTCTCTTGGAGGGAGATACAACTTTTAGGGAATTAATTCCTTTTACCTGGCTAGTTACTTTGTCTCTTAGACAAGCTTAATTCTTTCCTTACCTGTGGCAGTGCTGGAGCCTGAGAAGGTACATGGCTGTATGTATTTCTAGGGTCTATATGCCCCCTTTCCTTGGGAGGTCCAGGCCTTTTCCAGTATTTTGTGCTGTCTGACTCAAAAAGCTTCTGTATTTTTTTCCATCAGCCCCACCCCCTCTTTGTTGGGGCAAAAGTCCCTAGTTCCCTTAGTGCTTATTCCTGCTTTATCTGTACTAGGGGCCTATTTGCAGTGTTCAGAATTTGTTAACTAATTCTGCAACTGTAGCTTGGTTGAGCTCAGCCCTTGCTGCTAGTAATGTCTGTTTCCTTTCCCCCTGGGAACCCAGTCTGCCATGCCCATAAGGGAGGGGTGCTGGCCTCCATGGCTTGGGGGACTTACAGTTCTGTATGGGGTCTCAGCCATTCCACCTGGTATACACTGTTTGTTTGGTCACTGATGAAACCATAGCTGTTGTTCTGTGCTGTTCCTGGCTATTTACTAGCTGCTCTGGAGGATGAACTAAATTTCACACCTCACTAAACCACCATCTTGCTCCTGAGTGCATGTAATTTTATATTCTACGTGAAAGAATGGGAATATACATAAAGCATTTCTCCTGTGTACCAAAGTGCCATTGCTGAACAACTATATGACAATAAATTAGATAACTTAAATGAAATGAAAAATTTTCATGAGAGTCAGAATCTTATTCAAGGAGTAGAAAATATAAACAGGCTTAAAATATAAAATATATTGAATTATTAATAAAAGCAGACCCATAAGATGGAGCCTAGAACAAGGAGATTTCACTGGTGACTTCTACCAAACATTAAAAACATAATTAATACCAATTTTTCAAAAAATATTCCTTAAGCTAGAAGAATAGGGGATACTTCTTACTTCATTCTGTGAGATTAGTATTACCTTTAACCAAAACCTGACAAAGACATTATAAGAAAACTATCTTTTAATATCTCTTATAAATAGAGGCACATAAATGCTCAACAAAACACTAGCAAATAGAATTCAGCAATAAATTAAAAGGATTACACATAGTGACAAACTGTAATTTATCTGAAGTATGCCAGGTTGCTTTAAGATCTGAAAATCAATTAATGTAATAAATGGCATCAATAAAATAAAGGACAAAACCACATCATTATCTCTGTAGAAACTGAAAAAAACATTTGAAAAAATTCTGTATCCCTTCATGATAAAAATGTGAAATAGACAGGGGCTTCCAGAACCCCATAAAAAAGCAGCTAGGGAAAACTCATGACTAATATCATACTTAATTAAGGTGAAAGTTTGAAAACTTTTTCTTTAAGATTATGAAAAGGACAAGGATGTCTGATCTTACTACTTTGATTCAACACTGCATTGGAGGTTCTAGACAGACAATTAGGCAAGAAATAGAAATATAAGCCCTTCATCTTGAGAAGGAAGAAATAAAATCATTTCCATTTCCAGATGACATGATTTTCTACATAGAAAATCCTAAGGAATCCACTAAATTTTTTTTAAATTAATAAATGAGTTCAGTAATGTTGCAGGATACAAGATTAATATACAAAAATCAATTGCATTTCTATATGCTCGAAATGTACAACCTGAAAATGAAATTAAGAAGCAATTCACTTACAAGAGCATAACAAAGAATAAGATACTTAGGAATAACTTTCATAAAATAATGGCAAAACATACTCTGGAAACTACAAAATTGTTTAAGAAACTTAAAGATCTAAGTGGAAAGATATTCCATGTTCATGGATCTGAAGACTTAATATAGTTAAGATAACAATGCTTTCCAAATTGATCTAGAGGTTTAATGCAATCACTATCAAAATCCCAGCTTATTTCTTTGCATAAATTGACAAGCTGATCATAAAATTCATATGGAAAAGTTAGGGACTCAGGATAGCCAAAAAGAATATTGAAAATGAGCAAAGTTGGAGAAATCACACTTCCAATTTCAAAATTTACTACAAAACTTTGGAATCAAGATTGTATGGAACTAACATGAGGTTAGATTTATAGGTCAGTGGGATAAATTTGAAAGTCCTGAAATAATCCTTCACATTTATAGTCAATTGATTTTCAACAGGAATCATAAGACAATTCAATTGAGAAAGACAATGAATGGTGCTAGACCAACAGAAAATGCACAGGCAAAATAATGAATTTGGACACCTACTTCACACCACATACAAAAATTCACTAAAAATGGATCAAACATTTAAATATAAGAAAATATAAGCATAAATCTCCATGGTCTTGGATTTAGGCAATGATTTCTGAGATATGACATCAAAATCACATGTCAAAGACATATTCCAAGTTTATTCTCGAATGTCGGTTCACATCAGTGGGACCATACAGTATTTGTCCTTTAGTTTTTGGCTAGACTCACTCAGCATAATGTTCTCCAGGTCCATCCATGTTATTACATGCTTCATAAGTTTATTCTGTCTTAAAGCTGCATAATATTCCATCGTATGTATATACCACAGTTTGTTTAGCCACTCATCTGTTGATGGACATTTTGGCTGTTTCCATCTCTTCGCAATTGTAAATAACGCTGCTATAAACATTGAAATAACATATAATAACAATAAGAAAAAATAACATGGAATCATCAAAATCAAAAGCTTTTGTGCTTCAAAGAACATCTTCAATAAAGCAAGAAAGCCCTTAGAATGGAGAAAATTTTTGAAAATCATAAATATGATAAGGGACTTGGATTTAGAAAATATAAAGAATTCCTACAACTCAATAATAAAAAACCTAATAACCCAACTAAAAAATAGGAAAAGTGTGTGGATAGACAGTCCTGTAAAGAAGATATGCAAATGGCTACCAAGTAGATGAAAAGATGCTCAATGTCATTAACCATCAGGGAAATTCAGTGCAAAGTGCAATAAAGTGAAGTACAATAAAATAAGATTTGTCTGTATATACTTAAGAGAAATGAAAATATTTGTCCACACAAAACCTTGTACACTAATGTTCATAGCAACATTATTTATAATACACAAAAAGTGGAAATCGCCTGTGCTTGTTTGGAGCTGTTATGTACCCCACAAAAGCCCATGTTCTCTTAATCCATCCCTATGGAGGCACACTTTTTGGTTTAATTAAAATGTGATCCAGCCAATTCAGGGTTTTAATCCCTTTGCTGGAGTCCTTTATGAAGATAAGAGAGAGAAAATATCTAGAGACATCTGGAGAAAGCCATTGAAACCAGAACTCAGGAGAGAAGTACCTTCAGACATCATCGTGTACCTTTCTATGTGACAGAGGAAGCCCAGATGCTAGCAGCCTTTCCTCAGAGAGGGTATCTACCTCTTGATGCCTTAATTTGGACATTTTCATGACCCTAGAACTGTAAATTTATAACCTAATATATCCCCATTGAAAAGGCCAATCCATTTCTTGTATATTGTATTCTGGCAGCTTTAGCAAATTGAAACACCAGTGATATGTCCATTAAGTGATGAATGGTATATCTAAGCAATGCAATATTATTTAGCCATAAAAAGAATGAAATACTAATACGTGCTACAGCTGTACAAACCTTGGAAACATTATGCTAAGTGAAAGAAGCCAGTCACAGAAGACCATATATTGTATGATTGAATTTACATGAAAAGTTTAGAATAGATAAATCTATAGAGACAGAAAGTAGGTTGGTGATTTTCTAGGTTGGGATAGAAAAGGAGTTGAGAGGGTGTAATACGTAAAAGGGGTGATTTTTTTGAGGATGAAAAGATTGAGTGTGGTCATGGCTTCAGGATGCACTTTGTGTATATATTAAAAGCTATTGACTCATGCACTTTAAATGGAAGAACCTTATAGTATGTGAAGTATATCTTGATAAAGTTGTTTTTTAAAAAAATACCATGTGGACAGGCCATGATGGCTCAGTGGCAGAGTTATCATCTGCCATGCTGGAGGCCTAAGTTCAGTTCCCGGTGCCTGCCCATGTAAAAAAGAAAGTACCATGTCTGACTGACAAACAAATACACACAGTTAATCAGACATGGGTATTTGGTAGACTTTTCCTCCAAAGTGAATTCAATGAGCCTATGATTTCAAGGGAAATACCTGACAGTGTTTCCAGGGGTAACTTCGACCTTTCAAGTGAAATTAGAGTTTTTTTCATACTTGTATTGCCTTCTTTAAAAATAATTATTAGAGAAGTTTTGGGCTTATAGAATATTCATTCATAAAATACAGGATTCCCATACACTACCCACCACCAGCATTTGCATTGGCGAGGAAAATTTGTTACAACTGATGATAGATCACACTTTCTTTGGTAATTCTACTATTTCTTTTTTAAAAATATTTTTATTGAGAAATCTTCACACACATACAGTCTATCCACAGTATACAATCAATAGTTCACAATACAATAGTTGTGCATTCTTCACCATGATCATTTTTAGAACATTTACATCATTCCAGAAAAAGAAATAAAAAGATGAAAAAAATACAAAAGAAAAAACCCATACATCCCATAACACTTGCCTCTTCCTCTCATTGACCAGAAGTATTTCACTCTACCCATTTCTTTTACTCTTTATCCCCCATATTATTTATTTATTTTTATTCATGTTTTTTCCTCATCTGTCCATTAATGGGTAAAGGAACATCAGACACAAGGTTTTTACAACTCCATGATTACCTTGTAAAAGCCATATAGTTATACAATTATCTTCAAGAATCAAGGCTACTGGAACAAATTCAACAATTTCAGGTACTTCCATCCAGTCCTACAATACAAAACAGACTAAAAAGGGATATCTATAAAATTCATAAGGGGCAGGCCATGGTGGCTCAGCAGGCAAGAATGCTCGCCTGCCATGCCAGAGGACCTGGGTTCGATTCCCGGTGCCTGCCCATGTAAAAAAAAAAAAAATTCATAAGAACAACCTCCAGGATAACCTCTTGACTCTGAAATCTCTTAGCCACTGAAACCTTATTTTGTCTCATTTCTGTCTTCCCCCTTTTATTCAAGAAGGCTTTCTCAATCCCATGATGCCAGATCCTGGTTCATTCAAAGTCCTGTCTTACATTGCCAAGGATATTTACACCCCTGGGAGTCTTCTCCCATGTAGGGGGTAGGGAAGTGAGTTCATCTGCTGCTTTGGCTTAGAGAGAGAAGCCATATCTAAGCAACAAAAGAGGTCCTCTGGGGATGACTATTAAGCATAATTATAAATGGGCTTAGCTTCTCCTTTTCAGGAATAATTTTCATAGGGGTGAACCCCAAGATTGAAGGCCCAGCCTATTGAATTGGTTGTCCCCACTGCTTGCAAGAAAATCTGGAATTTCCCAGATGGGAAAGTTGAGTATTTTCTCCTTTCTCCCCAGGCCCCAAGGGGACTTTGCAAATACTTTTCTATTCTCTGCCCAAATTACTCTGGAATATATTGGGGCATCACACTAATTTGTACAAACTAATAAGATTTCATGCCCTATTCAAGGTCCCACGTACTTATGGTGTTCAACTAAACAGACCATACAAGTTAAATTAGGTAATACCTATCCAAAATAGAAATTTTGCACCAAATAAACATCTCTCCCATTAGTCTCAAACATATTTTAAAATATGGACCATATCATCCTTTACCCTGTACTCTGATATACCTTAGTCCTATCCAAATCAGCTTCTTTCATATGTCTAGTCAAAGGCTGATCACTTTTTCAACTTTTTAACAGTTACTGTATGGGGTAATGCAGACTTTCATAGCTTCAGTGCTTTAACTCTGAGTTTCATGGGTCACATAAATACCAAAAGTTTTGGGGATGACCAAGTTATACACAAATAGGTCAGTATCTCCAAATTTAAAAATAACAGTTACAACTTGAGAATAGATATGACTGCTGTAAGAGTTTATAATCCAGGGGTGTTTACAATCTAGGACCCTTTACAATAGACCTTAAACTGACATGCTTTCACCTTCAATTCTCTGAGTTTGTATATTATAGTTAGCCCATATGAGTGAGGCATAGTGATATTTGTCATTTTGTTTCTGCCATGTCTTTCAACATATTGTCCTTAAGTTTCACTCACCTAGTTGCATGCCTCACAACTTCATTCCTTCTTGCAGCTGCTCAGTAGTCTGTTGTATGTATACCTCATAGTTCCCCCTTCCATCCCTCAGTCATCATACCCTTAGGCCACATCCATCCATTGTAAATCATAAACCTTGCTGCCATAAACACCAGTGTGCAAATGTCCATTCATATTTTCACTCTCAGTTTCTCCAGGTATGTTCCTAGCAATGGCATTGCAGGATCATATGGCAATCTCCCACTCCCACCTTTCTAAGGAACCACCATGCTGCCTTCTGGAGGGGCTGCACTTTTCAGCTCTCCTACCAACAGTGAATAGTTAACATCTCTTTCTCCACATTTTCTCCAGCATTTTTTTCTCTCTATTCATTTTCTTTAAACCTCTTTTTTTTTTTATATGGGCAGGCACCAGGAAATGAACCCGGGTCCTCTGGCATGGCAGGCAAGCATTCTTGCCTGCTGAGCCACCGTGGCCCGCCCTAAACTTTTTTTATTGTATAATATAACATATGTACAAAGCAAAGAAAGAAAAATCAATAATTTTCAAAGCACTCTTCAACATGTAGTTAGAGGGCAGATCCCAGAGTTTGTCATGGGCTTCCATACTATCACCTCAGATTTTTCCTTCTAGCTGCTCCAGAATATAGGAGACTAGAAGGAATAAATTTTTTTATCATCACAATCAACTTTTTCTCTCTTTTTTTGTGAAACATATATACAAAAAAGCAATAAATTTCAAAACACAGAAGAACAATTAGTTGTAGAACAGATTTCAGAGTTTAATATGGGTTACAGTTTCACAATTTTAGTTTTTTACTTCTAGCTGCTCTAAGATACTGGAGACTAAAAGAAATATCAATTTAATGGTTCAGCAATCATGCATGTTTGTTAAACCCTACCTTCTGTGTATAACCCCACCATCATCTTTGATCTTTCTATCCCACTCTTTAGGGGTATTTGGGCTATGGCCATTCTAACTTTTCCATGCTGGAAGGGGCTGTCAAAAATATGGCGTAGGGAGATGGAACTATCTGATGTTCTGGAAAGGCTGGGCCCTCTAGGTTTCAGGATCTCTGTTCATTTTTAAGCAGTTTTATTTGCACATCACACAATTCAACTTAAGTAAATAGACATGACTTCATCACCATAATCTATACGAAGACATTCCTTTTCCTTCTGCAAAGAATCCATACCCCTCCCCCATACCCAATGCCCGCTGCTTGTTGACATTTAGTTTTTTGCTTTTGTTTTTTTTTTTGCATGGGCAGGCATGGGGAATCGAACCTCAGTCTCCGGCATGGCAGGCAGGAAATCTGCCTGCTGATCCACTGTGGCCTGCCCTTTGGCCCGCCCTGACATTTAATTTTAGCCTAATGCCTTTGCTACATTCAGTGGAAGCATATTACAATGGTACTGTTGACTATAGACCCTAGCTTGCACTGATTCTTTTTCCTGCATACCCTCCCATTTTCAACATCTACTTTTTAACAGTAATTACATTTATTACAACTGATGAAAGAGTATTAAAGTAGTAATATTAACATTTGTCCATAGTTCATGTAGAGTTCCCCCCCTATATTCCTAACTTATTATTATTATTATCTTCAGGCAAGTCTTTATTTTATTACTCATCTACTCATACACTGGATAAAGGGAGTGTCAGTCACAAGGTTTTTACAATCACATGGTCACATGATAAAAGCTATATAGTTATACAATCATTATCAGAGATCAAGACTACTGACTGTATAATAGTTCAACATTTTCAGGTATTTTCTTCTGGTTATTCTAATACACTAGAAACTAAAAAGAAATACCTATATAATGAATCAGTAGTCATAATCATTTGTTAAATTCTAACTTTCAGTTACCACTCCTCCCTCTCATTTGATCATTCTCTTGATCTTCAGGGATATCTTGACAATGACCATTCTAACTTATTCATACTGAAAAGAGGCATCAACATTATGGGGTAGAGGAACGCAAGTGGTTGATGTTCTTGGAGTGTGGTACTTCTGGGTTTTAGGGCTTACCTGACATTCCTATGCTTTCTGGAGGTTTTAAGTTTCTGAAAAAATAAACTCATTAAATCAAATATTTATCAAGTCTTAGATAGAGCCCAGGATATTTGCTAAGGTTTTCAAGAATTTTGTTGGTGGGGGCTTGGCATACTCTGGTAATTTGCAATATCTGGCTGAAGCTTGCATAAAGGAACTTCCAGAATGACCTCTCAACTCTATTCTAAATCTCTTAGCCACTGAAACTTTATTTTGTTCCATTTCTTTTCACCCTTCTAGTCAAAAATGCATTGCTAATTCCACAATGCTAGGGCCAGACTCATCCCCAGGAGTCATGTCCCATGTTTCTGGGGAGACTTACATATGTGGGAGTTATGTCTCATACAGGGGGGAGGGTAGTGAGTTTATTTGCAGAGTTTGGCTTGTTGATCAAGTGGCATAAGTAGCCCAAAGTGACCAGGTGGCAACAATGGAATCTTTGTTTTTCCTGGTGGAAGCACTTCCCCTTTTGGAACTAAAACCTAGGGATCACTAGAGAGAGGCCCCACCTGAGTATCAAAAGAGATTCTCTGACAGTGATGCTTAGACATAATTGTAAATAGGTTTACCTTTGTCCTTACAGAAATAAAGTTCATAAGGACAAATCTCAAGATTGAGGGCATGGCTTTTTAAATTGGGAACCCCTAATGCTTTCAAGAATCTCAAGAATTCTCCTGATGGGGAAGTTGAACAGTTCTACATATTTTCTCCAGTCCCTCAAGGGACTTTGCAAATACTTTATTTTCTGCCCCATATACTCTAGAATATATCAGGGTATTATGATAACCTGTATGAAATAAACAGATCTCATTCCCTATTCTAGGTTACATGTAATTAAGTTGCTTAAATAACCTGAACAGACAGGTTAATTCAGATAGTGTGCTACATAAAATATAAATTTTGGACAACATATATATCTATTCCTTTAGTCTCACATTGAAGTTGAAATTTTAAAATATAGACAATAGCATCCTTTAATTGATTTACCTTAGTCCTTACAAGATCAGATCCATTCATAGTCTCTAGTTGAAGTCTGATTTCTTTTTCAGCTTTTTTTTTTTAAACAGTTATTGGATGGATTAGATCTGACTTTCAGAGCTGCAGAAATCTAGCCCTGAGTCTCAGATGTCACACAAATACCAAAAGTTTCAGAGAATTACCAAATTATACATAGAGATCATAACATCTGAATATTTAGAGATAATAGTTAACATTTAGGAGTAAGTGCAACTGCTGTAAGAGCTAACAATTTAGGAACCTGAACGATAAGCCTTATTGAACATTCTGTACACCTTAATCATCGATTGCCCAATCTCTGCCCACTTTCTATCTCCCGATAACCTATGACCTTGAATTCAATTCTCAGAGTTTGCTCACTATAGTTAGTTTATATTAATGAGACTGTATTCTCTAAGGTTCTCTAGAGAAACAGAATCAACAGGGAACACTCACAAATATAAAATTTATAAAGGTGTCTCAGGTGACGGTGGGAACACAGAGTCCAAATTTTGCAGGGCAGGCTGTGAAGCTGATGAATCCAATGGAGGGTCTGGATGAACTCCACAGGAGAAGCACCCCAGCTGAACCATGAAGAGCGCTGTCTCTTCTGATTCCTCCTTAAAAGGCTTCAAGTGATTAGATTAAGCATCACTCATCACAGAAGACACTCCCCTTTGGCTGATTACAAATGGAATCAGCTGTGAATGCAGTTGACATGATCATGATTTAATTCTATGAAATGTCCTCATTGCAACAGACAGGACAGCACTTGCCTAACCAGACAAACAGGTACCACCACTTGGCCAAGTCAACACATGAACCTGACCATGACAGTCCATCCCTTGTCAACTTGGCAGCTATACATATCACCTTAAACCATACCTAATTTCTAAATAAAAAACAATAAAACACACATTTTTTCTTTCACCTAACAATACTGAATTGTTCTGCATATAACTGGAAACATATTAAATCTCTCCAGAATAGGGTGTGAATCCTTGGGTAACATTCATTCTTAAACTTGATATCTTACAACTTAAATAGTATAACATGAACAAAACAGCATTACAGTCCTTGTTTCTGTAATTGATCATGTGGTCGAAGTTCATATTTATCACTGCCTTCTTCCACTACCCACTCCATGTTCCCTTTACTCTCAGCAAGCACTTCAGCTGAACATGGTTCTTTGCCTGGTGGGGTGACCCAAACCTTCATTCTTGAAGTTTCAGAGCCATTGGTAGTCCTGCCTGGATTGGGTTGTTGCAGTTTTCCATTGATTTTAATCACAGGGCATGGTAGTACTAAAAGATACCCTAGGGGATGTCCTACATTCCAAGAAAACTCTTTCTTACCTCTATTATGTAGTTGCAGTCCTACTTTGCCCTGATAATCAAGGTCAATCACCCCAGACAATGATGTAACCCCTTTCTTGGCCTGTTGATCCAGTGGCATAAGTAGCCCAAAGTAACCAGTAACAATGATGGAATCATTGTTGTTTCTCCTGGTGGAAGCACTTCCCCTTTTGGAACTAAAACCTGCAGACCAGCAGAGCTCAGGGTCCCAGGGACAGGAAGAAAAAATTTTCCTAGTGGATCACTAGAGGTAATAGTGAGTGGTACCACTCCCATTTCTACCCCTTGGTCCTGGGACCCATGAATCCTGGCTATAGGAGAAACAGCACCATACAGCTGATGCTGATTCAGAGCATGCACAGCTTTCTGGAGAACATTACCCCAACCCTGCAAGGTGTTGCCACTTAGTTGTACCATAATTCAGTTTTCAGAAGGCCATCCCACTGTTCTGTCAATCCAGCTGCTTCTGGATGATGGGGAACATGGTAAAACCAGAGAATTCCATAAGCATGTGCCCATTCCCGCTCTTCATTTGCTGTGAAGTGTGTTCCTTGATCAGAAGCAATGCTGTGTGGAATACCATGATGATGGATAAAGCATTCTGTAAGCCCATGGATGATAATTTTGGCAGAAGCATTGTGTGCAGGGAAAGCAAACCCATATCCAGAGAATGTGACTATTCCAGTTAGAATAAATTGCTGCCCCTTCCATGAAGGGAGCGGTCCAATGTAATCAACCTGCCACCATGTAGCTGGCTGGTCACCTAAGGGAATGGTCCCATATTGGAGGCTGAGTGTGGGTCTCTGCTGTTGGCAGATTGGGCACTCAGCAGTGGTTGTAGCCAAGTCAGCCTTGGTAAGTGGAAGTCCATGTTGCTGAGCCCATGCATAACCTCCATCCCTTCCACCATGACCACTTTGTTCATGAGCCCATTGGGCAATGACAGGAGTTACTGGGGAAAGAGGCTGACTGGTATCCACAGAACGGGTCATCTTATCCACTTAATTATTGAAACCTTCCTCTGCTGAAGTCACCCTCTGGTGCACATTCACATGGGCCACAAATATGTTCATGTTTTTAGCCCACTCAGAAAGGTCTATCCACATACTCCCTCCCCAGACCTCTTTGTCTCAAATTTTCCAATTATGGTCTTTCCAAGTCCCTGATCATCCAGCCAAACCAATAGCAACAGCCCATGACTCAGTATACAAACGCATCTCTGGCCAGTTTTCCTTCCAAGCAAAATGAACAACCAGGTGCACTGCTCCAAGTTCTTCCCACTGGGAGGATTTCCCCTCACCACTGTCCTTCAAGGACACCCCAGAAAGGGGTTGTAATGCTGCAGCCGTCCACCTTTGGGTGGTACCTGAATATCGTGCTGAACCATCTGTAAACCAGGTCTGAGTTTTCTCTTCCTCAGTCAATTCACTGTAAGAAACTGCCCAAGAGGCCATAGCTCTGGTCTGGGACAGAGAAGGTAATGTGGCAGGAGTGGAGTCCATGGGCATTTGGGGCACTTCTTCATGTAACTTACTTATGCCTTTGAGTCCAGTCAGAGGAGAAAACCATTCATAAATAATCATTTTAAGATTCTGTTTCTTAAGAACTACTCCTGCTACCAAGATGTATTAGTTAGGGTTCTCTAGAGAAACAGAATCAACAGGGAACACTCGCAATATAAAATTCATAAAGGTGTCTCACATGATCGCATGAATGCAGAGTCTAAAATCCACAGGGCAGGCTGTGAAGCTGATGGAGGGTCTTGACGAACTCCACAGGAGGGGCTCACCAACTGAAGCAGGAAGAGAGCCTGTCTCTTCTGAATCTTCCTTAAAAGGCTTCCATTGATTAGATTAAGCATCCCTCATTGCAGAAGACACTCCCCTTTGGCTGACGTGCCAGTTTGAAAGGATGTATGTCCCCTAGAAAAGCCATGTTTTAATCTAAATCCCATTTTACAAAGGCAGAATAATCCCTATTCAACACTGTATGTAACTAGATCATCTCCCTGAAGATGTCTCCCAATCAAGAGTGGTTGTTAGGCTGGGTTAGGGGAGATGTGTCTCCACCCATTTGGGTGGGTCTTGATTGGTTTGCTGGAGTCCTATAAAAGTGGAAACATTTTGGAGAATGAGTGACTCAGAGAGAGCAGAGATGCTGCAGTACCACAAAGCAGAGAGTCCACTAGCCAGAGCTTTGGAAGTGAAGAAGGAAAATGCCTCCCAGGGAGCTTCATGAAACAGGAAACCAGGAGAGAAAACTTGCAGATGATGCCTTATTCACCATGTGCCCTTCCAGCTGAGAGAAGAAGCCCTGGCTGTATTCACCATGTGCCATCTCACATTAGAGAGAAACCCTGAACTTCATTGGCCTTCTTGAACCAAGGTATCTTTCCCTGGATGCCTTTGATTGAACATTTCTATAGACTTGCTTTAATTGAGACATTTTCAAGCCTTAGAACTGTAAATTAGAAATTCAATAAATTCCCCTTTTTAAAAGCCATTCTGTTTTGGGTATATTGCATTCTGGCAGCTAGCAAACTAGAACAGCTAATTATAAATGGAATCAGCTGTGGATTCAACTGATATGATCATGGTTTAATTCTATGAAATGTCCTCATCACAACAGACAGGCCAGCACTTGCCCAACCAGACAAACAGGTACCACCACTTGGCCAAGTTGACACATGAACCTGACCATGATAAAGACCATACAATATTTGTTCTCTCATTTCAGGTTTATTTTGCTCAACATGATGTCCCCTCATTGCATGCCTCACAACTTCATTCCTTTGTGCAGTACACAATATTTCATCCTATGTAAACACATGAGTTCACCTTTCTGCTCATCAACTGATGTACCCTCATGCCACCCCAATGAAATGGTAATTGTGAAAAAATTTGCCATAAACACCAGTGTGCAAATGTCTATTTGTGTACCTGCTTTCAATTCTCCTGTGTATATACATAATAACTAGATTGCAGGATCATATGGCAATTCAATACTTAGTCTCCTGTGGAATCACCACACAGCCCTCCAGGAGGGCCTGCACCACTGTATTTCCCTAACAACAGTAATAGGTATATATCTCTCTCCACATCTTCTCCAGTGCTTTATCTTTCTGTTCATTTTTTGAAAATTTTGTTCACATACTATACACCCAATTGGAATGTACAGTGAATGGTTTCTGGTATAATCACATAGTTATGCATTCACCACCACAATTTATATGAGATTTCAATTTTTTCTGCAAAGAAAGAAGAGGGAAAATATAAGAGAAACAGAAAAAGATCCCATGCCTCTCCTTTATCTCCCTGTCACACTGATATTTATGTTTGGTATTTTGCTTTTGTTATAATTAATGAAAGAATATTATAGTGTTACTGTTGATTATAGACCCTGGTTTGCATTAATTGCATTTTTTACATATACCATCCCATTTTTATCACCTTGGAATGGTGACATACTTGTTTTCCCTTATGTAAACTCTTTCTTGAATTTGTACATTTAATCACCATCATTGTCCATTCCAGGCTTCACTGTTATACAGTCTCAGTTTTTATCCTCTATCTTTCCTTCTGGTGCCATCCATTCCTTAGCTGTCCTCTTTCATCCCCACTCACACTCAGCTTTGTTCATTATACCTACAATATTGTGCTATGCTTGCAAAGTATTGTAATATTCATTTATGAATCTTTGCAATCAATCTTGTTAAACATTCTGTACTCCTTAAGCATCAAATGCCCAGTCTCTACCCACTATCTCCTGATAACTGGTGTTCTCAACTTTAGCTTTCAGAGTTTGCTTATTATAATTAGCTCATATTAGTGAGACCATACAGTATTTGTCCTTTTGTTTCAGGCTTATTTCACTCAAAATAATGTCCTTATAGGTTCATTTATGTTGTTGCATGCCTCATGACTTTATTACATCTTACAGCTGTGTAATATTCTATCATATGCATATTCCAAAGTTTGTTTATCCACTCTGCAGTTGGGATGGGCATTTGAGCTATTTCCATCTATTGGAAATCATGAATAATGCCACTATAAACATCAGTGTGAAAATGACTGTTATGTCCCTATTTTTAGTTCTTCCAAGTATATAAACCTTATAATGGAGTTCCTGGGCCATACAACAATTTTATACTTAGCTTCCTGAGGAGCCACCAAACTTCCTTCAAGAGTTGTTGCACCATTCTACATTCTCACCAACAGTGAAAAAGTATACCTATATCTCTACACTCTCTCCAGCACTTGTAGTTTCTATTTTTTTGATAATGGTAATTTTAGCAGGTGTGAGGTGATATCTCATTGTGGTTTTGATTTGCATTCCCTAATAGCCAGTAAAGTTAAGCATCTTTTAATATTCTTTTGAGCATTTTTCTTTCCTCTTTGGAAAACTGTCTATCCATGTCTTTTGCCCATTTTTAAATTGGGTTGTTTGTCTTTTTATTGTTGAGTTGTAGGATCTCTTTACACATTCTGCATATTAAAGTCTTATCCCAAATGAAAAATAATAATAAAAAATAAAAACAAATTAAAAAAACCTCTTACCTGACATGTGGTTTCCAAATATTGCCTCCCATTTAGTAAGTTAGCTTTCCTGTCACAGTCCTTTGACACAGAAAAGTATTCACTTTTGGGAGATCTCATTTTTCTACTTCTTTTCATTGCATGTGTTTTGGGTGCAAGTTCTAGGAAACCACTTTCTGCCACAAGATCTTTAAGCTATTTTCCTACACTTTCTTCTAAAATGTTTATGGCCTTAGCTATAATATTTAGGTCATTGATACATTTTGAGTTAATTTTTGTGTAAGGTGTGAGTTGGGGTCATCTTTCATCCTTTTTCTCCATATCTCTATATCTCTATATCTATCTATCTATCTATCTATCTATCTATCATCTATCTATCTATCTATCCATGTCTATTTATATCCAGTCCTCCAAGCACCATTTCTTGAAGAGGCTGCATTGAGTGGACTTGGCTACCTTATCAAAAACTGATTATCTGTAGATAGAAAAGTTTATTTCTGAACTTTCATTTCATTTCCATTGGTCAGTGTATCTATGTTAATGTCATTACCAAGTGGTTTTGATCACTGTAGCTTTGTAATATGCTTTAAAGCCAGATAGTTTGAGACCTTCCACTTCATTTTTCTTTCTCAAGGTATATTTGGCCTTTGGGGGGGGCCCTACCTTTCCAAATAAATTTGATTATTGTTTTTGTTATTTCTGCAAATTAAGTTGTTGGGATTTTGATCAGTATTGCATTGAATCTATAAATCAACTTGGGTAGAGTTGACATTTTAATTATGTTTGGTCTTCCAACCATGAATATGGTATGTCTTTCCTTGATTTGGTATTTAGGTCTTCCTTGATTTCTTTTAGCAAGTTTTTGTAGTTTTCTGTGTATAGGTCTTTATATCCCCAGTATATTTTTTCCTAAATATTTGATTATTATGGTTGATATTGTAAATGGATGTTTTTTTCTGGAATTCTTCCTCAGATTGTTCATTACTGGTGTTTAGAAACACTAATGTGTTTTCCCTGTTACTATGTATCCTGCCACTTTGCTGAACTCATTTATTTGCTCTTATATCTTTACTGTAGCTTTTTTGGTTTTTTTGCATATAGGATCATGTCATTCAAAAACAATGAAAGTTTACTTCTGTGCTGGTTTGAAAGGATGTATGCCCCCCTAAAAAAGCCATGTTTTAATCAAAATCCCATTTCATAAGGTAGAGTAATCCCTATTCAATATTGTATGTTTGAAACTGTAATCAGATCATCTCCTTGGATGATATGATTTAGTCAGAAGTGGTTGTTAAGCTAGATTAGATGATGACATGTCTCCACTCATTTGGGTGGGTCTTGATTGGTTTACTAGAGTCCTATAAAAGAGGAAACATTTTGGAGAATGGGAGATTCAGAGAGAGCTGAGAATGCTGCAGCACCATGAAGCAGAGAGTACACCAGCCAGTGACCTTTGGAGATGAAGCAGGAAAATGCCTCCTGGGGAGCTTCATGAAACTGGAAGCCAGGAGAGAAAGCTAGCAGATGATGCTGTATTTGCCACGTGCCCTTCCAGATGAGAGAGAAGCCCTGACTGTGTTCACCATGTGCCTTCTCACTTGAGAGAAAAATCCTGAACTTCATTGGCCTTCTTGAACCAAGGTATCTTTTCCTGGATGCCTTAGGTTGGACATTTCCATAGACTTGCTTTAATTGGGAGATTTTCTTGGCTTTAGAACTGTAAACTAGCAATTCATTAAATTCCTCTTTTTAAAAGCCATTCTGTTTCTGGTATATTGCGTTTCAGCAGCTAGCAAACTAGAACAACTTCTTTCTTGCCAATCTAGATTCTCTTTATTTTTTTTTCTTGCCTAATTGCTCTAGCTAGAATTTTCAACACAATGTTGAATAACAATGATGTGTTGGTTTGAAAGTTTTGTGTACTTCAGACAACCCACGTTTTAATCCTGATCCAATCTTGTGGGAGCAACCATTTCTTTTAAATTCTATTCAGTAATGTAGGTTGGAATCTTTTGATTAGATTACTTCCATGGAGATGTGATACCCCCAATTGTGGGTATTAACTTTTTGATTAGATGGAGCTGTGACTCCATCCATTGCAGGTGGGCCTTGATTAGTTTTCTGTAATCCTTTAAATAAGGAAGCATTTTGGAGAAAACTTTAGAATGACGAGATAGCCATGAGAATCATGAGAGCCCACATAGCTAGAGACTTATGGAGATGAAGAAGCAAAACATCCTTGAGTGAACTTCATGAAGCAGGAAATCTGGAAAGAAAGCCAACAGATGTTACCATATTTTCCATGTGCCTTTCCAGTTGAGAGAGAAACCCTGAACTTCATCAGCCTTTCCTGAGTGAAGTTGACATCTTGTTGGTGCCTTAATCTGGACATTTCTATAGACTGGCTTTAATTGGGACATTTTCACAGTCTTAGAATTGCAAACTTGCAACTTAATAGGTTTCTCTTTTTAAAAAGCTGTTCCATTTCTGATATATTACATTCTGGCAGCTAGCAAACTAGAACAAATGGTAAAAGTGGTTATCCTTGTCTTGTTCCAGTTCTTAGAGAGAAAACTTTCAGTCTTTCCCAATGAGTATTTTGTTAGCTGTGGGTTTTTTGTATATGCCCTCTATTATGTTGAGGAAGTTTCCTTCTATTCCTATCCTTTGAAGTGTTTTTATCAAGAAAGGATGATGAATGTTGTCAAATACCTTATCTTAATCAATCAAGATGATCATGTGGTTATCCCCTTTGATCTATTGATTTGGTGTCTTACATTAATGATTTTCTTTTGTTGAACCACCTTTGCATACCTGAAATAAAACCCACTTGGTAGTGGTGTATAATTCTTTTAATGTGCTGCTGGATTTGATTGCAAATATTTTGTTGAGGATTTTTGCATCTCTAGTCATTAAAAAGGTTGGCCTATAATTTTTTCCCTTGTAATATCTTTATCTGGCTTTGTATTAATTTTCATAGAATGAGTTGGCTTTCTATTCTCTTCAATTTTTTTGAAAAGTTTGAGAAGGATTGATACTAATTTTTTCTTGAATGCATGGTAGAATGCACATGTGAAGCCATCTGGTCCTGGGCTTTTCTTTTTGGGGGAGGATTTTGATGACTGATTCAATGTCTTTATTTATGATTGATTTGTTGAAGTGTTCTATTTTTTCTTAAGTCAGTATTAATTGTTCATGCTTTTCTGAGAAGTTGTCCATTTCACCTAAGTTGTTCAGTTTGTTCGTATATAGTTGCTCATACTATCCTCTCATTATCTCCTTTATTGTTCCAGGGTCAGTAATTATGTCCCCTTTCCAATTTCTGATTTTATTTATTTGCATTCTCTCTCTCTCTCTTTTTGTCCATCAATTTTATTGAACAAAAATCTATCAATTTTATTGATTTTCTCAAAGAACAAACTACGGTTTTGTTGATTCTCTCTATTGTTTTCATGTTCTCCATTTCATTTCAGCTTTAATTTTTGTTATTTCTTTCCTTCTGTTTGCTTTTGGGTTAGGTTGCTTTTCTTTCTCTAGCTCCTCCAGCTGAGTAGTTTTTTGCTCTTACTTCTTTTTTCGTATAGGAACTTAGGGCAATAAATTTCTCTCTGAGCACTATCTTCAATTCATCCCATGTTTTTGATATGGTGTGTTCTCCTTTTCATTTGCCTTGAGATATTTATTGATTTCTCTTATAATTTGTTCCTTGATTCACTGGTTGTTTAACCTCCACATATTTGTGTATTTTCCAGCTCTCCACCTGTTATTGGTTTACAACTTATTTCCATTATGGTCCAAGAAAGTATTTTGCAGAATTTCAATCTTTTAAAATTTATTAATACCTGATTGTGATCAAACATGTGGTCTATCCTGAAGAATGACCCGTGGGCACTTGGAGAGATGTATATCTTCCTGCCGTGGAATGCATTGTTCTGTAAATCTCTGTTAAGTCTAGTTTATTTATCATATTATTCAAGATCTCTGCTTCCTTATTGATCCTCTGTCTAGATGTTCAATTCACTGATAAGAGTTATGTATTGAGGTCTCAAACTATTATTGTAGAATGCCCACTTCTCCCTTCAGTGTTGTCAGTGTTTATCTCAAGTGTTTTGGGTACTCTGGCTAGGTGTATACATATTCATGATTGTTATTTCTTCTTGACTAATTGTCCCTTTTGTTAATACATAGTATTCCTCTTTTTCTCTTTTAATTATTTTATATTTGAAGTCTAATTTGTTTGGTAGTATAACTACCACCTGTCTTTTCTGTTATTGTTTACATGAAATATATTTTTCCAACCTTTCTCTTTCAACCTAGTTTTGCCTTTTGGTCTAAAGCAAATCTCTTGTAAATAGCATATAGATGAATTCTGTTTTAAAAATATATTCTAATAGTTTATGTCTTTTGATTAGAGAGTTTAATCAATTAGCATTTAATGTTATCATGGTAAAGTCTGTACAGCCATTTTGTCCTTTGGATTTCATGTCATAACTTATTTTGTTTTCTTTCTTTTTACTCTTCTAGTTACTGATACTCTTCATTTCTACACTCTTCTCCAGTTCTTTTTTTCCTGTCTTTTCTATCTGCCTGTAGCATTCCCTTCAGTATTTTTTATATAGCAGATTTCTTGCTCACAAACTCTCTCAGTGTCTGTTTATATTTAAATATTTTAAACTGTCCCTCATTTTTGAAAGACAGTTTTGTTGGATATTGAATCTTGGGTTGGCAGTTTTTCTCATTCAGTGTCTTAAATACATCATATTGTTGCCTTCTTGCCTCCATGGTTTCTATGGAAAAATCCACACACTCTTTTTGAGCTTCTCTTTTATGTGATGGATTATTTTCCTTGCCACTTTCAGAAGTCTCTTTGCATTTGGCATTTCATAATTAGATTAGTAAGTGTCATGCACTAGGTCTAGTTGGATCTACTTTGTTTGGGATATGCTGTAGTTCTTGGACCTTTAATTTTATGTCTTTCATAAGAGTTGGAAAATTTTCAATGATTATTTCCTCCATTAGTTTTTCTGCCCCCTTTCCCTTCTCTTTTCCTTCTGGGATACCCATAACATGTATATTTATGTGCTTCATCTTGTCGTGTTCAATTCCCTGAAAGTCTGCTCATATTCTTCCCTTTTTTGTTCTCTATCTGTTCTTTTGTGTGTAGTATTTCAGATCTTCTGTCCTCTATTTCACTAATCCACTTTTCTGCCACTTCAAGTGTGCTGTTACAAGTCTCAATTTTGTTTTTTCATTTCTTCAATTATTCCTTTCATTTAATCTCTTCATTGTGCCACAAGTTTTGTCATTTTCCCCAAGGTTCTGAGTTCTTTATGGTCACTCAGTGTCTTTCTTATATCCTTCATCTCTTTTACCACATTTTCCCTTCAACTCATTGATTTGATTAGAAGATTTGTTTGAACATCTTTAATTAGCTGTTTCAAGTCCTGTATCTCATCTGAAATTTTGGTTTGCTCCTTTCAATGGTCTTATCTTCTTGCTTCCTAGTATGGCTTATGATTTTTTGCTGGTGGCTAGGTATCTGATTTTCTTGATTACTGTATTCTGGAGGTCATTTTCTCTCTTTTGCCTAGGGTTTTCTTGTAGGTTGTCTTTGTTCTCTAATTGTTCTTTGACGTTTGGATCAATTTATTCTATATCTCTCACCTAGCTTATTTATAACTGACCAGAATTTCACCTCTTATTTTTCTGATTCTTGCCTTGTCTACTGGAATGTTTTAGCTACCGTTTTATTGTATGCAGTTGTCTCATCCCCAGGAAGAAGCTTTCCTCTTCCCTCTTCTTCCTCAGGGGATGTTGATATGTGGTTCTTTTGTTTGTTTTGTTTTGTTTTGTTTTGTTTTTTTGCCTTTATATGTTTTTAAAACTCCTTTTGTTACCTCTGGAAACTTTTATTCTGAGGGATCTCCCAGATAGGATAAACCCTAATCAATTTTTTATGAACAGGACAGGTTAAGAACTCATGAATGGGGTGTAATCAGTATCAAAGTTTCCTGGGGATGAGACTCAGCAAGGTGGTCTTTCTCTGAAGTCTCTTAATTCTGTGCTTTTTCTGCCCAGCAGATGGCACTTGTCAACCTGCTGTTCCCCACAGGCATCAAGTGGTACTGTGTTTTAATTTTTGGCAGACCCTGTCCCTGCCAGGGCTGTGCTTGAGACAGAGGCTGAGGCTGAAGGTGGCTTAAACTGTTTCTGATTTCCAACTCTTGGCATCTGAATTCTGTTAATAACAGTCACATCTGTACTGGGCTTTGCCCCACCTCTTTTTCTTTTGGGTTGGTGGGAGAGCTGTTCTTTATTCTCTCATTCCTTGAAGGCTGGAAAAAAGTTGCAGGACTATCAAGCTACCTCCTTCCCCTCCAGATGTGATCCTATTTGAGACAGGCTGGGACTCACTTTTTGTAGGATGAGAGTGTTGCATGTTTGAGACAGGCTGGGCACTGCTGTTTGTAGTGTGAAACTGCTGTTGATATTCCAGTTCCTGGGTTTAAATTCTCTGAGTGAGAGCCACTATGTGAGCTGGGCTCTCCCCACATTCCTCAGGGAAGCCCTTTAGGGAACCATCTTCTTCACCTGATTAGTTACTTTGCCTTTCATTCAGCCCTACTCTCACCCCTCCCTGAGACAGAGTTGAAAAGGGAGAATGTTTTCTTTGGTGGGCTGCTTAAAAAATCTATTCACAGAGTTGGTCCCCAACCTCCTGGGTTTGTCAATCAGACCTGGAGTTGGTACTTGGCTCTATGTGCCCCTTTTCTTGGGGCACAGCCCTTTCCCAGTATTCTGAGCTCAGCCAAATCCAATAACCTCTGATTTTCTGTTTTTTTCCTCAGCCCTGTGTTTTTTCTGCTGGTGGCAGGGATGATGAGATTTATTTCTCATTTGTGTTGTAGATTTGTCTTTGCTTGTTACTGGTATTCAGCAGTCACAATTTGTTAATCAAATCTGCAATTGGAGTATGGTTGAACTCCCTTTCCTTTGCTCCTAGTAGAGACCAATGAGCTTTTGTTTAAAGTGCTTCCTATCCAAACATAAGAAATAGGTATATCAATCATTAACATGGTAGGGAACCTTTCAGCAAAGTCCAATGTTCTGCAGAACTAATAGGTGTCATGTAGAACTTGGGATCAGTGTATGCTACCTCACCTAACTCTGTATACTGAGGTATTCATCATAACATAGAAATATGAGCACTTCTGCAACACATACCATGGGCCCTTGAGCCTGCTGCACTGAAGGATGGTTCTAGCTTGACCATTCCAGCTTATGAGATCTTACAATCTCGACTTTCCTTGGGTCCTTCAATTGCCCGTCTTCATTGTCTCTCTTGTGTCTTCACCTCTTTTGTCTGTTCAAGAGTTAAAGAAGCCTCTTGATCCATTCTGTTCTCTCCATTTTACAAAAATTGTCATAGGGTCATACGGTTTACTCTACATACTACACTCTGCCAGTGGTTGCATTGTCAGCAGCTCAGCTGATGACTTTCTTCTTTTAGGTTTCACTCACAACCAAAGAAGTAGTTGTTGAGGCCCAAGTAGTCCCAGAATCATGGAGGAGGACTCCTCTGTGGGTCCCGAGGAAATCTTTATTGCTTTTTTGAGCTTATGGAGTCCTAATACCTGAAGACTTTGCTGATGAGATATTAACAACTGTGTTTTTGCTGTTCTGTAGAGAAATGTGACAATATTTGTAAGGTCTGTATTACTCAGTGAATCAATATTTTCAAAATGACCAATGTATGATACAATAATATGTATGGTTAAAAAACCATTCAAAGTTTAAGAGAGACTAGCGGATTTTAACATACCAGTTTGAAAAATTCATTAATATTGTTTTTCAGATTGTATATTGCAACTAACCTTTAACAGTTTGCCACTTATTGTTTTGGCACAGTATCAAAGAAGAGTATACATAAGTATATGAAAATATTCTTCCTCTCTTTTCCAAACACATATCTGTATGCCCAGATTTTCTTCATATACTTCAACCAAAACAACATATTTTTATGCATTGAATGCAGAAGCAGAGATGGTAATCTAAATGCTTTCTTTTAAGACAGATATTGAAGAGATTGCAAAACAAAACATGCCACTCTTTTAATTAAATATTTTTATTTTGAAATTTTTTTCTGACCATAAAATGTTATATGTCAACATTTGACTTTATTTTAAAATTAATTTATAAATAAATATCATAATGTTATCTCAGTTTTAATTTCTAATGCATTAAATATTAATACATATAACCCACATTATAAAAGCTCTGTGGGGTCCTCACATTTTAAGTGTGTAAAGGGGTCCTGAGACTATGCTATTGAGTAAAGAGGATACAGGCTTCTCAGGGCATTTTTCACACAGAGGGCGATAAGTGCCCTTTCCCAGCTGGACTAGGAGCCTGGGAGGAGGAGAGATAGGGGTGTAGCAGAACTTAGATAGGTGTAAGGCCTACACCTTGCCCCATTCTCAGGATTTGCACCTGGGTTTGGGGAAAATAAATATAATAGAACCAAGTCAGAAAGCTTTGTTTGGGAAATATTAAACCAGAGTCTGGTGATTTTTGGATTTCTCTCAGAGTGGCTGGGAGAAGAATGTCCTACATATGCTTCCCTCCAACATGAAGTGGTTATAGGCACTTACACTATTTGGTTCCTTGCAGCCTGTGAGTAGCATGAAGAAGATCCACAAATGTTTACATGTCCCTAGGGTTATGTGGAATGTGGCTGAAAGTTGGGGGCTAATATACCTGTGGTGGATAATCCAAAGTTGGGGGCCAGTTGGGGGACATCCTAAGTCACAGAGAACCAGCACTATCAATGAGGGCCAAGGTAAAGACAAGTCATCAGTGGTCAGGGGGATCCACTGATGTATTTTTTAAAGGGATATAAAACTATTTATTGGCCACAGTTTACCAGTATTAACAATAAAGTAAACAACACACAGTTGGATAACATTCTGATTACTCTGAAGTTATTGTTTTTCTTGGCTTATGCTGTACAAATAACCCAAATACTGAAAATATTGAGCCTACATGTAAGGATGCATTGGGGTTAAAGAAAGAACATGCAGGTCGATAGTTTAGATTACAAAAGTCTGTTTACCCATTTACACCAACAAGTCTGAAATGGCAACATCTCTGACCATCTGATTAGGTTTCCCTGGATTATGAACTTTGTAGTCAATACAGTACAGGGATTCCAACTTTCCATAAATGAATGACTCTTTAGGAGAAACCTTTAAATACCCATTTAGCTAAGCTTTGTTTGGCTAATGAAAACACAAAATTTGCCTTGTTTTCTCATCTGGGTGGGGAAATTGTTGGTTGTGGTGGATTTTCCTCTCAGAGTTTTGGAAATATTTTGCATTTATATGACTCTAGATTATAGACATGGATTTTGATCTGGATGCTTTAAATTATGTAATTTCAATTATTTGTATCATATTTAAATTGTGCAATTAATTACTAAATCATCTATTTGACTTGAAAGTTTATGACTTCAGGAGAATTTTCAGTGTAACTTAAAGTGATTCCTTGGTTTGCTCAGAATAATGGCATTCCAGAAGCACTACAGACTTATCTATGGTTGTGAAATGCCATTTTTGTTTTGAATGGTTTTTGTTTTTGATGAATATAAAAGATAATAATAATAAAAATTAAATATGTGTTTATATACACACAAACAAACAAAAAAATTAAAAAAACACAGAATAGTCAGAGTGATTCTTAGACATATATGGGTTAAACAGAAGTTCTGATTCAGTAATTACTATGAAATTTTTTTTTCCCACATTAGAAAAGCTCTTCTCTAATGCAAAGGAAATAATATAACATGGTAGTAAATGTTCTTTTCTGATAAATGAAACAATTACAGAAATCTTTTATTTGTTCAAAGTTACCAGTGATGCTGATGCAAAAAAATAAAGAAAAAAACAAAGCTAATATCCCCTCAACCCCCTAAAAATTACCCCAATATTATTACTTCAAAATAAACATAAAACACTTGATTTCCATTAGAATATAGTCATTCTTCATACTAATATATAAAAAACCCAAGACACCATTATATATGTATTGTGTATCTATATATACACACACACACAAAAAAAAAAGCAATGCAAACAATTATTGAACTTCATCTTCTGGACAAGAATGCCAAGTTAGTCTCACTCCATCAAAAGTAAGTACAATTTGAGGACACTTCATGTTTGCCTCTTTTGCCAGCACCAAGTCTATGTCATCTGAATCTTTCCATTTCAAGAGAAACCTGAATTCTCCACTGCTGTCTGTGGCACCAGTTATGGGTTCAGGATCAAGACCTCTAGCAAAACCTCTCAGTTTGTCAGCAGCATCTCTTTTCTCTTTGATTTGATGTCATCAGATTCATTGTCAGATAAAGATTTTCTTTTTGTATGTTTTTTTCTTTACCTTTTTTTTGAAAATTAAGAAATGCTTCGATTAACTCTGAACAATCTAAATTTTTTTCAGGCTCCCAAGTATCGTCTGTAATCTGTAAATTCTTTCTAGTTCAGGAAATCTCCACTTTTCCATTCACTGTGTATTGATCCCAGTACTTTTCCCACCACAGATTCTTCAGATTCTGCCTCTTCAATTTTTTGTCTTTCCATTCTGCTTCGTTCCCATTTTCTTTAATGTAGTTTTATTGGAGGACGCTTTTAATTGCAGATTAGAAGAGCTATTATTCAGCCTCTGAGCTGTCTGCAGCATTTCCAGTGTGGTTGTCAGAGCCACAGCCCACTGTCACTGATTCTGATAAGCTGAGAGAACAGCCAGGACTGACAAAGCATGAAAGGACAGAGGCTCATAACCATGATGGAGTGGGTGGTCACCTCAGCAGGTCACATGGGTATCTTATTATGTCAGCTTCCCTTCCACTGAGAGGAAAAACCCAAACAACTGGGAAGACCAGAGAAACAGAGCTAAATTGTAAGAGGTCTCGGTTTTGTTTTAAATACAAAGAGAATAAGTTACTGTGAATGGGTAATTACTTTTCTTTTTCCAGCTTCTGAGTGTAAATGGAGGCTGTGCTGGTTTGAAGTTGTTAAGTACCCTAGAAAGGCCATGTCCTTCAGTCCTCAATCAATATTGCTGGGTGGGATCTTTTTTATTGTTTCCAAGGAGATGTGACCCACCCAATTGTGGGTGGTAACTTTTGATTAGATGGTTTCGTGGAGATTTGTCTCCACCCATTCAAGGTGGGGTTGCTTACTGGAGCCCTTTAAAAGGGAACCATTTTGGAAAGAGCAATAAGAACAGACAGAGCCCACACAGCAAGAGACCTTTGGAGATGAAGGAGAACAATGCCCAGGGGAACTTCATGAAACAAGAAACTGGAAGAGAAAGTTAGGAGACCTCACCATGTGCCCTCCCGGCTGAGAGAGAAACCCCAAACTTCATTAGCCTTTCTTGAGTGAAGGTAAACTCTTGTTTGTGCCTTAATTTGGATATTTTCATGGCCTAGGATTGTAAACTTGCAACTTAATAAATTTCCTTTTTAAAAAGCCATTCCATCTCTGGTATATCATTCTGCCAGCTTACTAACTGAAACAGAGACCAGTGAGCAAGTTAGTTTTTTTTCACAAATAAATAAATGTGTATTTCTGCACACCTGAGTTGTGCTCAATTCTTTCTCCCCATATTGGAAAAATGGCCAAAGGTCAGAATGTTTCCGTAACACAAACAAAGGTGTAGACCTTGGAACACCAGGTCCTGCCAGGCAGAACACTGTCCTGGTGAGCACATGATTGTTTTGCAGAAGGAAACAATTGAACCTTGTATGGCATGCCTGAGAATAATATTGATGTGGCAGTTTGGATGAAAAACAACTTATTAGCATCCTTGAAAGATGCTTGCTGTTTTGAGGCTTCTCAGTAAATATGATGAGGAACTCAGGGGTGAGGTTTTTGTCCTCTGAGACATGAGTCCTCTGCTCTCATCTTAAAAGACTCTTATGTGTGTCTTAATTTTCCCGATTTGTGGTGCCTTCCTTGGCCCCTCATGCTGAGCTCATCTCAGCACCCCATAAATATTTTTTAAATGCAATTTTATTGAGTATATACACATATCATATAATCCATCCAAAGTATACAATCAATGGCTCACAGTACCATCATATACATCATACACCACAATCAATTTTAGAACATTCTCATTATTCCAAAATAGAAATAAAAATAAAAAAGAACACTCAACACATCCCATACCCCTTTATCCCCTCACTTAATTTTTTTGTCTTTATTTTATTACTCATCTATCCATACACTGGATAAAGGAAGTGTCAGTCACAAGGTTTTTATAATCATATAATCACAAGATAAAAGCTATATAGTTATACAATCACTATAAAAAAATCAAGGCTCTTGGAATACAGTTCACCAATTTCAGATATTTCCTTGTAGCTTTTTTAATACACTAGAAACTAAAAAGAAATATCTATATAATGAGTCAGTAGCCATAATCATTTGCTAATCCTAATTTCTCAATTACAGCACTTCCCTCTCATTTGATCATTCTCTCAATCTTCAGGGATATTTGGGCAATGACCTTTTCAACTTCTGTGTGCTGGAAAGGGGTGTTGACCTTTTGGGGTAGAGAAATGAAACTGGTTGATGTTCTTGGAGAGACTTACTTCTGGGTTTCATGGCTTATTTGGCCTAGGAACAATCTGGAGGTCTTAAGTTTCTGAAAAAAAATAAACTTACTAAGAAAAACTTTTATAGTGTCTTAGATAGAGCCCAGGGTATTCTCTAGTTGGAGCTTGGCATACTGTGGCCATTTGCAATATCTGGCTGAAACTTGCATAAGAGGAATGTCCAGAATGACCTCTCAACTCTATTTTAAATTTCTTAGCCACTGAAACTTTATTTTGTTTCATTTCTTTTCCCCCTTTTGGTCAAGAAGGCATTCTGTATTTCATGATGCCAGGACCAGGTGTATCCCTGAGAATCAGATTATACATTGCCAGAGAGACCTAAACTCCCGGAAGTCATGTCCCTTGTAGGGAGGGGAAGGGTAGTGAGTTTATTTGCAGAGTTGGCTTAGAGAGACCACATCTGAGCAGCAAAAGAAGCTCTCTGTCTCCCCATAAATCTTAAGTTTCCATGGCAGACCTGTGCTATCCTCACTATTGGGTTTCTAGAGCTTAGTTAGGCATATGTTTGTTCACTCAATAAATATTTATTGATTGAAGGAAGAATCATTCAATTCTCCATTCAAGTCTGGAGAATTGGTATCCTTTTTACAGTTGTCCTCTGTATGTACAAATAACAAATTTACAAACCAACCAGGCCACACTGAACCCAAAGCCCCTGGCAATCAAGTCAGGTCTTTGCTCTGCTCAAAAGCCCAAGACCTTACAGTGGTCTATAAAGCCTTCCCAATATGCCCCAATTCCACTCCCTCTCATCTCTTATCATTTCTACTTTTCTCTCTGCTGTTTACTCCATTCCAGCTACATTGACCTTTGCAGGTCCTAGAATATACTAGACATATAGTGTATTATATTTATTCAAAGCTCTGCTTTGAATGACTTTCCTCAGTTGTCCACATGTCTAATTCCTTTTCCTCCATGCAGTTTTACTCATATGCCACCTTATTCTTGAAGCCTTTCCTGACTATATTTTTACAATTTTTAATTTCCATTTTCCATCCAGGGACATCTATCCTGCTTTATTTATCCCCATGGCATTTATCATGTTCTAATTCATTAATAATTTATTTTGTTTATTGCCTTCTTTCCTTTCTAAGTTAAGATAAGGAAGCTTTTCTTTTTTTTTTTTTTTAAATTTCTTCTACTGTGAGAACAGTGCTGTGTAAAATAGGGTCTCCATAAACATATCGACTTTGAGTTTAATTGAGCTCCATTCCCAGAAATTTCTCATAATCTCCTCTTTCTAGGCACATAGATCCATTCAGCAATGCTGAGCTATCCTCTTACCCTGATGTTTGCCTTTGCAATATTTTCTAATCGCCAGTCCATGTAGCTAGTTATTAATGCAGTTTATCCAGAAGTCTTTATCTACCTTTTCTCAAAACAGCTTCATTTTTATTCTCTGTTGGATCATCTGTTTCCTGGAAAAACCCTTTATTTCCTCTGTGTCTCTGTCATTCCTCACTGCCTTTGTACCCCTAGCCACACATCCCAAGTGCTGTTGGTAGGCTCATCTGTCATGTAATCTGACTGTCAAACAAATTTCACTCACTACAATTCTCACATTACATTGCGAGTACTCTTAGCCTAACTGGATGGAAGCCATTCTACCAATGGTTCCCCCTCCCCCCACAGAATGGGTGGAAAATAGAGAAGAGTGAGAAAGATGGGAATTATTCATAGTAACTATATGGTAAACTTAGAGCCCTTCACAGCCAGCATACATTCTTTATTTTTTTGACTTTTAACTTTTTTATTGTATAGTAACCTATATACAAAGCAAATAAATAAAAAAGCAATAATTTTCAAAGCACTCATCAACAGGTAGTTACAGGACAGACCCCAGAGTTTGTCATGGGCTACCATACGATACTCTCATATTTTTCTTTCTAGCTGCTCCATAATAGAGGAGATCAGAGAGCTTAAATATTTTTTTATCATCACAATAGACTTTTTTCCTTCTTTTTTTGTGAAAAATAACATATATACAAAAAAACTATAAATTTAAAAGCACAGCACCACAATTAGTTTAGAACATATTTCAGAGTTTGACATGGGTTACAATTTCACAAGTTTAGCTTTTTACTTCTGTCTATTCTAAAATACTGGAGTCTAAAAGAGATATCAAGTTAATGATTTAGCATTCATATTGATTTGTTAAGACCTATATTCTCTGTATAACTCCACTGTATTAGTTAGGGTTCTCTAGAGAAACAGAATCAACAGGGAACACTTGCAAATATAAAATTTATAAAAGCGTCTCACGTGACCATAGGAATGCAGAGTCCAAAATCCACAGGGTAGGCTTCGAAGCCGATGACTCCGATGGCCCGGATGAACTCCACAGGAGAGGCTCACCAGCCAAAGCAGGAATGGAACCTGTCTCCTCTGAGTCCCCTTAAAAGGCTTCCCATGATTGTATTTAGCATCACTAATTGCAGAAGACACTTCCCTTTGGCTGATTACAAATAGAATCAGCTGTGGATGTAGCTGACGTGATCATGACCTAATCCTATGAAATGTCCTCATTGCAACAGACAGGCCAGCACTTGCCCAATCAGATGAACAGGTACCACAACTTGGTCAAGTTGACACCTGTCCCTAACCATGACAGTCCACCCCTTGTCAACTTGGCACCTATGTATATATAGATATATATCACCTTAGACCGTACTTAATTTCCAAATGAAAACAAGTAAGCACACATTTTTTCTTTTACCTGACAATACTCAACTGTCCTGCATATAACTGGAAACACATTAAATCTCACCAGAATAGGGTGCAAATCCTTGGGCAACATTCATTCTTAAACTTGATATCTTACAACTTAAATAGTATAACATGAACAAAACAGCATTACAGTCCTCATTTCTGTAACTGATCACGTGGTCGAAGTTCATATTTATCACTACCTTCTTCCACTACCCATTCCATGTTCCCTTTCCCCTCAGCAAGCACTTCAGCTGGCTGTGGTTCTTTGCCTGGTGGGGTGACCCAAACCTTCATTCCTGAAGTTTCAGAGCCATTAGTAGTCCTGCTTGGATTGTGTTGTTGCAGTTTTCCATTGATTTTAATCACAGGGCATGGTAGTACTAATAGACGCCCCAGGGGATCTCCTATATTCCAAGAAAACTCTTCTTTACTTCCATTATGTAGTTTCAGTCCTACTTCCTTCTGATAGTCAGGGTCAATTACCCCAGAAAATAATGTAATCCCCTTCGGTGTGTTGATCCAGAGGCATAACTAGCCCAAAGCGACCAGGTGGCAATCATAACTTTCAGTTCAGTGGTATCTGTTGTTACTCCTGGAAGAAGCACACCCCGTTTTGGAACTAAAACCTGTAGACCAGCAGAGCTCAGAGTCACAGGGACAGGAAGCCAAAATTTTCCTAGTGGATCACTAGGGGTAATAGTGAGTGGCACCACACCCATTTCCACCCCTTGGTTCCCGGACCCATGGATCCTGGCTATGGGAGAAACAGCACCATACAGCGGACATTGATTCAGAGCATACACAGCTTCCTGGAGAACATTACCCCAGCCTTTCAAGTTTTTGCCACCTAGTTGGCACTATAATTGAGTTTTCAAAAGGCCATTCCACCGTTCTATCAATCCAGCTGCTTCTGGATGATGAGGAACATGGTAAGACCAGAGAATTCCATGAGCATGTGCCCATTCCTGCACTTCGTTTGCTGTGAAATGTGTTCCTTGATCTGAAGCAATGCTATGTGGAATACCATGACGATGGATAAGGCATTCTGTAAGTCCACAGATGGTAGTTTTGGCAGAAGCATTGCATGCAGGGAAAGCAAACCCATATCCAGAGTATGTGTCTATTCCAGTTAGAACAAATCACTGCCCCTTCCATGAAGGGAGTGGTCCATATAATCAACCTGCCACAATGTAGCTGACTGGTCACCTCGGGGAATGGTGTCATATCAGGGGCTGAGTGTGGGTCTCTGCTGCTGGCAGATTGGGCACTCAGCAGTGGCTGTAGCCAGGTCAGCTTTGGTGAGTGGAAGTCCATGTTGCTGAGCCCATGCATAACCTCCATCCCTACCACCATGACCACTTTGTTCATGAGCCCATTGGGCAATAACAGGAGTTGCTGGGGAAAGAGGCTGACTGGTACCCACAGAACGGGTCATCTTATCCACTTGATTATTAAAATCTTCCTCTGCTGAAGTCACCCTCTGGTGTGCATTCACATGGGACACAAATATCTTCATGCTTTTAGCCCACTCAGAAAGGTCTATCCACATACTCCTTCCCCAGACCTCTTTGTCACCAATTTTCCAATTATGATCTTTCCAAGTCCCTGACCATCCAGCCAAACCATTAGCAACAGCCCATGAGTCAGTATACAAACGCACCTCTGGCCAGTTTTCCTTCCATGCAAAATGAACAACCAGGTGCATTGCTCGAAGTTCTGCCCACTGGGAGGATTTCCCCTCACCACTGTCCTTCAAGGACACCCCAGAAAGGGGTTGTAATGCTGCAGCTGTCCACCTTCGGGTGGTACCTGCTTATCGTGCTGAACCATCTGTAAACCAGGTCTGAGTTTTCTCTTCCTCAGTCAATTCAGTGTAAGGAACTCCCCAAGAGGCCATAGCTCTGGTCTGGGAAAGAGAAGGTAACGTAGTAGCAGGAGTGGAAACCATGGACATTTGTGCCACTTCTTCATGTAACTCACTTGCACCTTCAGGACCTGCTCTGGCTCTATCTCGTATATACCATTTCCATTTTACAATAGAGTGCTGCTGTGCATGCCCAACTTTATGGCTTGGTGGGTCAGACAGCACCCAGCTCAGGTCTCATGGCAACTCAGGTCTCATGGTAACTTGGTGGCCCATGGTTAAGCGTTCAGTCTCTACTAAGGCCCAGTAGCAGGCCAAAAGCTGTTTCTCAAAAGGAGAGTAGTTATCTGCAGCAGATGGTAAGGCTTTGTTCCAAAATCCTAAGGGTCTGCATTGTGATTCTCCTATAGGGGCTTGCCAAAGGCTCCAGACAGCATCTCTATTTGCCATTTGACACTTCCAGCACAATTGGATCTGCTGGATCATATGGCCCAAGTGGCAGAGCAGCTTGCACAGCAGCCTGGACCTGTCGCAGAGCCTCCTCTTGTTCAGGTCCCCACTCAAAATTAGCAGCTTTTCTGGTCTCTTGATAAATGGGCCCGAGTAGCATACCCAAATGAGGAATATGTTGTCGCCAAAATACAAAAAGACCAACTAGGCGTTGTGCCTCTTTTTTGGTGGGAGAGGCCAGATGCAGCAATTTATCCTTCACCTTAGAAGGGATATCTCGACATGCCCCACACCACTGGACACCTAGAAATTTTACTGAGGTGGAAGGTTCCTTTATTTTTGTTGGATTTATCTGCCATCCTCTGACACGCAAATGCCTTACCAGTAAATCTAGAGTAGTTGGTACTTCTTGCTCACTAGGTCCAATCAACATGATATCATCAATATAATGGACCAGTGTGATGTCTTGTGTGAGGCAGAAACGATCAAGTTCTCTGCGAACAAGATTATGACATAGGGCTGGAGAGCTGATATACCCCTGAGGTAGGACAATGAAAGTATATTGCTGACCTTGCCAGCTGAAAGCAAACTGTTCCTGGTGGTCCTTACTAATAGCTATTGAGAAAAAAGCATTTGCCAGATCAATAGCTGCATACCAGGTACCAGGGGATGTATTGATTTGCTCAAGCAATGATACTACATCTGGAACAGCAGCTGCAATTGGAGTTACCACCTGGTTGAGTTTACAATAATCCACTGTCATTCTCCAAGACCCATCTGTTTTCTGCACAGGCCAAATAGGAGAGTTGAACGGGGATGTGGTGGGAATCACCACCCCTGCATCTTTCAAGTCCTCAAGAGTGGCATTAATCTCTGCAATCCCTCCAGGAATATGGTATTGCTTCTGATTTACTATTTTGCTTGGTAGGGGCAGTTCTAGTGGCTTCCACTTGGCCTTTCCCACCATAATAGCCCTCACTGCACGAGTTAGAGAACCAATGTGGGGATTCTGCCAGTTGCTCAGTATGTCTATGCCAATTATACATTCTGGAACTGGGGAAATAACTACAGGATGGGTTCGGGGGCCCACTGGACCCACTGTGAGATGGACCTGAGCTAAAACTCCATTGATCACCTGGCCTCCATAAGCCCCCACTCTGACTGGTGGTCCAGAGTGACGTTTTGGGTCCCCTGGAATTAATGTCACTTCTGAACCAGTGTCTAATAATCCCCGAAATATCTGATCATTTCCTTTTCCCCATTGCACAGTTATCCTGATAAAAGGCCATCGGTCTCCTTGGGGAATACTTAGGGGAAGGTTAACAGTATAAATTTGTGGCAGTGTAACAGGTTTCTCCCCCATAGGGACCTGGCCTCCCCTTCATTCAAGGGGCTCAGGGTCTGTAAACTGTTTCAAGTCTGGAAATTGATTAGGGGGCCGTGACTCTGTGTTTTTGTAATTCAGGTTAGACTTCTGTTCCCTTGACCTAGAACTCTTTTGTTTATACAGCTCCAACAAGAATTTAGTAGACTGCCCTTCTATTGTATTTCTAGGCACCCCATGATTTACTAGCCAATGCCACAAATCTCTGCATGTCATATAATTTTGATGCCTCCTTTGAGTTTGTTGTCTATTATAATAGCCGTGTCTACCCTGTCTTTGGTGATTAAGTGCTTCCACCTGGCTTCTGCCAACTCAGGATCCTGTCATCCCCATTGTGTTTAAGGATTCCAGCTCAGTGACAGCAGTTCCTACAGTAATATCTGACCTACAGAGAAGTGCAACCACAGAGCTCTTGTGGGATGATGGTGCTAGTCTCACAAACTTATTTCTCACTGTTCTGGTAAAAGGTGCATCCTCTGGACATTCTTGGGGTGTAAGAGCAGACTTTGCATGATAAATCCATTCTAACATTCCAATCTTTCTAAGCCTCTGGATCTCCTCATCTACATTTTACCAGGGCAGTTCTGGCATTTCAACCTCAGGTAATGTTGGCCACCTTTTGATCCATGTTTCAACCAACCACCCAAACAAGATGTTAACACCTTTTCTAACCACTCAAGCTATAACATTGAATGCAGAATCTCTGCTTAGTGGGCCCATATCAATAAATTCAGACTGATCCAGCCTTATATTCCTCCCACCATTATCCCACACTCTTAAAATCCATTGCCACACATATTCCCCTGATTTCTCTCTATATAAATTGGAAAACTCACTCAGTTCTTTTGGAGTATAACATACCTCCTCATGTGTGATACTTTGTACCTCACCTTTAGGGGTCTATTGGGACTTTAGTCTAGTTATAGGTCTAGAAGAAATGAGGGGTGGTGGGGGTGGGTCATGAAAAGAATTAGAAATATCTTCCAAGCCATTTGCTTCAGGGCCTTCATTTGCAGTTTCATCTGGTGAAACAGGATTAATAACTCTAGGGCTAATCCCTTCAGGAGGAGGTTGGGTGGCCAATTCCTCAAGGCAGGCTGGAGGTGGGGCGGCTATGTCTTCAGGGCAGACTATTACAGGGTTATCTAGAGAAAGCTCAGCATGGTCTAGGGTTTCAATCTCACCCCCAACATCATTATCAATCCATATGTCACCATCCCATTTTTCAGGGTCCCACTCCTTTCCAATCAATGCCCTCACTTTAACGGCAGACACCATGCAAGACTGAGATTTCAGTTTACATTGTAAAGTTGCTACTCTAACAATAAGATTCTGAGTCTGATCTTCAGAGATCTCAAGTCTACGGCTACAGGAAATAAGATTTTCCTTCAGGACACTCATAGAAACCTCTACATCTTTCAGACGGCGCTTAAGCTTCTCGTTTGAAGCCTTAAGCCCATCCCTTTCACCCTTTAATGTAGACAGTGTATCTAACAACCAACCAACATCTCTATAACTCCTATTTCTACAAAACTCTGTAAAGGTGTCAAAAACATTCTCCCCCAGAGTCTGGCTTCGTACAAGTGAAGCATTAGTACAAGTGAAAATTGAATGATGATATTTTAACTATCTCCTTTGCCAACTCAGTCCATGGATTGGGAGTGTCATTCTGATTATGGGAATCAGAGTCCTTAGTGTCTCTGAGTCCAGTCAGAGTAGAAAACCATTCATAAAAACCCATTTTTAGGATTCTGTTCCTTAAGAACCACTCCTGGTACCAAGATGTATTAGTTAGGGTTCTCTAGAGAAACAGAATCAACAGGGAACACTTGCAAATATAAAATTTATAAAAGTGTCTCACATGACCATAGGAACGCAGAGTCCAAAATCCACAGGGCAGGCTGCGAAACTGATGACTCCGATTGCCTGGATGAACTCCACAGGAGAGGCTCACCAGCCAAAGCAGGAATGGAACCTGTCTCCTCTGAGTCCTCCTTAAAAGGCTTCCCATGATTGCATTTAGCATCACTAATTGCAGAAGACACTCCCCTTTGGCTGATTACAAATGGAATCAGCTGTGGATGTAGCTGATGTGATCATGACCTAATCCTATGAAATGTCCTCATTGCAACAGACAGGCCAGTGCTTGCCCAATCAGATGAACAGGTACCACAACTTGGCCAAGTTGACACCTGTCCCTAACCATGACATCCACCATCAACTTTGATCTTTCCATCCTCTCTTTAGGGGTGTTTGGGCTATGGCAATTCTAAATTTTTGATTTTGGAGAGGTATGTCCCTAATATGGGGTAGGGAGAAGGAACTATCTGATGTTCTGGAGGGGCTGGGCTAAGTTTCAGGACTTATCTGGACCATAGACCTATTTGGAGGTTGTAGGTTTCTGGAAAGTTACTCTAGTGCATGGAACCCTTGTGGAATCTTATATATTACCCTAGGTGTTTGTTCTAGTTTGCTAGCTGCTGGAATGCAACACACCAGAGATGGACTGGCTTTTTTTTTTATGTCCTACCTGAGATTCCAAGTACTTATGGTGTTCAATCAAACTATGCCAGATGGACTGGCTTTTAATAAAATGGATTTATTTTGTTAGTTCTTCAGAGGAAAGGCAGCTAACTTTCAACTGTGTTCTTTCTTACAGGATGGTCTCTGCTGGCCTTCTCTCCAGGCCTCTGGGTTCCAACAACTTTCCCTGGGGTGATTTCTTTCTACATCTCCAAAGGCCTGGGCTGAGCTGCGAGTGCTGAGATGAGGTATGCTGAGCTGCTTGGGCTGTGCTACATTGAGCTCTCTCATTTAAGCACCACCAAATTAAATCAAACATCATTCATTGCAGCAGGCATACTTCCTAGCCGACTGCAGATGTAATCAGCAACAGATGAGGTTCACATACCATTGCCTCATGACCACAGCAATAGAACTAGGTGCCTTCACCTGGCCAAGTTGACAACTGAATCTAACTACCACAGTGTTCTTTAGGGTTGGGTGGAATGATGCTGACTGGGGACTGGCGGTTCATGGTAGGTACCAAGGTCTAACTTGCATAAGAGCAACCTCCAGAGTAGCCTCTCAACTCCTTTGAACTCTCCCTGCCAGTGATACATTATTAATTACACTTATTTTCCCCCTTTTGGTCAAGATGGACTTGTTGATCCTGTGGTGCCAGGTCTGGATTCATTGCTGGGAGTCATCTCCCATATCACCAGGGAGACTTTCACCCCTGGATGTCATGTCTCATGTGTGTGTGTGGGGCAATGATTTCACTTGCAGAGCTGGGCTTAGAGAGAGTGAAGCCACATCTGAGCAACAAAAGAGGTACTCCGGAAGTAACTCTTAGTCATACCTATAGTTAATACAAGCTTCTCTGCTACCTACATAAAAGCTTCACAAGAGTAAGCCACATGATCGAGGGACTGACCTATTGATTTGGGTGTCCTTAAATTTTGACACAGTATCAGAGGATTCCCTGATGGTAAGGTTTAATAGTTCCATATTCTTTTTCCCATCCCTCAAGGACTTTGCCAATATGTTTTGATTATCTGCTTAATATACTCTAGGATATATCCAGGCATTACAATAATCCATGCAGAATTAAAGGACCTCTTTCTTATTCTGTGCTCCCTGTGTTTCAATTGTTCAAACGTGCTATACAGATAATGTAGATTATGCACTACAGCAAATTTCAGTTCCAGACCAAATAAATCTTTCTTCCATTGGTCTCAAAGAGTATATTTGATTTTAAAATATAGACACTATCTTCCTTACCCATATGTTCTGAACTACTTTAACCCCAACCTCTTCAGCTTTGTTCTTATCTCTAAATATCAGGTAATATATATTAAACAGCCTCTCATAATCCAGAAATAATCACCAGTCCTGATTTAATGTGTCTGCTCTAAAAGCTTGCAGTCTAGACCCCTGTTTTCTTGTAAGCATTTCCTAAAATACCATTCTTTTTTTTTTTTTTTTTTTTTTTTTAAAGAGGGAGGAAGGGAAGGAAAGACAGAGAGAAGGAAGGAAGGATGGAAGGAAGGAAGGGAGGAAGAAAGGGAAACATCTTTAAACATTTTCTTGTTTTATTGTATTTTGTTTGTTTGTTACATGGGCTGGGGCCGGGAATCGAACCGAGGTCCTCCGGCATAGCAGGCAAGCACTTTGCCCGCTGAGCCACCGCGGCCCGCCCTAAAATACCATTCTTGCTTTTTGTTTCTGGCTTATTTTGTCTCCTCAGATGTCCCCCATGTTCATTCACATTGTTGCATGCCTCACGACTTTGTTCCTTTTTGTAATAGCACAACCTTCATTCATAAGTAAACACTATCATTCACCAATGTACTTCTCAGTCAGTGCATCCTTCAGCTACCTGCATTCATCAGGAGTCATGTAGAGGGTCCAAAGTCTACAGTCCATCAATATTCTCAATTTTAGATAATTCCATTGTTCCCAAGAGAAAGAAAACCAATAAATACATCATCACCGAATTGGAAATCTAAGCCTTCTGTTAACTCTTGTCCCACCCCCCATTATATACTTCTGCTGTTGCTATGGTAGTGCTGATGGTTTCCTTTTGAATATAGCTAATAGCATGCAATAGTAGTTTTCTCCCTGTACCCTACCCTGGACTTAAATACTCTTTGTACAAGAATCATATCTTTGAAGTAATTCTTGTGAGAATGAATTCATTTTTCTATGTTAATCAGTGGGACATGTAGGTCTATACAATGCCTTTCAATCTTGTTCGTCTTCAATATGGTCTTCATATTCAACATTACTTATAGACCCACTAGAGAACCACCTTTCCTCCTATTCCCTTACATTGGAGTTCAAACTCCTTAGCTAACGGTTCACCCATTTCTAGCTTCTATGTATCTCTAAGTCCTCTATATTCTGTATTATAAGCCTTTGATTATACTTTTATGCTGGTCATAAAAGCGTAATCATACAGTATCTATCCTTTTGTGTCTGGCTAATTTCACTCAGCATTATGTCCTCAAGGCTCATCCATCTTTTCATGTGCTTCAGGATGCCATTTTGTCTTATTGATACATATTATTCCATCATATGTATATACCACATTTCGTTGATCCACTTGTTGATGGCCATTTGGTTTGTTTCCATCTTTTGGTGATTGTGAATAATGCTGCTATGAACATTGGTGTGCAAATGTCTGTTTGTGTCGTTGCTCTCAGCTTTTCTTGGCATATAACAAGTAGTGCTATTGCTGGGTCATAGGGCAACTCAATATTTAGTTTCCTAAGGAACGGCCAAACAGTCTTCCATAGTGGCTGCACCATTATATATTCCCACTAGAAATGCATAAGTGTCCCAATTTCTCCACATCTTCTCCAAAATTTTTAGTTTTCTGTTTGTTTAACAGCAGCCATTCTTATAGGTGTGAGGTGGTATCTCATTGTAGTCTTGATCTGAATTTCCCTAAGAGCCAATGAAAGTGAACATCTCTTCATGTGCTTTTGAGCCATCTGTATTTACTTTTCAGAAAAATGTCTATTCATATTTTTAGCCCATTTCATTAATGGGTTGTTTGTTTTTTGTTGTTGAGTTGTATGATTTCCTTGTGTGTACAGGAAATCAAACCTTTGTCTGGTATGTGATTTCCAAATATTTTCTCCCATTGAGTTGGCTGCCTCTTCATCTTTTGACAAAGTCTTTTTAAGTGCAGAAACATTTGATTTCGTGGAATTCCCATTTATCTGTTTTTCCTTTTGCTGCTTGTGCTTTGGGTATAAAGTTTAGGAAGCTACCTCCCATCACTAAGTCTTGAAGATGTTTCCCTACATTTTCTTCTAGAAGCTTTATGGTGCTAGTTCTTATATTTAGGTGTTTGATCCACTTTGAGTTAATCTTTTGTAGGGTGTAAGATAGAGGTCCTCTTTCATTCTCTTGGCTATCGATATCCAGTTCTTCCATGCAGTTATTGAAAAGACTATTTGTCCCATATTTTGTGACAAGGATTTGGGAGCCTTGTCAAAAATCAGTTGACCATAGTTATGGTGGTCTATTTCTGCACTCTTAAATCAATTCCATTGGTCAATGCTTTTATCTTTGTGCCAGTCCCATACTGTTTTGACCACTGTGGATTTATAATAGGTTTTAAAGTCAGGAAGTGTTAATCCTCCCACTTCTTATTTTTTAGGATGCTTTTAACTATTCAGGGTCTCTTTCCCTTCCAGATTAATTTGGTAATTAGCTTTTCCAAATCTTCCAAGTTAGTTGTTGGAATTTTTATTGGTACTTTGTTGATTCTGTAGATCAATTTGGGGAGAATTGACATCTTAACTATTGTGCTGGTTTGAAAGGAAACATGCCCCCTAAGAAAAGCCATGTTTTAATATAAATCCCATTTCATAAAGGTAGAATAATCTCTCTCAATACTGTATGTTTGAAACTGTAATGAGATCATCTCCCTGGTTGATGTGATTTAGTCAAGAATGGTTGTTAAACTGGATTAGGGGATGACATGTCTCCACCCATTTGAGTGAGTCTTGATTAGTTTCTGAAGTCCTATAAAAGAGGAAACATTTTGGAGACAGAGATTCAGAGAGAGCAGAGAATGCTGCAGCACCACGAAGCAGAGAGTCCACCAGCCAGCGACCTTTGGAGATGAAGAAGGAAAATGCCTCCTGGGGAGCTTCATGAAACAGGAAGCCAGGAGACAAGGCTAGCAGATGACACCGTATTCGCCATGTGCCCTTCCAGCCAAGAGAGAAGCCCTGACTGTGTTCGCCATGTGCTGTCTCACTTGAGAGAGAAACCCTGAACTTCATCGGCCTTCTCGAACCAAAGTATCTTTCCCTGGATGCTTTTGATTGGACATTTCTATAGACTTGTTTTAATTGGAACATTTTCTCGGCCTTAGATCTGTAAACTTGCAACTCATTAAATTCTCCCTTTTAAAAGCCATTCCATTTCTGGTATATTGTATTCCAGCAGCTAGCAAACTAGAACAACTGTATTTAGCCTTCTTATCCATGAGCAGGGGATGCCTTTCCACCCATTTAGATATCCTTTGACTTCTTTTAGCAATGTCATGTAGTTTTCTGTGTACAAGTCCTTTATGTCCCTACTTAAGTTTATTCCTAAGTACTTGATTCTTTTAGCTGCTATTTTGAATGGAATTTTTTCCTTAACTATCTCCTCAGCTAGGTCATTGTTCATGTATAAAAATGGTACTGATTTTTGCACATTAATTATATATTTTGCCACCTTGCTGAATTTGTTTATTAGCTAAAATAACTTTGCTGTAGATTTCTCAGTATCTTCCAAGTACAATACCATATCATTGGCAAATAATGAGAGTTTTACTTCTTCCTTTCCAATTTGGATGACTTTTATTTCTCTGTCCTGCCTGTTGCTCTAGCTAGAACTTCTAGCACAATGTTGAATGATAATGGTGACAATGGGCATCCTTGTCTTGTTCCTGATCTTAAGGGGAAACCTTTCAGTCTCTCTCCATTGAGTACAAAGCTGGTTTTGGTTTTTCATATATTCCCTTTAGCATATTGAGGTAGTTACCATTGATTCCTGTATTTTTGAGTGTTTTTATCAGAAACAGATGCTGAATTTTGTCAAAGGGCTTTTAAGCATCGATTGAGAGGATCATGTGATTTTTCCTCTAGATTTGTTAACATATTGTATTGTAGTAATTTATTTTCTTGTGTTGAACCATCCTTGCATTCCTTGTATAAATGCCAGTTGGTCACAGTGTATAATTCTTTTAATGTGTTGTTGAATTTGATTTGCTAATATTTTATTGAGAATTTTTGCATCTATGTTCATTGGGGAGGTAAGCCTGTAGTTTTCCTTTCTTATGGCATCTTTACCCAGTTTTTGTATTAAAATGATATTAGCTTCATAAAATGAATTAGGTAGAGTTCTTTTTTCCTCAATTTTTTGGAAAATTTGAGCAGGATTGGTGTTAGTTCTTTGGTAGAATGTTTGATAAAATTCTCCTGTGAAACCATGAGTCCCTGAGCTTTCCTCTGTAGGAAGATTTTTGATGACTGCTTGAATCTTGTGATTGGTTTATTGAGATCTTCTATTTCTGAGTGTAGCTTGTTTGTGTGTCTCCACGAATTTGTCCATTCATCTAAGTTGTCTAGTTTAATGGTGTATAGTTGTTCATAATATTCTCTTATAATTAAAAAAAAAATTCTCCAGGTTCTGTGGTAACACACCTCTTCTCATTTCTGATTTTGTCTATTTGCATCCTCTCTCTCTTTTTTCCTTGTTAGTCTTGCTAGCAGCCCATCAAATTCATTGATTTTTCTCAAAGAATCAACTTCTGGTTTTATTGATTCTTCTATTGTTCTGTTGTTCTCCTATTCATTTATCTCTGCTTTAATCTTTGTTTTTTCTCTTCTACTATTTGCTTTGGGGTTAGTTTGCTGTTTTGTCTCAAGTTCCTCCAGGTGTTCTGGCAAGTCCTTGATTTTTGTTCTTTCTTGTTTTTTAATATAGGCTTTTAGGGCAGTAAATTTCCCTCTCAGCACAGCCTTTGCTGCATCCCATAAGTTCTGATAAGTTGTATTCTAATTTTCATTCATCTCCAGATAGCTAATGATTTCTGTAGCAATTTCTTCTTTGATCCGCCAGTTGTTTAAGAGCGTGTTATTTAATCTCCATATATTTGTGAATATTCTCTTTCCGGTGGTTATTGAGATCCAGCATCATCCCATTGTGATCAGAAAAAATGCTTTGAATAATTTCAAGGTTTTCAAATTTACAAAGACCTGTTTTGTGTGCCAGCATATGGTCTACCCAGGAGAATGTTCCATGAGCACTAGAGAAGAATATATATCACTGCTTTGTGATGCAATGACCTGTATATATCTGTTAGGTGTAATTCGTTTATCATGTTATTTAAATTCTTTATTTCCTTGTTGATCTTCTGTCTGGTTTTTCTATCTATAGAGGAGAGTGATGTATGATGTCTCCTGCTATTACTGTTGAAAAATCTATCACTCCCTTCAGTTTTGCCAATGTCTGTCTCATGTACTTTGGAGCTCCTTGATTGGGAGCATAAACATTTATGATTGTTTTATCTTCCTGGTGAATTGGCCCTTTTATTAGTATATAGTGCCCTTCTTTGTCTCTTGTGATGTCTTTACATTTAAAGTCTATTTTGTCTGATATTAGTATAGCTACTCCTGCTTTCCTTTGGTTACAATTTGCATGAAAAATCTTTTTCCATCCTTTCACTTTCAATCGATTTGTATCCTTGTGTCTAAGATGAGAGTCTTTAAGCAGCATATAGCTGGATTATGTTTCTTAATCCATTCTGCCAATTTTTATCTTTTAATTGGTAAGTTTAGTCCATTAACATTCAAAGTTATTACTAAAAAGGAGTTTCTTGATTTCACCATCTTATTTTTTTTTATATTTTTGTCAGATCTATATATTTTTCCCTCTTTCTCTTTATGTTCTTTAATTACCCTTAGCAGTACTCTTCAATTCTGTGCCCTCCTCCAGAGCTCCCTTTCCTGTCTTTTTTTTTTTTTTATGCTGGCAGAATTCCTTATAGTATTTCTTGTAGGGCCAAGTTTTTTGTTGACAAATTCTTTCAGGACTTCTTTGTCTGTGAAAACTTTAATCTCCCCCTCTGTTTTGCAGAAAAATTTGGCTGGATACAGAATTCTTAGCTGGATGTCTTTCTCTGTCAGGGTCTTGTATATATCATACCACTGCCTTCTTGCCTCCAGGGTGCTGGTTGAGTAGTTTGAACTCAGTCTTATTTGATTTCCCTTGTATGTAGAAGATTGTTTTTCTCTTGCCACTTTCAGAATTTTCTGCTTCTCTTCAACATTTGACAGAGTGTTTAGTATGTGCCATGGAGAAGGCTTATTTGGATTTTTTCTATTTGGAATTCGTTGGGGTTCTTTGACTTGTATAATTATGTCCTTTGTGAGGGTTGGGAAGTTTTCCCCCATTATTTCCTTAATTACTCTTCCTAGCCCTTTACTCTTCTCTTCTCCTTCTGGGACACCAGTGATTCTTATATTTATGTGCTTTGTTTTGCGCACCATTTCCATGAGATCCAATTTATTTTTTTCCATCTTTTTTTGCCATTTGCTATTTTGAGTCTTTGGAGTCAGTTATCCTGTCCTCTATATAACTTATTATGTCTTCTGTCTCTTCAAATCTGGTGTTGTGTGTATGTTTTTTATTTGATCAACAGAGTCTGTAATCTCTGTGATACTTGCTATTTTTCTATTTATTCTTTCAAATTCTTCTTTATGCTCTTCTACTGTCTTCTTGATATCTTTTATTCATTTGCTATCCCATTTATTTTATTAAGTAGAGTTGTATGAACATCTTTGATCAGTTATTCCAATGTCTGTGTCTCCTCTGGTGTTTTAATTTGTTCATTAAGCAGGGCTATATCTGTCTGCATTGTGATGTCCATAGTGATTTCCTGCTCTCTTCGTGGCATGTAAATATCTTGATTGATTTACTTTGGGAGTTAATTTCTTTCACTGGACTAAAGCCTTGTGTTTGCAGGATGGTTGTACAGCAGGGAGCAGGGTACAGGGTGGGGTACTCAGTGCAGTGATTCGTTTCAGGGCATGTATAGGTGCAGATTAGGGATGTTACACTGATGCTTGTGAACAGAGGCACCCAGCAGCCAGGGAGGACGTAGCTGTGTAGGTGACCCAGTCTTGGGAGTGGAACCCTGGTGTGCACTGTTTTAAGGCATGGGGCCTTTTGTTCACATGTACGCATAGAACTGTGGCAGCAGGTTGGCATTATGACTTAATGGATTGGAGGCAGATGTAATCCAGCTGCACAGGCCAGCAGTTTCTCAGCGCTGGGAAGCGAGGCTGAGGGCCAGTGCACATGTACGGTTCTAGGACTGTGGTAAACTGAGATTCCCAGAGCTGCATGACATGACTGGGGGGCCATGTACATGTGTGGAGCTAGGAGTACAGTAAACTGATGCACAGAGCTTAGGGGTGGGGTGGGGTGAGGCTGTACGACACTATGGACAGGGGTCAGGGGTAGCCTAGGTGTGGAGGTTAGTGCCCGCAGCCTTTATGTGCTGGTAGCAGCCTGCAGGGTACAGGGAGGGGGAAGTAGTGCTCAGGAGGGGTGCAGGAGAGGTGGGTTGGGCTGCACCTGTGGTGGGGGTGTGGGGCAGGTATGTGTATTGGGGGGTGTGGGGCAGGTATGTGTATTGGGAGCTGGTGGGGTGGGGGTGCCTGGAGTACGTGGAATGGGAGCGGGTGTCAGGGTTTGGGTGCATGGGGTGTGGGGTGAATCACTAGTCACGGGTGCACTGGTGAGGGGAGTGTGCCCAAGGAACATGGCCTGGCTTACTTCCTAGTCCCTGCTCCCATCCGTGCACTCTTGTGAGCTCTGCACCTCCATGCCAGGCTCCAGCTTTCTGTCTCTCAGTTTTTCAGCCTCTGCAACCAGGGCTACCCCATGTGGTGCAGAAGGCTCACCCAGGTCAGCTTCGCTTCTGAATTACCACCTCAGTCGCCCTCCTGTCCCTTCTCTAACTTTTCCATGGAGCAGGACTAATCTTGAACTATACTATTCAGCCATCTTCCCAGAAATCCTCCAGCATGAATTCTTTTTAAGAGCTGAAACATATTTTTGAGACCACTTAGTACATTGCCTTAGTTTACAGAAATGAGGAAACCCAAGCTAACAGATATTAAATTATTTCCAAAGGCCCCCAACATGTAAGTGGTTGAGCTGGAAGCAGAGCACAGGTTTTCTATTTCTCAAGCCTGCTCTCTTTCTAGTCTTTCATGCTACATCCCTGTGAAGATGTTTCAGGAAAATTATTTACCTTCCTCCTCTCTATGATCACCTCCTCCCCTGCCTTTCCTTTGTTCACTGGTGTCTTTCATTTTCATTGGGTGGAGCTTATGAACCTTAAGTTTAATCTTGCACGTGCAATCTTAAGGAGTCATCAATGAAACCAAAATGCAATTATATTTTATCTGACTTCTGATGGGCTATTTTTTCCACTGGAATGCATTGTTATTCTGTAGCATTGAAGTTAATTATCAATTCTCAGTCACAAACATGGGGTTAATATATAATGTGGTCAGATTTAAACCAGATTAGTATCATGTAGAAAATATAGCAAGTAGCATTGAATTGCAGAAGTTTCCATGGAAATGTTACTAGATTTTTGGTAATAATTAAAGTCTGCTTTGATAATGAAAGCTCAGTGTCTTGAACCACATGGGAGCACATTCAGACTATTCAAATGTGGTTGATCTAATTACATATCTTAGGTAGAAAATTGGTAGTTTGCCAAAATGGCCATAATTTGCTACCCCTCTGTATGCTACTCAATGCACTTTTCAGTGCTATTTTGTGGTCTTGTGACTCACTTTGGCAAAGGGAATATAGCAGAAGTAATGGTGAGCCTAGGCCTTAAGAAGCCTTGAATATAAGTTTCATTCTTGAATAACCTTGGAAACTTGCTTTGCTCCCCTGCTCACAGGCCTGGGCTAGGCTGCTGGAGGATGCAGATCAAGTATAGCAGTGACAAGCTTTCCTGTTCAAACTAACCTAGACCCTTTAGCTTCTAACCAATTCAGCAAATGACCACAGATGCATGTAAGCACCCAGTGAAAACCAGAAGAATCATCTAGCTTAGTACAGCCCATATTGTTGACCTGCAGAATATTATTGTTTTAAGCCAGTGTTTAGGGATGGTTTATTATGTAACTAACTGATATAGAAGACCCAACTAACTAATTGTTGCATTAGTTAACTGAAACAGAATAAGAAGTCTTTTCTAGTGAACTCATTTATAACACTATGTCTGAGGCAAAGCAGAGCTTTTTTTTTAAGATTAAAAATTCTTCATTCTTTAATGCAGTGCATGATTACATTAATTTTTCCTATCATATAGCTGTGTATTTATCATCACAATCAACATTTTTTGCATGAAAAATAACATATATACAAAAAAGTAAAAAATTTCAAAGTACATCATAACAACTAGTTGCAGAACAGATTTCAGAGTTTTTGAAAGTAAAAAATTCCATAATTTTATATTTTCACTTCTAGCTGCTCTAAGGTGCTGGAGACTAAAATAAATATCAATATAACGATTCAGCAATCATACTCATTTGTTAAACCCTACCACCATCACCTTTGTTCTTTCTTCCACTCTTTAGGGGTATTTTGGCTGTGCCCATTCTAAGTTTTTCATGTTGGAAGGGGATTATTTATAAAATGGGATGGGGGATGGAACCAGTTGATGTTCTGAAGAGGCTGGCCCCTCTAAAGCAGAGCTTTTTTTAAGAATGGATGTGTCTATAATCCAACATTCACTTATACTTTTAGTTGGGACTATGGAAACAAAAGAGTATTTTTATTTTATTTTATGCTATTTAATTAAGATTATGTTTCAAGTCTACAGTGGAAATAAACATGGACGTGGAATTAAATAACTTAAAGTTTTTCTTGATATTGGCACTGATACCCTGAGGTTGAGTCCACCTAACCAAAGCAGAAGACTCACCACCACCACAAAACTTTCATGTTAAGTTGTCTAAATTGTGTTGCTTGTATCTTCCAAGGATATCACCTATTGTTCTGATACAAACTATGAATGATTCACTTTCAGGGACTTTAGTTGGTATGTAAGTAACCCACAGAACTGTGTGTGTTTCAGACTTCCTTTTAAAACCCAGCTCTTCTTTATAACATCTTGTCTCATTTATTCATCAAATGTATAGTAAAACAATCTTCTTTTTAGAAGGAGATCAGGACTGAACATTTAAGTAATTGGAATTTTGAAAAAAAAGGACAAAATGCAATCATATCATAGTTTCAGGTGGCAGCTTTAAGCATCATACCAAAATATACTAAAATTAAATAGGAGAACAATGCATCCAGCCAGCATTTTTAGAAAATTGCAATGTGGGAATGGAAACACAAGATGGCAAGAGAATGATTTTAATCTCCATTGCATTTTTTTCCCTCCAAAATAAATGATATATATCATTTGAGCTAATTAACCCTGTCATCAAGCCAATGGAAGGGTTAATTAGTTAAAGCCAGTCATTATTATTATGGTTTCCAAAAATATTTTAACCTTTTAATAATTTTCATTTCCTCTGTATCCAGGGAACACCAATATATGAAAATTTGGCTTTCCCTGAATAAATCTACATTTCTTTTGTAGTTTTAAGGACTAGAATTTAACACTTTATGTCTATTATGATTGCAAGATGCAACACTCAAATATGCTAAGATCTCACTGGAATTCAAATGAAGTTAATAGCATTACATTTTGGTCCCAAATTCTTATATTGGGGGAAGAGATTAGGGAAAAGGGGCACTATTTTTTTATATTGAAGTTATAAAATATAACTTTATATTTTAGAAAATAAGATTCAGAGGAAAATTAGCTTTAGTTTCCCCTTCCAAATTATTGCTGATGCAGGCAGATTAATGCAGGAGGAAATGAAGAGGAGAGGGATGGTAGAAAGGAAGTTTGAGCTGATGCAATAACAGCCCACTTTTCTGAAGCACTTGTATGGCTTCCACATGTTATCTCTTTAAATCCTTCCTATAACCCTATGAAGTGAGTGGTATTATCATCTCATTTCATTGTAGAAGAAATTGAGATATAAAGAAGTTAGCTACTCAGCCAGTAAGTAGAACAATCAGATTTTGAACCCAGGCAACCTGATTCCAGAGTCCTTTCTTTTAACCACTATATTATACCAACTCTGAACACATTTTAGTTTTCACATGGCAATCAGTCTATAATAATGGTATAATAAAAATAGCATAGCCTCAGATTTGTACTTTTATAAGAAAATGTTTCATACATAATATGGTATATAATAATGCATTGACAAAATATATGAAATAGCCTCCATAAAATTAAATTGATTGTAGTTTTATTAAAATACGTTATTATTAATGTAGTATTTTTTTTTTAAGAGGGAAAGGATAAGGAAAGAGTAGAGTTAAAAACTGGGTCATCTAAGCCTATTCCTTGAGCTATTTAACAAAATTCTTTCAGGAGTATGACCTTATTTTCTTGAACCTGGAACAGTGCTACATATTAATAGTTGGCTAGCTGTTTCATGCACCTCCAGAAACAAACTTGGAAGCCTTCCAAAGTTAAAGTCTTTTGAATTGGTCTCCACATGTATGCACGTGTGTGTGACTATGTGTGTCCGTGTGAAGTCTGATCATGCTGAGAAGCACAGGGACTCAACCTTCCTATATCAGATGATTATTTCTGTAGAGTAGTAACCTAAATCACCTGTTGTTGGGGAGTAGTTGTGAGTTTTAGTAGATTGGATAGCATTATTCAATCTTGGCTGAATAAAATTATTCAGTCCTTCTAATTGAAGATGGAAACATTGGCTGAAACAAAAAGTTAAAATTCAAAATTAATGTTTAAAAATCAGAAAACTAAGCAAGAGAAAATAAAACTCAAATAGTTAAACTATCAAATGATTCATTTTACAAGTTGTAGCATTTATGCTTTGGGAGTTACTAAAACTTAAAACTGGGCACACAGGTGGTTCAGTGGTAGAATGCTCACCTTCCATGCAGGAGGGCTGGGTTGGATTTCCGGACCATGCACCTAAAAAGCAAACAAAAACAAATAAACAAAAAACAAGAAAAAACAAACTTAAAACTACACTACTGGGCAGGCTATCGTGGCTCAGTGGCAGAGTTCTTGCTTGCCATGCTGGAGACCTGGCTTCGATTCCTGGTGCTGCCCAGGCAAAACAAAACAAAAAAACAACAACAAAAAACAAACAAAAAAACATACCTCACTACTGCACTAAAACTTTTGGGACCCTACATGTACCTGTACATATACGCATATATGTGTGAGTGCATATATACATATATATGTATATAGAGACAGACAGAGACAGAGAGACAGTGAGAGAAAGAGACTGATTCATGATTCAATGAATGAGGAAAATGCCATCCTCATGCAAAAATTCCATCTGTTTTGGACTGTTGGCATCTGCCTATGCCATCCTCTATTCTTTCTTTTGTTATCATTTCCTACTTATTTGTCTCTCCCTCTTATTTAGTAAGGGCTTTGACTCTTGCTGATGGTATTTTCTCTCTGTTGCCATTAACCAGTCAATGTCTATTGAACAATTTCACCAGTTCCTCTGCCTTATAGTACCTCTACTCCCATCACACCTGCCTCCATCCTGTTTAGCCTTCTACTTACATGGCCACACCTGTGACAGTGTCGTCATCTGCTGAATCTCTGTCACTTCCTATTCTTCTGAACTTCTCATTTCCTATTTACAGTTTATCTTGACTTTCACCTCATGATCTTTAGTTTCTTGCCTTTTCATTTTTTTCCAAGTCCATTAGAACCCTCCTAGGTTTTACTTCTTTCTCTTGCAGGCTTCATTCCCTGTACAATTTCTTTTATTCTCTCACCAACACTTTCTTCCCTAATTTTTTCCACAGTAATGTAAATGCATCCTCAGGACTTGGGATCAAAGTAAAAATTCCTCATTCCCACTTTCCTCCTCAATGTTAAGCAATTTTTCATCCTTCCCTAGCATGCTACAGCATCTTTTTTTTTCTTTTAATGCAATTTTATTGAGATATATTTACATACCATAAAGTCCTTCCAAAGTATACAATTAATTAATTAATGGCTCACAGTATCATCACATAGTTGCGTATTCATCACCATGATCAATTTTAGGACATTTTCATTACACCAAAAGAAAAAAAAAATAGAAAATCCAAAACATCCTATATCCCTCATCCCCCCATCATTGACATGAGTATTGTTGTGGTACATTTGTTACTATTCATGAAAGAATATTAAGTGTTACTGTTTACAGTAATCTGTTTACTCTGCATTGTAAACAGTTTACAATAGCTGCATGGTCCCATATTTTTTCTTTTTTTATGGTGAAAAATAACATATATACCAAAAAAAAAAATAACTTTCAAAGCACAGTGCAACAATTAGTTATAGAACAGATTTCAGAATTTGGTATTGGTTACAGTTCCACAATTTTAGGTTTTTCCTTCTAGCTGCTCCAAGACAGTGGAGGCTAAAAGAAGTATTAATGTAATGATTCAGCAATCATATTCATTTGTTAAATCTTATTTTCTCTGTTATAACTCCACTTTCTCCTTTGGTCTTTCCTCCAATCTTTAGGGGTATTTGGGCTATGCCTATTCTAAATTTTTCATGTTGGGAAGAAGCTGTTGATAATATGGGATATGGGGATATTACTCATTGATGTTCTGGAGAGGCGACCTACTCTGGCCTTCAGGACTTACTTGACCTACGAATCCATCTGGAGGTCGTAGTTTTCTGGAAAGTGATCATAGTGCATGGAACCTTTTTAGACCCTCAGAGAGAGCCCTACAGTTCTTTAGGGTTGGCAGGAAAGGTTTTGTTTGGAGTTTGGCAAACCATGGCAAACAGCAATATCTAGCTGAAATTTTCATAAGCGTAGCCTCCAGATTAGCATGCTATGATATCTTATTTTATTTAGAACAGTTTCTTTTTTTTAAACCAAATTCTACAGACTAGGGAACTGAGGCTCAGTGACGTTAAAAATGTGTAAATGGTCCCATGGCTCGAAATTGGCAAAGTCAAGGCAGGCTTGCTTACTCTGAGTTCAGTGATTTTCTTAGAAGTTTTTTTTCATTACTTCAAGAAAATGATACATTTGTGTGTCTATTAGTTACCTTTGTTCAGATAATTACTTTTTTTTTTTGATTTTTGGTTGTAGAAACCTGATTAGAGAGACTGTCAGTTATAATCAAGAAAACTTGCATGAATACTTGCATTATACCAGCAGGTGGTGCTCTGAGCCCTTCAATCTATTTAAACAACTCAATTTCTGACTATTGGTAAAGGTTTGACTTTGTGAAAGAAAAAGACATAACATTCCACCTAATTAATACCACCTTTAGCAATTATAGCTCTTTTGTTAGAAGTGGTTCCAGTGAAAGTGGATCTGAATAATTTAGGAATTAAAACCAAGACTCTGCAGGGAGAATTTGGGGATTTGGTTTTGTTTTCTAAGTACCTATGTGGATGAGTTTTCCACAAACTATCAAATCTTTAAGTTCAGGGAATTTCAATTTCTCCTTCATGGCACATCAGGAGGTCTCTTATTATCTCAAAATGTGTCATAAAAATCTTATAAAAATTATTGCAATTTCCTTTAATTGTTAGTACAAATATTTGTTTCAACACATTCAGGAGGGAGAGGAGGCAACAACTTAAATGACAGACTTCAGAAGAGCTGAAAGAATGATTCCCTTTCCCATCTAAAGCATATCCCTCACTGATTTGTAATAGTGCCCCAAGTTATCATTATTTCCTCTTGCTTACAGCTAAGGCTTTGAAGGACCTGGTAAATTGCACATGCATCATCTGGATTGGCTAAACCATTGTATCATTAATACTTAGTAATACCACAACAGGAACTAGATTAGTTTCAGCCATCTAGTCACCTGGCACTGATATGAATACAAAGGCCAAAGGCCAAAAAATCAGACAGAGGCAGGCATTAGGAAAGATCTACATTTGGAGTGAGAATGTCTAGCTCTGAAATGCTTGTTTTTGACAATTTTATATGGGCTTATACTTTTTTCCTTTTTCCTTTTTGTGGCAAGGAATCACTGACCTTTTTACATTACCATAACCCCAAATTCTCTTTGACAGTAGATAGGTAGGTTGGCTTCAGCCATCTTGGCCAAACTTTCCTCCTATCTGCCAAGATGACTGATTGCCAGGTTGAGGAGATGCCAGGGACAAGAGCCTGAAGGGTGGGCTACTAGCAGAGGTAGCTAAGCAGGTGTTGGGTGAAGCTGAGCTGGAGCAGGTCTCCCGCATCAGGGAACTTTGCAGAGTGGGACGGGGCCCTGCACCGCCATCAAATATACAGCATACGCTCTGCAAGAGACCCAGCATTTGGACACCTTCCAGCCAGAGGGCATCCATCCAGAGAGCCTCTGGGTCTTTGAGACAACAAAGCAGTCCCTGTAAATGAAAAGACTTGCCACCTTTCCCTGTCCAAACAATGCATAAGGTAGAAGAGGAAGGGTGAGGAGCAGTTAAAGAATAGACAAGGAGGAAAAAGTAAAACCATTTAATGTTTATACCCCATTGAGAACAGACTATTCAAAAATTTTGATAAAGGATGAAGTCAGCACCACCAGAGAAGCTAGCTGGTGTTTGGGTCAGTTATTAAATCTGTAATTTGATGCACACTCATCTCATTTGTTCATTTACTCACTCAACAAGTATTTGCTGAATTCCTACTAAGTGCCAGCCATGGAAGATACAATGGAGATAAAATTCAGGCATGACCTTTGTTATACAAACTTACTGTTCAGTTGACACTATGGCTGTTAATCAAATAATAATGACTAAATTGGAAAGTGCTCTGAAGGAAAGAAATGTGATTCCTCAAGATCATATTAAAAAAAACAAACAACCTCACCTGTAATCTCCACTCAGCATGATCTGGGAGAAAAATCATGTCATTACTTAAAGTGTTTAGTCTAAAATATAGAAATGAAAAGTGATGCCTTATTGGAATCCAATATGTTGTGCTCTCTGGAAGTCCCTTCATAGCAGCTTTCTTGCTTTATCTCTTCCTTGCTTGCTTTCTTCTCTCCTTCCCACCCTCCCTCCCTCTCATCCTTCCTCCCTCCCTTTCTCCCCTTCTCCTTCCCACCCTCCCTACATTCTTCCTTTGCCTCTGAATTAGGGGCTCAAAAATGCTATAGCATACATAACTGAAATATCTAAAGGTCATGTATGTACACTTACAACTGTATATTATCAAAATACAAACTGATTGGAGAAGTTAGTAAAGTGGTAGTGATTGTTTACAAAGTGTTTTTAGAGAATTAAATAAGATAAGAAAAAAGGCCCTCATAAAATTTAGTTTTTCAAAAAATGGGTTTATATAAATATTTCCAGGATCACATTTATTTCCAAAAGAGAAGCAAATCTGAATATATACTTTCTAGCATCATTTGCAAAGGTCATTCTGAAAGTCCTTTGTGCCAATATTGGAAAGGTCTATAAAATATAGACTTTTCCTCCCATGTCTAAACAGATTACAAAAATATTTACATGAGACCTCCAGGAAGATGACAGAGTGGGGTGGATTGAATTCATTTATTTCTTAGGACAAGACAGGGGATGGGGAGACAATGACTGGGATTGCGGTCCCAGGGGATGAGTGATCAAAGAAGGTCTTCAGTGTTTCTTAGTGGGGAGAGAGGCATGGGATCAGGACAGGGAGAGCAGGGTGGTCTGATTGATGGTGACCCCCACCAGTGGTGGATGGTGGTGAGCAGGGAAGTGCGGATCTGAAGGAACAGATCTTCCCTGTGTTTCAGCCTGCCCCAGCTGCTGGCAGAGAAAATCTCCCTGAGAAGCTCCAAAGCTGGTGGCATCTGCAGGGAGTCTGGAGGTATGTCTGGCCATTTCCTGCGAAGAGCCCAGCCCTATGGTGCTGAGAACAGTTGCCTGGCTGGGCACCAAGAGTGGCCATCCCATTGGTTGTAGTGAGCAATGGATCTGCTGAGCATGGCTGATTGACTGATCCTATGGGTGCTACAGTCAGCTCCACCATCCTGTGTGCCAGAATCAGCCATCCTGCTGCTGCAGCCTGAGAACAGCCCTGCAGCATGCACTCCACCTTCCCAGCTATCTGCTGCTGTTGGGGAGGGCTAGGTCTGAGGGGAGAAGGGCCTTAGGAGACACCTGCTGAGAAGAAGCATTAAGTGTATCCTGGCAAACTCCCTATCTGCCTAAGTATTTTATTTATATATACTTTCTATGTTTATATTATTATGGTTATTATTTATTTTTATACATTTATATATTGTATTTATTTATTTTTAAGATTTTTTCTGTCTTTGTGGGCACATCCCAATATCTTGGGGTGTCTCCTTCTGACTTTGGAGCTTATTATTGTTGAGGTGTGTTGTTTTCATTTCATTTTATTTTATTTTTATTTGTTTTTTTTTGGGTTGCATGGGCCAGGAATTGGCCTGGGTCTCCTGCATGGTGGATTGGTGTTCTGCCACTGAACTACCCATTCACCTCTGTCTAACTTTTAATAGACCCTCAAGTAGAATTGTACCCCCTCCATGAGATTAGGGCTTTGGTTTGGCTTGGAATTACCAATAAGCCAAGTGCAAAAGGGAATCTTCAATGCAGAATCAAGAAATACAAAACTTTATATGAGTGAAGGAAACCAACTTGCAAAATAATCTTATTAAGATAATCAAATTCCCCAAATGCAGCAGAAAATCACAAAGCATGTGAAGATCCGAAAAGATATAGCCCAGCCAAATGACAAAATGAAAACACTGGAGGGGATACAGAATACAGAACAACAACTTATGAATACTTATAAAGAAATAAAGGCTACTAGGAAGACACCAGAAGAACATAAAGAAAAATTTGAAAAAATAAATAGAAAAAGTGGCAGCTCCCACAGAAATTAAAGAATACAGTAGACAAAATTAGAAATATACTACAGACAAGAACAATTGAACTAGAGCACACAAAAGAACAAATGGCAAGAAAGATGGAAAAAATAGACTGGGTATTAGTGAAATGATGGGCAACAAGAGTGGTACAAATATAAGAACCACTGTTGTCCCAGAAGAAGAAGAGAAGAGTAAAGGGCTGGGAAGGTTAGTTGAAGATATAATCAGGGAAAACTTCACAACCCTTATGAAAAACATAGTACACAAATCAAAGAGGCCCAAAAACTCCAAAGAAAATAAATCCAAATGGGCCTACTCCAAAACATACTAATCAAATTGTCAAATGTTGAAGAGAGGCAGAAAGTTCTGAAAGCAGCACAAGAAAGGCAATCTGCTATTTACAAGGGAAAAAACTAAGACTAAGTTTGGACTACTCAACAGTCACAATGGAGGCAAGAAGACAATGGCATGATATATTTAAGATCTTGAATGAGAAAGATTTCCAGCCAAGAATTCTTTATCCAGGCAAGTTGTCCTTCAAAATTGAGGGAGAGATTAAAATCCTCAAAGACAGACAAGGGAGTTCTGTCAGCTGAAAAAAAAAGGAGAGGTCTGGAGGATGGCACAGAATTACCAGTAATGGTAATTTATTTAAATTTATTTTGTATTATCAAACAAAAACAACATACAAACATGAACATTCTTAACATACAAACATTCCATGTATGGTGTACAATCAATGGCTCACAATATCATCACATAGTAGTATATTCACCACCATGATCATTTTTTAGAACATTTGCATCACTCCAGAAAAATAAACAAAATTAAAAAAGAAAAAACTCACACGTACCATACCCCTTACCCCTCCTTCTCATTGACCACTAGAATTTCCATATACTCAATAAATTTTAATCTTTGTTCCCCTATTTTTTCTATACCCTTTACCATAAATTGAGTAGTATTTCAATCTACTCAATTTAGTTTAATATTTGTTCCATTAATGGTAATTTAAAGGATAAAAACAGAAAGAGGGAAGAGAATATAGATCTGATAAATAAAAACTAAAGGATAAAATGGTACATCAGGAACTGCTTTTACAGTTATAACTTTGAATATTAATGACTTGCACTTACTAATTAAAGCCTAGGATCAGACAGCGTCACAGGGGAATTTTATCAAATATTCCCCAAAGAACTAACCCCAATCCTGCTCAAACTCTTCCAAAAAATTGAGGAAAAAGGAACACTGCTTAACTTATTTTATGAAGCTAACATCATTCTAATAACCAAAATTGGATAAAGATGCTACAAGAAAGGAAAATTTCAGATCATTCTCCCTAATTACATAAATGCAAATATTCTGAATAAAATACTAGGAAATGGAATCCAATGACATATTAAAATAATTATGCATCACAACCAACTGGGATTTATATCAGGAATGCAAGGAAGGTTTGACACAAGAAAATAGTCAATGTAATACAGCACATTAACAAATCAAAAGGGAAAAATCACATGATCACATTGATTGAGGTTGAAAAACCATGCAACCAAAATTCAGCATCCTTTCCTGATAAAAGCACTTCAAAAAGTTGAAATCAAAGGAAACTTCTTCAGTATCATAAAAGGCATATATGAAAAACCCATAACCAGCATCATACTTAATGATGAGAGACTGGAAGCATTCCCCCTTAGAGTGAGAATGAGATAAGGATGCCCATTGTCACCATTGGAATAGACTTGTTGAGTGCTTAGACAGGAGAAAGAAATAAAAGGCATCAAAATTGGAAAGGAAGATGTAACATTTTCCATATTTGCAGATGACATGATCCTATACTTAGAAAACCTGAGAAATCTACAACAAAGCTACTTGAGCTCATAAACAAGTCCAACAAAGTGGTGGAATACAGGATTAATGTACAAAAAATCAGTAATGTTTCTATACAAAAGTAATGACCTATCAGAGGAGACAATTAAGCTAAAAATTCCATCCAAAATAGTGATCAAAAGACTCAGGTGTCTAGGAATAAGCCTAGCTAGGGATGTCAAGGATTTGTAAACAGAAGACTGCAAAACATTGCTAAAAGAAATAAAAAATGACCTAAATAGATGGAAAAACATTCCATGCTCATGAGGAAGGTTGAATGTCATTAAGATGTCAATTCTACACCAGTTGATCAACAGATTTTATGCAATACCAATAAAAATTCCAAGAACATACTTCAAAGACTTGGAAAAACTAGTTATCAAATTTATTTGGAAGGAAAAGAGACCCCAAACAGCTAGAGATGTCTTAAAAAAGAAGAGCAAAGTAGGAGGACTAACACTTTCTGACTTTAAAACTTGCTATAAAGCCACAGTGGGTCAAAACAGCATGGTACTGGCAGAAAGACGGAAGTATCAATCAATGGAATTGAATTAAGAGTGCAGAGATAGACCACCAAATCTATGGAGAATTAATCTTTGATAAGGCCCCCAAATCCACTGAACTAGGACAGAATAGTCTTTTTAATAGATGGGCATGGGAGAGTTGGATATCAATAGCCAAAAGAATGAAAGGACCCCTACCCTACATCCTACACAAAAAATTAATTCAAAATGTGTTAAAGACCTAAATGTAAGAGCCAGCATTATAAAACTTCTAGAAGAAAATGCAGGGAAACATCTTCAATATATAGTAATTGGAGGTAGTTTCTTAAACTTTACACTTAAAGCACAAGTGGCAAAAAATAAAACAAAACAAACAAACAAGCAAACAAATAAATAAATAGGAACTCCTTAAGATTAAGAATTTCTGTGCCTCAAAGTATTTTGCCAAAAAAGGTGAAGAGGCAGCCAACTCAATGGGAGAAAATATTTGGAAACCACATACTGGGTGAAGGCTTGATATCCTGTATACATAAATAAATTATACAGCTCAACAACAAAAGAACAAACAATCCAATTATAAAATGGGCAGAGGATAGGAATAAGCATTTTTCTAAAGAGCAAATATAAATGGCAAAAAAAACACATAAAGAAATCTCATTTTCATTAGCTATATGGGCAATACAAATCAAGATGACAGTGAGGTACTATCTCATACCTACGAGAATGGTTGCTACTAAACAAACAGAAAGCTACAAACGTTGGAGAGGATGTGAAGAAACTGGAACACCTATTCACTGTTGGTGGGAATGTATAATGGTGTGGCACTGTGGAAAACAGTTTGGCGTTTCCTCATAAAACTAAATATTGAATTACCTATGATCCAGCACTATCAATATTCGGTGTATACGCAGAGGAGCTGAAGGTAGTGACATGAACAGACATTTGCACACTGATGTTCATAGTGTCACTATTTACAATTGCCAAAAGATGGAAACATCAACAGATGAGTGGATAAATAAAATGTGGTTTTTACATACAATGGAATCTTACATAGCAGTAAGATGAAATGAGGTCTTGAAGCATATGACAATGTGATGAACCTTGAGGACATAATGCTGAGTGAAATAAGCCAGACACAAAAGGACAGCTACTGTATGATTTCACTATTATGACTCTGATAAGTGTAATCTCAGAGGTTACACTGTAAAATATAGCTATACATTGTAGAATATAGAAGAATATGGAATATAGCAGACCCAGAGGTACACAAAAGCTAGAGAAGGTGGAAAGGCTACCCAATGAGGTTGAACGTAAATGCAAGGGAATGGATAAAATTGATTGTAACTAATTAGTGGGGTTTATAAGTAACATCGCCATATTGAAGGTGAATATGATTGAAAGGGGATGCATAGTGCCATGTATCCCACTGATTAAATCTACAATTATATATAAGTACTCATATGAACTGTTTCACAGGTTTGATATTGGACAGAGTCAAGAGTAGAGGGGTATAGGAGGAAAACAAAAAATGCATGCTATGGCCAATAGTTAACAGGAAAACATCAACAGTACCGCAGCACTACAAGGGCAACTAATTGGAGGGGGTGGGGGAGAGACAAGTGATAAGGGGTAGTTTTGATTTGATATTTGATGGTGCCGTGTTTCTCAGTTCTTTGTCACTATGGACCAGTGAATATTATCTAAAATTGAGAATGCTGCTGATTATACAACCAAGTGAGGATACTGTAAGACATGGCTTGTTTATTTTGGACAGTATCCATGATGCCCAACAGATGGATGAAGCTGAGAGTATAATGACTGAGAAGAAGAATGGCAAACTGTGATATATTTATATGGTGGAACATGGTGTTGTTGCAAAAAAGAAGGACATTGAGAGGCACACAAAAATCTGAATAAACTTTGGGGACAATATATTGTGCAAAATAAGCTAGAAACAGAAGAACAAGTATGCTAAGGCCTATTTCAGAAAATACTTATAAAAAAATTGGAGGCCATATGTGTTAGTTAGAGTCAGTTGTCAACTTGGCCAGGTGAGCATACCTAACTTTGTTGACGCGGACATAAGCCAATGGTACGGGAACCTCATCTGTTGCCAATTACATCTGCAGTTGGCTAGGAGGCGTGCCTGCTGCAATGAGTGACGTTTGACTTAATTGGCTGGTGCTTAAATGAGAGAGTGCAATGTAGCACAGCCTAAGCATCTCAGCATTCCTCATCTCAGCACTCGCAGCTCAGCCCAGGCCTTTGGAGATGCAGAAAGAAGTCACCCCAGGGAAAGCTGTTGGAACCTAGGGGCCTGGAGAGAAGACCAGCAGAGACCATCCTGTGCCTTCCATGTAATAAAGAACCTCAGTGGAAAGTTAGCTGCCTTTCCTCTGAAGAACCAACAAAATAAATCCCCTTTTATTAAAAGCCAATCCATCTCTGGTGTGTTGCATTCTGGCAGCTAGCAAACTAGAACACCACATTATAAGCCCTTATAACAGCCACACAGTCTGAAGTTGTGAGTGTATTTCTAGATTCTGAAACACTGAGTTACATGTGTATCAGCTGATATTTCCCTGGAACTTTGAGTAACTCTGTGAAACCTAAGACCCAGAAATGGAGTGCTGCAGCCCTGAAAGTTAGCACAGCCATATGTAATAACAGTAAAAGTAAATGAAAAAGAGGGTAGGCCTCAATTAAAGATAAGAACAAGGCCAATTGGCTGGCACCCAGGTAAATCAGAATACAGGTTAAAAGATGATAGTGTATGTTCTCTGGACCTTCTTCACCTACTAAGTGAGACCAAAGGCAGAGAGGTTCATTTTGTCTAGAACCTAAATTTTCTGTAACACACCATCTTACCATCTTAAACAACCTGTTTGGATAGTTAATTTAAGCGACCCAAACTCCTGGAGTCCAGAATGGGAATGAGGCCTTGCAATTTTGTATGGCTTAATGTAATATCAGGATAAAACTCAGATTTTGGTGGGCTGATAATTAAAAAGTGTTGGTAGAGTCCCTTGAGGGTCCGAAGGGAAGAAAAGAGGAACTACCACACTTTTCCCATCTGAGAAGCTCTGAGTTTCTCTCAACCATTGAGGACTCCCAAGAAAATAGGCCAACACCTTGATTTTGAGGACTGCCCTTATGAAGCTTATTTCTGTAGTGGAGAAGCTTAGACTACTTAGAACAAGACCTAAGACTTGCTTCCAGGAAACCTCTTTTGTTGCTTACATCTGTCCTCTGTCTCCCTCTCTAAGACCAACTCTGCAAGGAAAATCATTACCCTCCCCCTACATGGGACATGGCATTTAGGTTGAAAATCTCCCTGACGACGAGGGGCACGACTGGGGATGAGTTTGGCTCTGGCACTGTGGGATCAACAATGACCAAAAGGGGTAAAAGAAGTGCAATAAAATAAGGTATCAGTGGCAAAGAGAGATCAAATAGAGTCAAAAGGCTACTCTTTACGCAAGCTTTAGTTAGTGCTAATTGCCATGGTTTGCTAAACTCCAACCAACAACATTCCTGTTGACTCTTAGGGCTCAAACTGAGACTACATAAAAATTTCATGCCCTAACTTTGCTTGCTGGTATCTACAATTTCTAGAGGGTTCCTAGGCCAGATGAATCCTGAAACCCAGAAGGATGAACCTCTCCAAGACTATCAATTTTTTACATTCCCCTATCCTTTAGTGTTGACATCCCTTCTCAACATGAACAAGTCAGAACGGGCATTGCCTAAGTATCCCTGTAGATTGGGAGAAGGAGGAGGTATAATGGTGAAAATAGGATTTAACCAGCGAGTATGGCTTCTACTCACTATATTAATAGTCCTTCTAGCTGCCAGTATTTTGGAGCAGCCAGAAGGAAAGATCAGAAATAGTGGAATGGTAACCCATAAAAAACTCTGAAATGTGTTATGTAACTACTTATTGAAGTGTACTTTGAAAATAATTGCTTTTTCTTTCTTTTCTTTGTGTGTATGTTATATTTATATATGTGCAGGAAGGACACTTAGCTTATTGCTTCGTAATGGTGAGGCAAAGCAGTGTCACTAAATAAGACAAATATTTATGTGAATACACATTCATGTAAAAAGCAGTTCAAAACCTTAAATTCCTTAAAGATCATCTATTCCCCATATTAATTCAAAGATTAATAACTAGTAACATTTCATGTTTAAGGCAGCTAGTATGAGCTCTTCTGTCTCGCCATATTTCTGTCCCTTCAAAGAATAATCATTTACTGTTTTTTTTGGGGTGTGTGTGTATGGTCTGGGAATTGAACCCGGTCTCCTGCAGTGAAGGTGAGCATTCTACCACTAAGAATAACCACTTACATTAGAATTTTGAAGCCGTTATGAAAAGAAGGCAGGAGGATCCGTGGTGGTGTCCACAAGTGTGGAAGGACGTGCTGTGCAGGCCAAGGTTAGGATGAGCTGTACTTGGTCTTCCTGGCTCATCCTGGCTTGTGTGCTTTCTTAAGTCCTGGATTTGATGTTTTAAAGCTGTATCTTAACCACAATTCAGTTTCCATATCTGTACAATGGTGATAGTAGCACCATCCCAATTGTGGCCTCAGCCATGGTGTATGGTTCAAGAGAAAACACTCAAAAGTGCTTTGCAAAGTGTAAAATGCTAGTTAAATGTGGGGCATTATTATATGTGCAGGAAGGACACTTAGCTTATTGCTTCATAATGGTAAGGCAAGCAGTGTCACTAAATAAGACAATATAATGGTTTTAAGAGGCTCTAATCCAGTTCCTCCTTTTTATTCAAGCATACAATTGCATTCTAACACTTCACAGACAGCCTGAAATGGGTCCTGCAGAGGCTGATAAGGAAAATTAGAACAAGGAGCTATTTGCTCCCTCATTTTAATAACTGAGTCAAGACGCTGGCACTTTAATACCAGAAAGAAGGAACACTCTCTCTTAGCCTGGGCGAGAGAATCACTCCATTACAAAGCAGGCCTTTTCTAATCAACAAGGCCTGCCATGCTCAGGCTCAGGGCTTCCTGCGCTTGAGGAAGGACACTGACCCTTCAAAACAAATGGACCTAAATGTATAAAATCAGCCTCTCAGCCACCTTTTACAGGAAAGTTCTTTTCTAAAGACCTTTCTAAGATTTTTTATTAAAGCTGGGATAAATGTACTCTCAAAAACACAGATGCCTGCTGGATATCTTGTCTTTCCATTGCATTCATCTTTATTTGTGTATTTGTTTGTTTTCATCACAATTCCTGGAGCTAGAGATAAAGTTTTAATTGGGTGCTAGTAAGGGAGAATGCAATGTCTGTGCTCAGTTTAGGGAGCAGGAGAGAAACTCGTGGCTTAGGGGAATTATATGCAGGGGTGTGCATGTGCTCACGGGCAGGTACTTTGTCCTTTCTGTTAATGCTGAAACTCAGCAAGGCATGGTCTGAGAAGCTTGAAGTAAAAAAAAGAAAAGTGTTTCTGAATGAGCAGTGGAGACCGCTGTCTGTGCCTCCACACTGTGCCTGCAATGTAACAGATGCTCTAGAAATGCTTGTGGAATAAATGAATAAATGAAAGCTACATTCTATAAATGACACACACGCAAAAAGTTCTGCTACAGTGGTTAGTTTCCAAATTTATTTTGACTGTTTTAGGTATTTTTGCATAGGATCCTGTTCTTAAGTTTCAATGTTTCTGATGGTATTTCCTCATTTCCCACTTAGCTTCAAATTATAAGGTAATAGAGAATTCTAAACTCAGCTGGATCCATGCCTGAAAGAATCCTGGGACTAAGGAAAGCTAGTCTGAGAGCAGCTGTAGTCTCTGGCTATGGGTCTGGGCTTTTTGTTTGGTTCCTGGTTTGATCCCTTCCTGTGGCTTGTGGTTTGGGTCATGTTATTTAACCTCTCTGCAACCCACTGTAAGATGTGGCTAAAAATAGTATCTTCTTCATAGGATTTTTCTTTGTGGACAATTAGTGAGTTAATGTATATGGAGCACTTAGAATGTTTTTTTTGGCCAACGCTAAGGGGTCATTGTCACCCAGTATTTCAAGGCAAGGTTAACATTTAGCTGCTCTTGTGCCAGTAATTGACTTTTCTTAAAGGCCTGATTGTCCCCTTCTTACTGAGAGTGTTCCTAGCATAGAATCACTGCTGACCGGATAGAATTGATTTAAAAAGGAAAGTTGGGTAACAGCAAGCATTGTAAATTTTAAAAATCACACTGGTAAATGAGTGATAAAAGAAAACCTTTTCATGCAATTTAGGATCTAGCAGCTTTATTGAGAGATTCATGAACTTGGCAGTACCTGTTCAGAAAGTAAAAGGGAGCTGCACCGAGCAGGTAGTAAGGGGAAGCTCATATAGGGTGAAAATGGAAGCAAGCGAGGAACTGTTTTAACTGGCTAACATCAAGCTTCCATTTACATAGGAAGGGGTCTTACAGAGTGGGGAGCAGATATACACTAATTAGTATGGTTTGCTTGTCCATTTTGATAAGCTATCAGTACTGGACCAAAACTGGTTTTATTATCAAGTATTGCTTATCAACAATCCTATAGGGTATATTCTGTTTTCTCAGAAGAAACCCCTGCAAGTCAATTATTTTTGTTTTCTGAAAAAGCCTTTCCAGAAAGGGATCTTGACCTGGCAATGTCTGATATAGATGGCTATTTTATTTTTTTGCATGGGCAGGCACCAGGAATCGAACCCGGGTCTCCTGCATGGCAGGTGAGAACTCTTACTGCTAAGCCACTGTGGCCTGCCCAAGGCCATTTTATTTTACTTAACACAATCAAAGTTAGATTCTTTCCCTGTGAATTCTTATGGCATTTTGAATTTAAAATTAATTTCTTAGGGCATATTGCAGGACTTGCTCTCTATCAATCGACTTTCCAGAATTTTAGTACTGCTCTTTCCTTATATGTTAAAATATACCTCCAGGTGGGCCATGATGGCTCTGCAGGCAGAGTTCTTCCCTGCCATGCCAGAAACCGGGGTTCGATCCCCAGTGCTTGCCCATACAAAAAAAAATATATGTATATGTATATATATATATATATATATATATATATCCATGTTTTTCTTATTATAGAAGAAATAATAGAACAGATTTGAGGAAGAATAAAATAAAAAGACCTGCAATCTCCCAGTCCAGCAGTATCAGCATATATTTTTCCACATTTTCTCTTTCTATATCTACATATATTGACAAAATATGATGAAACTACACACATTATTCTGTGACTTTTTCATTAAATACATCGTGAATGTATTTATAAATGTCAATAGCTGCTCTCAGACTAGCTTTCCTTATTCCCAAGGTTCTTTCAGGCACTGATCCAGTTGACAAATTATATTATTTGTTATATTAGAACATAGTCAGCTCTGTCAACAATAATCTTTCATACATTTCAGACTGTTCTAGAAGCTTTATGACTATTAACTCATGTCGTCCTCAGAACAACTAAGTACTACTTGTATACTCATTTACACATGGGGAAATGAAGGGACAGAGAAGGCAAACCACTTGCCCCAGGCTGTTCAGCTTTTTGTGGCACTGGAAATTGAACACAACTCTATTTTCCCACTAAATTCACTTTTCTGTTCTCTCCCTAAAATGATCTTATACTCTGTTTTTCTTCTTTAAACCTCCAACACTCTAAGGATTCCCCTGTGCTTTCTCACACACCTTTGGTAAGAGTTGCCTCAGTTTCCCCTCTGCCTACTCATGCCTGGCATGTCCCTGCATCTGTCATCAGTTGCTCCTCATTTGGGCACAACTTCCTTCTGCTGGTTTCTGTTGTGACTCCTTCAATTCAAGCCTCTGTGAGGCAACTGCTACTCTTTCTATTGTTCTGACACCCAAGTCTTTCCCAGGCTGCCATTTGGAGCAACATTTGCTGACTATCAGAGCATAACAAAAGGGACATTCAGCACAGACTGACTTAAAACTGGCTGCTGGTTGAAGTAACTTTTGAAGCTTGTATACTCAGCCCTCCTCAGGTCCTGTAGAATGCTCCCTTCCTGACTAATGGACTGCTTGTCTCCACTTGACAGACATCAGATTCAAACATGTCCCTGTCTCTGAGTTCAGACACTTGTCTCAATCTAAGCTTAGTTACTGATTCCATTTCTTGTCCTAAGTGGACTTTTCCCAGCATGACTAAAATATCTACTTCCTTTAAGGGGAACTCTACCCTCACCTACAAGGTGTGTGAAAATTACAATAGGAAAATTATATTATTTGTTGTATTAGAACATAGTCATATATTATCATATGGTATATTAGAACATAACAGTAAAACATCTGTTTAGAGTTATTCACTCTTAACACTGCATAGAGGACATCTAGAGTTCAATTTTGTTTTTTTTCTGTTTCTCTTGTGTTATAAATTATTCCTACATGTCCTTTCTCTAGTCCTCTGGCTCCTACCTTACATCACTAAAAGCAACTTTTTGATACACGGCCTTACAAGAGCAGGTAGCAGTTTGCAGCACAATGAGCTGCTGAATGTGCAGAGATGAAACATTTCCCCCTTTCCCTTCCTTCTTCATATAAACATCCGGAAGAGTTAGGGATAGCTGTAGTTAACCATAAACACAAACAATGTATGTTTTGCTTCTAAGCAAAAAAATAAAATAAGCAAATAAAAACACACAAAAAACCTGAATTCAGTGATGTCACAATGCTACCTTTTCTCCAGATTATTTAGTAGATGTTTCTTTACATTGGCTAAATAAGGGTCAGATTTTACATTTTTTAAAAAGCAAATTGAATCCATAGGAAATTCCAATTCTCGATCCTGGAGAGGCAAAACATTGCTTGTACCTTTAAAATGCCATTTTCCTAGACTATATTATCAGGATTTTATTAAAAAACAATGAGCAAAAGAAAAGCATAAGTGAATTCTTGAAAACTACAGTTAAAAATTCTCACTCTTCTGATTAACCAAACTCAGATACATTTAAAGGTTCTTTTAACAGCATTTTAAATAATATCAATTGTATAGATGAAACACATTTATTGAATAATTTCTCTATTTTTAAACACTTAGATTATTTGCAATATTTTAAACATGGTATCTCGTAATATTACACACAGATGCACACATAATGATTAGATCTGGGTAGCAGGTTTGGAGCAATTTCTATTTTTCTTTGTCTACCGAGGGTGAATTCTATAAAACATTTAAGGAACAAATAATACAAATACTATACAAACTCATCCAGAAAATTGAAAAGGAGAGAATGCGTGGAGAGAATGTGTCTAAACTCACTTTTTGAGATAATCGTAATTTGATATTAAAACAGAACAAGGATATTACAAGAAAATAAAATTGTAAACTAATAGCCCTCATGAACATAGATGCAAAAATTCTAAGCCAAGTTTTAGCAAATCAAGTCTCCTCTGTTGTGTTTGGGCTTCCCTGAGAATTCCTCTTTATACAGAGTCGACACCTTGCAGCTCCCTTGGCTGTAATCCACTGTCAGTATACTGACTCCTCTGGGTATAGCGGAGAGGTGTTGGGCAGGAGAATCATTCTACAATCTTATAACTACATTTTAGTTTTTTGGTGGGCCTGTGTTTCAGGGCTGAGCCCTTAACAAGTGTTTTTGGTTTTATGTTTCCCTCTTACATGAGATAGGAAGGCTAGAGGAGGTTATAATCAAGAGTATGCCCATCTCCAAGGGATAAAGCTCTGATAAATTGTCTTCTTGCCTGGAAGGTATACCTTTGCTATAGAGTATGCTCTGTGATGTTACTTTTTTTCCTGTTAAAGTCACAAGGGGATTTTGGTTCTTCACAGTGAAGGTGGGGTTTCTGGAGGTAAAGCTCACAAAAGTGTAGGGTCCCCTAAATTGTGCTTACCAGCACTTTATCACTCCTATGGTAATCCATACTCAGCCTCCAGCAGTTCCTTAAAATGATAATGTAAGTGTTCTGGCTGGTTTATAGCTCTAGCAGCTGTAACTCTCTGATTCACCTATCTGTCCAGATTTGGGGCTGGTGACTTCAGTTCACCGACAGTCCAAGAAAAGTCATTGCTTTTCTATTTACGCAGTTTTCTTATTGTTGTGAGGATGGGAGTGATGACTTCCAAGCTCTTTACATATGGGAGATGAAATCGGAACATCCCCTTTCCAGTTTTGGCCAATTTTCCAACAAAAAATTGGATCCTTTCTTCTTAGATCCTTTTCTTCTAAGGATCAGGCTAGGCCATAAGAAATGAGAAATAATTACTGCTTCCTCCCATGTCCTCCTCTGTTACAGAATACAAACACTTTTCCGGCTTTCTTAGAGCTCAGACTAATGCACTAGAGACACCAGTTAGATACAGGAAGATAAGTAGTTGATTCAGAAGCCAAGAGGGCTTTGGGAGCACAGAGGAGGGCTGTATTATAGACGGGAGGGATAAGGTAGAATGTGGAGAGTGCAATGAAGCACTTAGGAAAGGGATAATACCAAAGTTTGGTCTTTGGGGAGTTAACATGCTGAAGAAGGAGAGATGAGAGGGGACAGGTGGCCTCAGCTTAGGGAATAGCAGGTGCAGCAGCACAAATGTGAGAGAGAGAAATGTGTCTTAGACACTATGGCTTAGTATTTTTAAGTGCTTTGTCTGTTTCTGTACTATTTAGAATGCTCTTACCACCAGGAAAGGAGTGTGATAGATGGTCTTGGCACCTCCACCCCCTTTAATGCGACTCCAACCCAGTACAATTAGGGTTTTACTGTTATTGAGTTATCAATGAAAATGTGATACATTAATTTCAATTACAATTTGTTTCTAACATCTTAATTTGTGAGATTATAAAACAAGAGGGAAATGCTTAAATTTTCATGTGTTCTGAGAATTTGTTTTGTGAGAAATGCATTAAACTAATTAATGAGACTAATAACAGAATCCTGCAAGTTACAAGATGTTCAATTAACCACAGCTGCCCTTTGGGAACATTCCCTGGACTTCAGTGACCCATTGGATGTTTTGTGAACATCCAGAGCTTCAAGCCCAACTCGGGAGAGGATTGTCTAAAAATTAGAACAACAGACTGAGAGGTGGTTACCTTGAATCATAGTGTTATTTTAGTAAGTTTTCCATTGCATAATCTTTTGGGGCTTCTTTATCTTTCAAATGCTGATAATGCATGCTAGATGAAAGGTCTTTTTCAGGTCTTTGGATGAAAGCTGTTGTGTAAGCTTGTAATATCAGGAAATGCCAGACTTACAAGTTATTATTAACTACGATAGGCGAGGGAATGCACAGCACCCCCAACATAAAACAACCACATTGGTGTTAAGCTGCGGGGTTGCCATGGGCACAGTGTTCTATTTATGGCATTGGGCTTTTGTAGAGCAATTAACAGTCAGTAGTGACTCTAGGTGGAAGTCGTGCTTTCACCATTCTTTCCATGTCAACATTATTTATTGACCACAGGCCCCAATATATTCCACTGGGTGGTTTTATGAATGTCACCACCGTGAACATCTGACGTTGGTTCTTATAACATAAGGTAAATGATCTGACAAAAATGTGGAATCCTACGAGGTAATAAAAGCACATTCTTTAAAAAAAAAACCACAAAAATATGGAAGGAAGAAAACATAGGAAGAAAGAAAGAAGGTTAGTGGATAGGTAACAAAAAGTATACAAAGCTCTCTTGACCATAAGCAGGCACCCATTAATCATGATTTCTATGAAGTTTAGCCAGACTAATAAATGATTTTGCTAATGTATAGAGTCAGAAACTAGAATACAGCTTAGCAGGGCCCAGGGTCGGGGTACATGATGGGGAGTTAATGGTTAATTGGTAGAGTTTCTGTTTGGGGTGATGAAACAGTTTTGGTAATGGGTGGTAGTGATGGCATCACAACATTGTGAATGTAATTACCACCACTGAATTGCATATTTGAATGTGTTTAAAATGGGAAATTTTATGTTGCATATATGTTATCAGTATTAAAAATAATAACATAAAACTGTACAGCCCAAAGAATGATCCTTAATGGAAACTATTATGGACTCCAGTTAATAGCATAATCACAATAATATTGTTTCATCAATTATAACCAAAGTACCACACTAATACAACGTGTTAATAATATAGAAACCTGTGTGTGTGAGGGGGAATGCTATATTTTCTGCAAGATTTTTCTGTAAATCTGCAGCATCTCTGACAAAAAAATGCTGGTAGAAATAACATCTTCTTTATTTCCTCTGAATTACACCCTGTAAAAGTAGTGCGCTTCTTTTTATGATACTATTTGTCGATGCTTCAAAAAACAAAGACAAAATTAATACGAATTGTGCTGCCAAGTCCTCTGAGGCACATGTTTCTAATACATGGCAAGCTATTTGTTCCGGAACTCTCACCTCTCCTCTCCCTCCTTCTGCAGTTTGTTTATTTATGCGACGCGAGGAAGCATGTTAACTGCAAGGCAGATGATGGTGTCAAGCCATCAGGAGGCCCTGGTCTGACGCGCTGCTCTGGCTGGGGATAGTCAGACGTATGGGCCGACTGAGCAACAGCTCCTGTAGTCATCAGGGACCCAGAGAAAGGCTCACTTTGCCATCAGATTTCCTTTATCATAACAAAACAAACAGTTCTGGGAAGGTTACATTTTGTACTGATTAATTCATTTAAATTTTGAATTGTATGCAGTATCCACTATATGTTGGGTGCAATGATAGATTCTGAGAAATCAAAGAGTAATGAAACACAACCTCTACTTTCTAGAGATTTACAAAATAATGGAAGGAACAGACATCCAAACTATGTGATTTGAATATTTCTGGGTTTTACCAGTCTGGGGGTAAAATTTAGTCTCTTAAATTCCTCTGGTTCATAACATATTTCCGCATGTGCCTTTAAAATCTCCTCCAGTTATTTATGAGGATACTTGGAAATGGTTAGTATGTCTTCAAAAACAGTCCTCAAGTTTTCCTCTCTAGCCATGTGTTTTTGCCCTGGAGGCTGCTGCTGATGTCCCACGAGTAATTCTCTCAGGAGTTGAAAGATAGAACATTGCCTAGGATTATCTCTAGATCAGTGGCTCTGGAAACTGGATAGTTAGTGGTAGATTAATTGGGATTCCCATAGGGGCTGCAGATACCATTTTTATTGTTTAGAGTGTGCTGGGAGAGAGTTCAGAGAGTGAGAGAAGAGGGATGCATTACAGAGACAAAGAGACCCAGTCTTGTTGCTCAAACTGGGTTTTGGCAGGTGAGAAACTGAAGACAGTATAAAGACAAAGGGTGCATTAATACAAGGAATTCAAAGGACTTACATGGGAAGAAAAAAGGGACAAATTTAGGAGAATGTTTAGCCAACAATTTCCCTGTTTTGCCAATGACTGGCCATTCTATTTAGAGGAGAGAACCTTGGAAACCGAAAGTTGGGAGAAATTTGTTCCTTTGATAAGATTCCGTAGCTTCCGATTTCTTGCTTCATATATCTCCTCTATTCTCCTAAAACCAAACCAAACCAAGCAAAATCCCATTCTTTGACTTTTATACACATTTATTAGAGACAGAAGATAGAAATTGGATAGATGCTATAAGCTAAGGACAAATAGATAAAATAAACTGGAATTAAACCTTTAACATGTTTGAGTTTGTAACTGTAACAATTTGAATTAATTTTACAAGGTCTAGTTTTTGTCCTTTTTTGCCTAATGTACCTCAGTGTTGCTAAACTTGTATCTGCTATCACTTGCATTTCTATTACTGTTACTAATATTTTTACATTTCTTCATTTGGATCTCAGTTATATAAAATTGAATTAATTATAATCCTTGCTTCATGTCACACTGTCATTATTAGATAGTGTCTAGTCGTATTTTATTTAGTTACAATATCTATGAATCAACTACTCAACCCAAAATTTAGAACATTACCAATAACTTATATTTACCAATGTGTTCTTCCTTTTCCCATCTCCTGATTTACAAGATAACTGCTATTGCAAGTTTTGTGAGTATTTTCTTGCTTTTATTTAAAAATCACATTTATGAATATGCCAATACTTGATCTTAGTCAAAAGTCTGACTGTGCAACAGGACTGGATGCAAAAACTCAAAAATGGACAGCACAATACTACCTAATTGTAATGTAATTATGTTAAAACACTGAATGAAGCTGCATCTGAGCTATAGTTTTTTTTTGTTGTTTGTTTGTTTTGTTTTTTTATATATATTTTTTATTTTTATTTTTTCTCTATATTATCATTTTATTTCTTTTTCTGTTGTCTTGCTATTTCTTTTTCTAAATCGATGCAAATGTACTAAGAAATGATGATCATACATCTATGTGATGATATTAAGAATTACTGATTGCATATGTAGAATGGAATGATTTCTAAATGTTGTGTTAGTTAATTTTTTTTAATTAATAAAAAAAAAATCTGAGAAGTGATTACCTATATGCCTATAGGATACCTTTTCTTTCGCTTACTTTTAAACCTTTAAAAAGATCATAAAACTGTACACACTTTTCTAGGACTTGATTTATTCACTGAACATTATGTTGCTAAAAGTCATACATAATATTGTTTGTAGCATGTGTAGCAATATTGTTTACTGCTGTTTAATGTTATGTAAATATACCAAAATTAAAAAAAAATCGTGGCATTTGAGTTGCTTAAACATTTTTACTATTATGAAGAGTGCGACTGTGATCATTTTGCACATGTGCAAACGTATTTCTTGAGGATTGTATCAGACAGGATAAATAAATTATCCTATAATAACAAATTAACTCCTAATATATATGGTTTCATACAAAAAAGGTTTTTTTTAGTGGGAGACGCTAGGGACCGGTTGACAGAGCCTATGCTCCTTTGCAGGTGAAGAGAGAATTGCACAAGGTTTTCAGTGCCTCACTCCAGAATTGACAGACAACTTCTCTCTGCATTTCCTTTATGTGAAGTAGCCATACGGTCAAATCTAATGCAAGGGAGAGTGAAAACCATAGGAAAGCAGATGGAATATTTGATGATTACCATTGTCTCTGCTACTTAGAAGTGAAATTGCTGGGCTGTATTGTTCATGAATATTCAGCTTTACGAGACAATGCCAAATTGTTTTCGGAAACATATATTTATTTTTGCTTTCGATAGCAGCATACAAGAGATGTGTTTTAGTTTCCTAGGCCACTCAAGCAAATACCTACTCAAGCAAATACTGTGAAATGGGCTGGCTTTTACAGTGGGGATTTATTAGCTTATGGTTTGAGGCTAAGAGAAAGTCCAGATTAAGACATCATTAATGCTCTTTCCTAAAGATTGGTGTTTTGGGGCTGGCGGCTGGCGATCCATGGCTCATCAGTCACATGGTAATGCACATGGAGTGCCTCTCTCCCTTCTCTTCTGGGCTTCGTGTACGTCTAGGCTCTTGCATTCTGTACCTTCTCTCTAAATCTTCCTCTGCTTAAAAAGGGCCCCAGTAATGGGATAAAGACCCATCCTGATTGAGGTGAGCCACACCTTAACTGAAGTAACTTCATCAAAAGCTCTTAACTTACAATGGGTTCACACCCAAAGGAATGAATTAAATTTAAGAACCTGTTTTTCTGGGGTACGTAGCGCTTCAAATCTTCACTAGATATAACTGATTTTGTAAAATATCTAACAAATATTCCCTCTCCAAAGGTTTTTTTTGAGGCATTATTTGATCTTGAAGATAAACTTTTTAACTTAACTTCTGTGTAAAGTAGAGTCATTCTTATGCCCATTTTTCAGATAGAATAAGTGATTGGCTTGAACATACCATGTAGCAAATTTCTGCTGTTATGTTTGTCTTTGTCTATCCTATCCTCCCTTTTCAGAGCACCTCATCTTTCATTTCTTGGGTCACTTATTGTATGTAGTCCTGAAGGGTCTGTTTCTGTGTTTTGATCCCCAAACTTCCCTCTCTTTCACCTTAAGGTAGGATATTAAAAGATGCCTGCTTGACTCAGATTATTTTTTTCCCTTTGGATGTGGTGATTTGTTCATGGCTAGGTCCATGACCTAAATAAGATAGTCAGAAACTAATTAAAATTTTTGCTTATATATATATATATATATATGTATATGTATATCTATCTATCTATCTATCTATATGTATGTATATATATATATATATAGAGAGAGAGAGAGAGAGAGAGAGAGAAGAAGGAGAAGGAGAAGGAGAAGGAGAAGGAGAAGAAAGAAGAAAGAACAGGGCTATGTCTAAGGTCCTCCTACACCGGGAGCTGCTTTCTGCAGAATAAAGCCAGTATAAAAGTAAAGAGAAGCCAAGTACAAGAGAAAGACGTACAGCATCTTGGAAGCAAAGCTTTATCTCCTTAACTCAGCTGTGTCTGAAGACCAATCCCTGGACTTTTTAGTTATATGAACTAATGTATTCCCTATTTGACTTGAGTTCACTTCATTCAGATATTTGATAATCCTAATCAGTAAATTAGTGGCAGGGATAGAATCAGAATCCAGGATTTCAATCTCTTGGTTGGATTCTCTTCCACAAATCATAATGTGACCCTTATCTCTGGGCTAAATACTCAGTTTTTGATTGACTTCTGGAGGTGGAGACCTAACAAAACTGGGGATGGGGATTTAAGATTTTGAGAGAATATTTGGAAGATTAGATTGTTGCTAATGCGTCACAGCACAAATGACTCTTAAAAAATTTTGTCATTGTTCTGTAGTCTCCAAATTAATTCTTGAGGTCCCTGGTCCATCATGGCACTATAAAAAGATACACATTCATCACCTCCTACAGCATGGTGAGATTTCATCTCTGTACTTACCTCAAGGTGACAAATAGTTAATTATACACACAGAGCATTTTCTAACATAGACAGTTTTGGACTTGAAGCTTTGCTGCTGAAAGAGAGAGGAATCCCAGAGGGTGCAGGGGTCTGCATACTGACAGATCCAAAGCCCTCTCCACTATTTCAATAACTGCCAAGTCAGCTCAGAGGCTAATTAATCAAAACAAATTTACGATCAAGTCCACAGAGGACTAATTATGATGCTTGGCAGAGGGGGAAATGTACTGATAAGAGAAACTGGAAAGTGAGAAGGGAAAATGGTTATGTGATTGTCCCATCAAGGGCAATGCTATAGTGTAATTGTATAGGTGGCACTGTACTTTGCACATGTTCAGGCAAAGGTGCTAGTCATCAAGTTGAAGCCTGGAGATGCACGCTCTTGGCTCCCATGTTTATGCAGGGGATCATGTGTCTGTCCTCTACGATAAGGCCTGTCCCTTCCAGTAAGGCAAGTGTGCCATAGGGAATGAGGAACACAGAAGCTTGAGGCTCTGGAGGAGCCAATCAAATTGCTTTAATTTCTTGGCTGTTAAAACAAATAACAGGCGAAGAGTTGGCTTAACAACAAGAATTTATTGGCTCATGGTTTCGGAGACTAGAAATCTTGCTTCCTCCAAGGGTCAGTATCTTCTGGCTGGTTGGCAATCTTTGGGGGTTCCTTGGTTTTACCATCCCATAGCATTGCAGATGGTAGGTTCTTACCATTTTTTTCTGGGTTTTATTGACTTCCAGCTTCTGGCTCCATCCAGTGGCTTCTCTTTCTGTCTAACTTTCACTCTGTCTATAAAGGATTCCATTAATCTGGAGTAAAGCCTAACCTGATTCAGTTGGGTCACTTCTTAACTGAAGTAACATCTTGAAAGACTTTATTTATAATGGGTCCACACCCATCAGACTGTGGACCAAAACCAAGAACATGTCCAAACTAGGGTACACAAATAAATCTGCCACACATCTCTAGTGAGTAGGTCATATGGATAACCGCGAACAGCTTTCATGGGGCTTCTTTATGGCATCGTTGTTTTTATTATAGAGAATTCCCTGCCTCTGAATTCCTGTTTCTGCAGACCCGGACACATTGATCTCACATGAGGCCCACCTGCTTCGGTTTCCAGAATATGTTGGACTTAAAGCAAGCAAAATTTAGAGCACTCTCTTAGCTGCTATTGGTTTGATGATGATATTTGCTGATATCGAATTTATATTGTATTGGTCACTGACCCTGGAGTTGTAGAATTTTTGCCTTGATTTTTAGTTCTGATGTCTCATTTTGGTTTTCTTTATCCTGTTTGTTTCCTTTTCTTTCCTACTTCTCCCCAACTCCTGGAATCCTGTTCCCAAACATTGGTTATTACTGTTAGATGACAACTGTTTGCTCAGTTCCTCATGCCAGTCATTTAATTACTGAACAAACATGGGTTGGTCCATTAAGTGGCAGAGATTGACTGAGTCTCACTAGCCTGGTTTCCTCTTTTTTTTCTGGAGGGACAGTTGTATTGCATTTTCTAGATTCCTCGACAGTCGGGTGGAGTCACATGCCTGAGTTCTGCCAATAGAATGTGAGAAGAAGTGATGGATGCACTTCCTAATATCTCCCCAGAGATCCTCCTCATTGACTCCCTCTTTCTTTGATTGCTCGTTGGTGGATTCTAAGGCCCTGAAAGAAGTAAAAACACTACATGGAAAGATCCTTGTGTCTGAATGAGTGGGTAGGGCAAATTTCCCTGCTGAACTACATCCAAATGTAGAAATGTGAAAAATGAACATTGACTGATCTAAGCCACTGGAATATTAAGGTAATTTCATTTCATACAGTAATGAATTTGTCTCAATGAATATATCTTACACTCCTCCATCCATGTAACAGTACCTACAAAATGCTAAGTTCTATGTAAATGCTGGGGTATAATAATGAATAAAATACTAACCTGGGTTTTGCTGAGGTTATAATCTATTAGTGATGAAGGTGGGTGGGAGATGATGGGTTAGTGGAAGGAGATGAAATCCAAAGAAGCATGATTAACATTTTCAAGGAATGGATGTCTTCCAGTTCTGATACTATAAAATTGGGTAAGAAAAATGTCCAGAGCTAAATGACCTTGAATTTTTATTAAATTAAAGCAGTATGTGAATTGGTAGGTAAAAAGATGTTAGCTTATGCAAAATAAAAGCATCCTTTGGATTCAAGTCAAATCAACTGGAAAAATGTACCACATTATAGAAAAAGGATCAAAAGCTTACTGACTCCTAACCAATGAATGTTTGTCCCTATTTAATTCTCCTTACATTATGAAGTAGGTTTTATCTCCATTTTCTGTTCAGAGGCTGAGGCTTAGGGACATTAAGTTATTTGTCTGAGGTCACCCAGTTGATAAGCAGAATTGGCATTCTAACCTAAGCCTGTTAGACTCTCCTGGGCATCATGCTGTTAGGTTTATGTCACTGTTATTGCTATCAGATTATTACATGACAAGAGACCAATATACTCTTCAATACCTGATGTGGGAGGCTTCGGTTTTTGGAAATGAAAGCAAATGCTGCATCCCTCCCTTCCCCTGAGATATATACACTCCATTAGGTTTTTCATTTGGCAGAAGCATCGGTTTTTTAATATTTTCTCTCTTTTTTTTAATCTCAGGGGAATATCAATCTGTACAGATTTATTATTAATTCCCTAGTAATGTGCTTAGCAGCTCAAATTTTTTTACTGTTGCTTGTAAAAGAAGGCCTGTCTGCTCTTGAAATTTCAGGGACTTCGCTCGCTCTGGGATGAAATATTACCTTGAAAACCATTATAAAGAGAAAACGAAAGTACAGGAAAAAGTAACTCCCTTTACCACCCATCCCACCTGCCTTTCTCTGGAACAAGCAACAACTACTTTAGTGGAGTCTGTTTTTCAATCTGATTCTGGGCTGTTTCTCTACAATCCTCTGCTCTCAAGAATTTCAGACTTATATTCAAAATGACATTTCCAAAGGAAAGTAAACTTCTGGCAGAAGACTCTCTCTCCTTTTTTCCAAATTTCTTTTTATCTCTAGATTCTAATTTTTTAATTAATTAAAATTGATTAATCTAATATTTAGGGCATCTTTTATATGTGAATTCAACTAAGCAAATTTCTGATAATTATTCTGGGTTATTGAGATTTTTTAAATAAAAATTCAAGAGAGTTAAGTTCCACATGTTTTTTATTTATTCAACAGATATTTATTGAAGACCCACTATGTTTCCCTGCTATGCTGGTACTGGAGATGTAGCCCCTGCACCCTGAAGCTTATTAATCTAGTGGATGTCATACACATTAAGCAAATGCACACACAGATAAGTTGATAAAACTATACAAACATCCAATCAGTTAATTAAACTGCCTGAATTTTGTGGGATGCCATGAAGTAGTGTCTCCCTCTATTTTGATTCTCCCTATTCTATGTTGAGTCTCCCTATTCCACTCCTTAATGATTTCTGGAGGTGGGGTGAAGGGTGGTATTCCATAACTTTTCAGCCACTTTAAGATAAACATTTCCCATGCAGACCAACACAGAAGGCCACTCTCTTGTCTGATTCGCAGTTTCCCTCTCCAAGCCCAGGCCTGCCCTACGGCAAGAGGGATAGTCACTGGGGAGTGACACATGGTCTGCTTTGTGTTCCTTCTCATGAAGCATGTAGGGGTACTTAGTGCCTATGGTTCTTGGCATTGGAGCTTTAGTTGTAATTCTAAGAGATAGGAAAAGTCTCTTTGAATATCTTGTTATACTACGTTTGAAATAAATACTGTTTTTTGGTTTGGTTAAAATCAAAACTGCCCAAATGCGATATACTAGAAGTGGATTGGCTTTTACAATGGGGATTTATTAATTTACAAATTCACAGTTCTAAAGCCTTGAAAATGTCCCAATTAAGGCATTAACAGGACAATACCTTCTCTAAGATAGGCTGCCATCATCTGGGACACCTGTGTCACATGGGAAGGCACATGGCCAGCATCTGCTGGACCTTCACTCCTGGGTTTCATTTCTTTCCGCTTATGGTTCCAGTGACTTCCTTTCTGAGCTTCTATGGGTCATCTCCTAGCTTCTCCAAGGCTCTTCTTTAGGAGCTTCTCCTAATTTCATCTCTTAGCTTTTATGAACTCTCTGGGCTCTTTTCTGCATGTCCTTTATTCCCTTATAAAGGACTTCAGTCACATCTCAACATAAAAAACCCAATTGCAAGGTCCCATCTAAAATAGTACTGTACCTACAAGAATAGGTTAAAAGAACGTGGCCTTTTCTGGGGATATATAACAACTTCAACCCACCACAACTGTTAAGTAAAAAAAAAAAAAGCCACTTGCATTGGGCATTGCCAAGAGATGATCCCTTTCTGAGAAAGACTTTTCTAAAAGACAAAATTTGACCTGCAGGAGTTTTCTGAGAACACTGAACATACCCTACAGGGTCAATGATAAACAACACATGATGATAAAAGTAGTTTAGGTCCAGTAGAGAGAGCTTATCAGAATGCAAAAGCATAGCATACTAATCAATGCACATCTGCTCCCCAGGCTATAAGATGCCTTTACGTAAAATGGAAACCTAATGTCAGCCAATCAGAACATTTCCTCACTTGCTTCTGCATTTACCTTATATTGAGCTCCTCCTGTAAGATGCCTTTACGTAAAATGGAAACCTAATGTCAGCCAATCAGAACATTTCCTCACTTGCTTCTGCATTTACCTTATATTGAGCTCCTCCTTTCCACCCTCTTAATGGAGCTCCTACTTTCTGAATGGGATGCTGGTTGATTAATAAATCTATCAATAAAGCTGTAAGGTCCTAAATTGCATGAAAAAGTTTTTCTTATATCAGTTTTGGTGAGGAGGACAGAATCCAAAGGTGACTGCTAATGGCTCTGAAGATGAAAAAGACAAGTGAAGGTGCCACGAACCCTCTGAGTTCTCTCTGCTCCCCTTTGTCTCCAAGGGTTAGGCTAAGTGCCTCTCAGATTCCAGTTCCACTCTCTTTGTATTCAAGCTCTCTGATCTCACTAGCTTTTAATCCAAATGTTAGTGGATCAATCTTCTTTATGAGAAGGCTCAAATTTGGAGTCCTGAGTCCCTAGCCTTTTGGTGCAGTCTGCTCTTTCATCTTTTCTACTGTTTGTTTCTTTGCCTGTGCACATGATAAGAATTTCTTTGTCCTGTGCACAAGGCAAAAAGTACTTTGTCCAGGTTAGTGAGTCAATCTTATTGACAAGGAGGCTCAAAATTTAAATCCAAGTACCTAGCCTTTGAAACTGCCATGAAAGGTGCAGTTTCATTTCAAGGCTGATTTCTTTGTCCTATGCACAAAGTAAAAGTAAAATAATGATGGGATCCTCAAGCTCTAAAAAGTTTGATTTTCCACACTCTGGCACCCCAGCCTATGTTAAAAAATTACAGGGCCGGAAGTTGTTCTTATCAAACTAATAGTAAATCATCAAAGACAACCCAGAGTTGCAATGGCCGTTATGGAAAAATATTCCAATTAGACAAACGTACTCATTTCAGAGATGTACTCAAGAAAAAGGGCTGCCAAATTAAACAGGCGGAATTGAGTGCTTGTTTTAATTGGTACTCAGAGTCTACTAAGAAATTATAAGACTGTAAAATAGCTTATATAAACTGACATGTTTTGTATTTCTATGTTTTCTGTTTCTGTGTTTTTATGTCCAACTCATGGATGAAAAATTTTTAAAAATTTTGTGTCTGCCTACATGTTTGATGTATGATGTTTTCCTACCTCTGGAAGGTATTGCCAAGTTAACTTATAAAACTCCTTAAAAGAGCTCTACTCAAATTGGTTTAAAGGTAAATAAATGCTTACATAAAAATTAATACTCTTGGGTAGCCACAGTGGCTCAGCAGGTAAGGGTGCTTTCCTGCTATGCCTGAGGACCCGGGTTCGATTCCTGGTTCCTGCCCATGTAAAAAAAAAAAAATTAATATTCTTAAAATCTGAGAAATTAAGGAAAACAAACTTCTAATATTTCCAAAGAAAAAAGAGCATTTGCAGAACTAAAACCGAATGTTTTTTTTTTTAAGAATTACAAGTTCACATAATTCAGATAAACCTTTGTTAAGAGGGACTAATTTTAATGTTAAGTGAATTAAAAACAGTTATGCCTTCTGGGATATCAACATTAAATACAACACAGGCATATGATTTTATTCTACTTGATTATGTTCTTCCAAAATTTTGCAAAGGTTTACTGATAAAATAAGCTGGCATTCTATCAAGATGATGAAAATTGTAAATTTGTGTTTAATCTAATTGTGCTATTATTCTGACAAACTGTATTTTAAAAATAATTTTGGTTTATAGGAGGCTGCTTGAAGTTTCCAAGATCTTTTTGGTAACTTAAATATGTAAGATATGCAGGATGTGCTTCTGCGAGGAAAAAGAGAGCAGTTTTGTCCTGGAATAAAGTGACTAGTTGTTGCAGAAGGAGAAACAGGATGTCTAGAACAAAACCTGAATGGATATAGAAATTATAGAAGGTTTGCGGAAAAGTAATTTTATTTGTCATGGTCAAGGTTGGCTAAAATTTGATAGTATTATAAGATTTTTAAGAATTTCTTACCAGACCAAAATTTCATGCAAAATTAGATTTTGGTTTTCTCTCTGTTAGAATGACAAAGTTTTCTTGGATTATTGGTCTGTTCTTAGTGAGAGATTATAAAAGGTTTTGCTTAACCATCTGAATAATCTGCCTAGAAGGCAAAGATTTTGTGTCTTAGAATAATTTCCTTATTGATATTTACGTTGATGTTATCGTCTTTTATTGTTTTAGAGAACAATTCTCACTTTTAAAAGATCCAATTTTTTTTTACATTCTTTTAATTGTTATTTACTTTAAAAATCTTTGTCACTTTAGGTAAATAAGGACCCATTTTCCCATTGAACAAAATGTGCAAATATGACAAATTTTGAATTTTGCTTTTTTCAAAATCAAACCTAAATGGCATCTTATTGATCTTAAACTATCTTTGGGATTTTCCAGAAAGTGCCTGGAAAATCACAAAGGATTTGTTCTTTCATTTTATAAAAATAAAGGTACTAGAAATAGTTTATTTGCTATATTATGAGTTGCTGGGATAAAATGCTATTAATATAAGGTTTTCAGGAAAAATTCCTAGAGATTTGTCAATAATATGCTAGCATTGATCTGCCTGATATTAGACAACAGTGTAGTGTTATTGGGCATAATTTTAGTTATTCTTAAAATATGTTACATGTGGCAGAAACAACCAAATTCCCTTCTTAATTGCATTATTTTTGTAATGAACTTTCACTTTTGTGAGACACTAATAAGTTAACCATGGTTATCCTAAGTCTTTTGTCATCTACTGACAATTTTCATTCTGAAACTTTCCTGAAAATACTTGTGATCAGTTACAGGCCAAAGGACTTCACCTTCAAAAGAAAGGACTGTTTCAGAGACCCATAGGGAAAAGATTATACCAGATACTCTGGGGCACAGTCTTCTAATGACATTGCTTAAGCAACTATGAAACTACACCACTGGATAGAGTCAAGATTCCAGAATTCTGATGAAGAAGCTTGTGGGGTCATGAGATTGCTAACACAAAATTGAGTGAACTAAGGATTCATTACTTAAGATTGAATACATTGATAAAGAATGATTGTAGTCTTGTTTGGATTATTGCTGATGTTTTAATGTTTGGTTTTCTAAATACAAAAAATCCCTTACGAATGTCTAAGGGCATGTCTATAACTCATAGAACATTCATCTTTTTCTCCCTTCCTTGGAGCTCTGGAATTTGGAAACTCTTACTGAATGTTCTTACTTTTTATGATGCAATAATGATTTGCACGGTTCAATAATAATTTGTCCTCCTTGTTAACAGGGCATAATTGGAGATACTGATTATAAAACTAAGGCTTTTATTTTTGTCATATTTGAGAATGATGCTCATCTAATATGATTTGCTCAGACAGTTTCAAGGAACTAAGGTTGACTTTATTGAGCCAATGCTTGCAAAACCCTCTTGGAAAAACAGGTTTGGTTCATGGGTCCAGGGTTTCTAGGTTCACAAGTCAGTAAAGAAAGTTATGTTCTGGCAAGCATAGGGACAGTATGATACATTGAGGAACTTAAGAAAGAGGAATTCACCCAAATATATAATTATCACAGATGATATCTGGTGTCAAGTTCTTGGCTTGGCTTTCTAGCCTCGAGACGCTTGTAAAAGCTCAGTTGGAATTTCCTTATGAAACTACCAGTCAAGCTAACTTAAAAGTAAATTGCATTTACTTTTGGTAAATTGCAATTTACTATATGGTAAATTGCATTTCTTGCTGTATCTATGTAAATAATCAGGACAAATCTAATGAGACAAACTTTATTTCATGATTAGGAAGAATCTTTTTGAGATTATCTTTGATAAAAAGAAGGGTGACTATAGAGAATTTTTATGTTTCAGTGGAAAACTAAAGCATAATCCTGTGGGTTCTTGGATTCTGGTCTTGTTCAGACATCCCCTATATAAATTGTAGATACTGCATGGATTTGGTACCTATGTGTTAATTGGACTGGACCCTGTGATCCTGTATATATTGTCTACCTTCAAGGCCAATCAGAAAGTTAACTTAGTATCTTCTGGACACCAGGTCTCAAACTGACAACAGAGGGTTAATAGTCCCAATCCCTTGATTTACAATAATACATGGTTACACTTTCTTGTGTACACCATCCTACCTTCCCTAACAAAATACAACCTGGAGTGAGCAGTTATAATTATATTGAAGGACTTAAAGCAGAGCTTTAACACCATCCTAAATGCTCTTAAGGCCCTCCAGGTTGAAGTTGACAGCTTAGCACACTGTTCTTGCAAAACAGACAGGCTCTAGGTACCCTGACTGTCCATGAACAATGTTGAATTTATGCTAATAACTCTGGCACAGAGATAAATATCCTGAATATCTCAGAGGCCCAAGTTAAGCTGTTTCATGATATCATTCAGGCTCAGATATTCAGTGTACAGACCTATTTCCTGACCTAGATTGCTGGTCTAGTGGGATATAGGGACAAACTAATACACTTTGGATTTATGCTTTTAACTGTGTTTATCAGTCTATATGCTTTTATTTCTTGATGTACAAATTGTGTTTCATGATTCTGTTCAAATTTCTTGTCATCCTCAAGACAGATGGTTGTTTTTAAAGCAGGTAATCAAAAGGAAAATGAGATGGTAATGTGATTTCTAGTGCACCAAGATTAAAAATAAGAATTAAAATATCAGACACCTTAAATTGGAGAGAGGGCCAAACCCATAACTTAATCAAATGGATAAGTAATCCCACTCCCAGGGTCTTAAATGTAATTGCAGAGCCACCCAATGAACATCACTGCACACAAGAAAGGAAACAAACATGAAAAATAAGAAGGAAAAATGGAACAAAATGACTGACCAAGCCTACTCGACTTTCTGACAAGAAATCGATGGTGGCAACAGAAGTGTTCTGGTCATTTCCAGTGGGATTATTAGAAAATGACCAAAAGGAAGTATTGTTAAGTAAAATAAAATGGTCATCTGCATTGGACATTGATAGGAGGAAGACCCCTTCCTCAGAAGGAGTTTTCCAAATTTATGGGTTTTTCAAAAAAACAGATCACATCCTACAGGGTTGCTGATAAGCAACACATGATGATAGAACTAGTTTTAGTCTAATAGAGAGAACTTATCAGAATGCACAAGCATACCATACCAATCAATGTATGTCTGCTCTCCACTCTGTATGAACTTCCTATGTAAAACTGAAACAATGTCAGCCAATCAGAACATTTCCTCACTTGCTTCCATGCTTGCCCTATGTGAGCATCCCTTTTCTGCTGTCAGTGGAGCTCCCTTCTGCTTTTTGAAGGGGATGCTGGCTGACTCATGAATTGCTCAATAAAGCCATAAGATCCTACATTTCACAAAAAGTTTTTTCTTTTATCAGTACTATGGAAAAAAATTCATGATGCTATGAAGGTTTATAACAAGATAACTTTATCTAGATTGGGGCAGATTAGAAAGGTAGATTAGGAAGGATGTCCCCAAGGAGTTAACTTTTAAGCAGACACTTGAAGGCTGAGTAGGAGTTGAACTGCTCCAGGTAGTGATGTCTGTTCCAGGCAGAGGAAACAGCATGGCAGAGCCAGGAATTAAATTTAGTAAGCTTGTGGGATAAAAGATCAACTCACAAAAGTCAATTACATTTTTTATGCACTAACAATGAACATTCTGAAAATGACATTAAGAAAGCAATTACACTTACAGTAGCACCAAAAAGAATAAAATAATTAGGTATAAATTTAACAAAATAAGCATATGTCTTGCACACTGAACACTACAAAATACTGTAGAAAGAAATTAAAGATTAAAATAAATGGAAAGATATTTTATGTTCTTAGATTAGAAGACAATATCATTAAAATGACAGTACTTTCCAAATCAATCTTTAGATTCATCACAAGCCTGATATAAATCCCAGATGTTTTTTTTTATTTTGCAGAAATTGAAAAGATGATCCTAAAATATGGACATGCAAGGGATCCAGAACAGCCAAGCAATCTTGACAAGAACAAAGTTGAATGATTTACACTTCCTGGTTTCAAAACTTAGAAGGCTACAGTAATCAAGACAGAGTGATACTGTCGTAAGAATAGACATATGGATGAACAGAATGGAATTGAGAGTCCAGACATGGACATACGTATGTGGTCAATTGATTTTCGAGAAATATGTCCAGACAAATTAATGGGGGAAAAATAGTCTTTTCAACAAATGTTGCTAGGACAATCGAATGGTAACATGTGAAAAGAATGAGCTTGAATGCCCACCTCGTGCCATTACACAAAATCTAACTCAAATAGATCATGGAGCTAAATGTAAGAGCTAAAACTAGAAAACTCTTATGAACGAAACTTTGTGTTCTTGGGTTAAGCAAAAGCACAAGTGACAAAATGAAAAAATAGGTAAAATGGAAATCACTAAAATGAACAACTTTTGTGCTTCAAAGGACACCATCAATAAAGTGAGAAAAGCAATCCCTAGAATGGGATGAAATATTTGTAAATCAAAAATCTGATAAGGGACTTGCATCTAGAATATATAAAGAACTCTTACAACCCAATAGTTAAAGGTCAAATAATCCAATTAAAAAATGGGCACGGGGTCTGAATAGACAGTTCTCTAAAGGAGATACATAAATGGCTAATAATAAGCACCCTTTTTAATGATGTTAAAAAGTTGCTTAACATCATTAACCATCAATGAAATGCAACTCAAAACCACAATGAAGTACCACTTTACGCTCACTAAGATAGTTAACATAAAAAGATAGACAATAATAAGTTTTGGCATGGATGTGGAACAATTGGTGCATGTAGACATTGCTGGTGAAAATGTAGTTGGATCAACTGATGATGGGTAATTAGAATGTGGTCCATCCATACAATGGAATATTGTTTGACAATAAAAATAAATGAAATACAGCTGTATGTTACAACCTTGAAAACATGCTAAGTGAAAGAAGTTGGTCACAAAAGACCTCATATTGTATAATTCTACCTATATGAAATGTCCAGAATCGGCAATCTAGAAACCAAAAGTAGAATGATGATTTCCAGGGGCTGAGGGGAGTGGGGAATAGGGAGTGACTTCTAACGGGTATGGAGTTTCATGTTTGGGGAATGAAAATGTTTTACAATGAAATTGTAGTGATGTCTGCCCAACTTAATGAATATATTAAAATAATTTAATTATATACTTTAAATGGGTGAAATGTATGGTATGTGACTTGTAGTTCAGTAAAGCTGTTTTTAAATAAAAGCATAGAGAGAACATCAGTGTGCCCAAGCCAGAAGAAGCAGAAGTTCACTCTGGAGGGGCTGACCCTTCACATCGATAGAAGCTGAATAAAAGCACTTTATGCCTTCTTCCTTTTCTACACTGGTGTTTTGGGCAGGTTGGAGTGGGAGAAAAATTGTAACTACCTTAAGGTCTTTGAAGAGGAATAATGGACTTTCAAAAGTCTTTGAAATGATTTAATCTCACCTCATCAGTTGTTCATTAAACAAAGCCTTATTATAATGTAGAGATTGAAAGCATGGGTCTTTGAATGAAACAGACCCATGTCCCAGTTCTATTCCTGGAACTTACTGTTTTTGTGACCTGATGAAAATTACCTGACTTTTCTAATAATAATATCAAACAGCCCCTGAGTATTTAAAATGGGCCCGGAATTCTTCTGTTTCACTATTTTATCTTTAATGACAGAACTCGGAGGCAGTCACCGTGAAAAAGTTGGAGTACAGATGAATAACTTGCCCAAGATGACAAGTAAGTGGTGGAGCTGTAATTCAAAGTGAGGCAGCGCAAGTCAAGCCCACTACCACCAAAATAAGGCAAATTGTGATATTTATTGCATAAAACTGTGAGAATTAACTAGAAAACAATATACATAAATGCATTGCAAACAGAAAACTCTGGGAAAATTTTAGCTAAAGCTATTTAAAATTTAAAATTTATTTTTCATATTGGTTGCTTTTAAAAATGGAGCTATACTTAGCTCATCACTGAGGCTAAATAATTGCTCAGATGCTTTAACTTCCCCTATAATGATTTCATCATAGTTTACTGTTCTCATTGAACTTTGCTATTTAAAAAAACATCTACGGTTCTTATAGTTATTAACAAACCATCTATGGTGGTTATAATGTTTTTTCTTGAAGTTAGTTATAACTTTTAATAAGTCGAGTATTAAGCACATGAGAGCCTCAATACTAGAGGATGGCCTATCTTCAGAGCCCTTTTCATTTTGTTCTTTGCTTATCTGTGACGGGAGATTCTCAGTCTTCATTCTACTTTGTACTTCTCATCACTCAGGAGCCTCCTTCATTTTCCCTTCCGCTTGGGGTTATTTAGGCTTTTCCTTTCCCTTCCTACCCTATTCTTAAGGTGCCCCTCTGATGGTATCCAGCATCTTTCCATGGCACTTGGACTGAAGGTTTATTTGAATCTCTATTTCATAAAGAAATAACCCTCTGGCTGAATGAAAGAGAAGGGAGGAAGGAAATGTAAGAAAACAATAAGATGAATATTTCGCAATATGACTATTGTGATAAATAAATAATAATAAATAATAAATATGAACTAATGATTGCTGATTTACAAACACAGATCAACTCTGAAAGAATAAAGATAATGATTGAAGAAAGACTTAAAGGAACAAAACATCAATATCTTTAACAATAGAAAGCAGTTAATGTTTTGAATGTGTCAGGCACTGGAGTAATCACTATATTGACTTATGAAGTCTATTTCAACCATATGAGAATGATAATGTATTTCTGTTAATTTTACAGATGAATGAAGTGAAGCACAGAGATGTTGAGTAAATTTCCTAAGGTCACACACAGCTATTGAGTGACAGAACCAGGATTCAAACTAAAGTAGTTTGTTTCTGGAGTTTAATGTGGTGTTTAAAGTGATTGCTACATATTCTGCTGCCATCAGAAGGAGATAGGTAAAAAATGGTCATGTCAGTTTGACTGCGTATCTTTAGAGATAAACTTTCTCATTACATTCGCAGAGGCAGAATTTAGTCTATTTCCTAAGTGGTCTATTGCATTTTCTCATGTAAGAAATAATAAGACAATGAAACTTCTGTTTTGCCTATGGAGTTTGCTGTGTTAAACTATGCTTACCCTATTTCTAGCACTCTTCCTATTTTCAATTGCTTTCTTTTCCTAGGGGACTTGACTGCCTGTATAAATGACTTATGCCTGCTGGTTGCAAAGATCTTTATCAATAGAGCAAGGAAGCTACAGAGAGCTACAAAATCTTAGCTGCCTTGTTTGGTCTGTTAATTATTAATTTATTTTCTAGGGATAACTTTTTCAAACTTTTTAACATAGTTTACACTTACATCATAAGTAGGAATACTTTTTAATAAACAATAGATTTGTATTTCTATAGGCATATTTGGTATGGAACAACTCTTAAGAAGCTATTCATTTTTGAAATTATATGGTTGTGATTATTTGATCAACTACGATCATTAAAGTTTTCCGAAGTAAGTATAAATTCATGAGTTTTGTTAAAGGCTAGGTGATTGTCCATGTTCTCTCAGGTATTTAAATAGAAATTACAAATCAGTTTTTCAAGTAGTTAATTTGCCCAGGATTCTTATCAGTTATCAATAAATCAGATATCAAATAACAATAGCTTATTAAAACATACTTCGAAATTAACTAAAGGCAAAAGAATCCTACCGTATTACTTGCAAAGTAAACTATTGACAGAGACTGTGGGCTCTAGATTTTTTTTAAGCATGCGGTTCTGCTTATGTGCCACATAAGCATTTTTCCACATAGGTTATAAATTGCATCTATTGCAATTTATGTGTAGCTATAGGTTAATATTTACAGAGAGTCTGTCTCTTGGAGTTTGAATTCTTTGATTTATGGTATTGATGACACAATCATCCTTCAAGAACAGTAGGAATCTTAAGTTTGTTGTTGATATATCTCAGAACATTCTTGGATTCCCAGTATTTCAAAAATACGAATAGCTTATATCTTATTTATTTGGTTTTAAGTTGCTATTGATTATAAGATGAACCATCAGTTTAAAAAAGCTTTAGGAAAACAGCAAAAAACAATTTCAGTATATTAAATGTAAGCAATGAATGTATTTTTTTTTTTTTTTTTTTTTTTGTCATGGGCAGGCTCCGAGAATCGAACCCCGGTTTCTGGCATGGCAGGTGAGAACTCTGCCACTGAGCCACCATTGCATCATCCCTGATTATATCATTTTATCTAGACTTCAGAAACATTATAGAGTGAAGAAATTTGTATCTTATGATTGAAGTGGTGTGACAATTATTACCAAAAAGGTATAAAGAATAACTGAAATGGTTAAATAATCCCTTCAACCCCATTTCTCATTTTTAATAATAATATTAATGATATAGATTGCATCTATTGAAAGCTTTCTGTTTGCCAGGAGCCATCAACACCTACATACATTTAATCCTCATATCAATTCTTTCAGATGGATACCAATATTTTCCTTGGTTTATAGACTAGGATGTTGTTAACAGGATTAGAAAGATAGAACATCAGCACCAGTACTTACCTTTAAAGTACATAGATAATGGCAACACTTATTTCCTCATGTTATCCTTGTTCACACTTACAGTTCTGCTTACATAACATAGAAAGAGAAAAGATAGGAGTTATTAATAACCATTTGTGGGTACCTATCTTAGGAAGAGAGGGCCAAAAAAATCCCCAAATTTTGTAGCAATCCTTTAGCTGTTTTCCGTTTAGACTTCCCACAGAGATATCTTTATCTAGAGGGATGAATTTGTGACTTAATCACATAAATAAGATCAAGGAGTAAATGTGAAGCTCACCTTTTGGGGAATTACAGAGTCTTGGTATTGACCATTAGACTCTCAGTGCAACTACTGCACTGTGGGGGAGAAAGTATACGGGATTTCCCAAAGATGGAGACGTGTGTTCTTTAGTTGTGTCTTAGACTGATTTCCTCCAAAGGCAGACAGACACAAAGGAAAGGATCCAGGTGCAAGTATATTTTTGCGGCAGAAGATCTGGAAAGCCTAGTGAGGAGGTGGGGTGGGGTAGGTGAGACAGTGAAGAGAGGAAAGCCGATTGATGCATTCATGAGCAGGTGTTATTTTTGGGTTTTAGTCCTACAGGGGACCTTCTAAGAGACTATTTAAAACACATCAGAATTGCTTCACTGAGGAGAGAGGAAGCTAGCCTATTTATCCATGATATTTTTTTCTTCATTAGTTGAGAATTGCTCCCTGAACATGTTAGTTCTCCAGCATTTCCTGGTCAATCAAGCTCAGAGGAAACCAGTGGAAGCCTCAGGCAGAAAGCAAAGAGACTGATGTAGGAAGCTTAGTCCTTGGTGTGGTCGAACTACCCACCACAACTGCTGGTGACTCCTGGAGTGGGTTGAGAGGATACAGGTAAGGCACAGACAATGTCTGTTACCATTTCCTTGAAATGGGAAGCTGCAGTTCAGTGAACCAGAGTCACTTGGTTTTAAGAGATGCCTCTTATTCAAGAGGCTATGCCACTTGCTCAAGGCAGTAAGCTAACCTGGCAAATCAGCCATGGAGCCAGGAGATAATCCAGGCAATCTAACTCCAGAGGATGCTCTTGTGGGACCTCCACTCTACTCTTTGAGCTTGATAAATCACCTTTGCTTTGCTTCAAGCTTACCCTGAAATAGTGTTAGCTTCACCTTTTTGGATTTTAAAATAAAGCTCAGGGTTGGTGCATTCATGTCATAATCATCAATCAAATTTGAGACTTTACTTAGGTTAAGTACGATTTATCATTCTTGAAATTCTTTGACAAACATTCCCATTTTTCTCCACATTCTCTTACTAGCTTTAGCATTTGGTTTTCTCTTCAGGTTCAGATTTCATCTAAGCAACACTCTGCTTTTCCAATTCCTAACAAGCTTTTTTTTTTTTAAACTCATTTTTTGAGAGTTATTGCAAATGGGATAAGAGAACAAGAAAATGGGGACTGTGAGTGTGAACAGTTGGGTGGCCAGGTAAGTTCACTAGTTATGTGATCTATTCTACCCTATGGGGGTTGGTGCTGGTGATTCAAAGTCAATCTCAGCAAAATTAAAAATTAAAGGATTGCTCAAAAATATATGAAATCACACATATAGAAAGTTCAAGTGTAATTTTTTTCTTTTTGCATGGGCAGGCTTCGAGAATCGAACGTGGGTCTCCAGCTCACCAGGTGAGAGTTCTTGCCACTGAGCCACCGTTCCACCGCCTTCAAGTGTAAATGCTTAGCTGCAATATTTTTGGCTGTGTTTGTTTAATGTTGGCCACTGCTGTAGGCTTATGATGGAATTTGTTGATTTTTAAACACTAGGTATTTTAAACATTCTATTTTATGACGTATAGTTTATGTTTGACTTTATCCAAGAAATCAAAATACAATGCCTAAAATAATTTTTGTCCTGTCTTATATGATAAAAATTATTACTTTCATTTTAAGCTTTAAAGAATGAACTTATAAGGCTGTTTTATCTTTATTGCCTTGATAATTTGCTTCTGGAATTTGAATATTACTTTGCTAAATATCTTATCAGCACATGTCAACATGCTTTATGTATATAGCAAAAGGTGACAAAATAGAAATGTACTTTTGTTAGCACCTCCCCTCCGAGTCATCCACACTCAAAACTTTTCTACCTAGATCACAGCACTCCTTGTTTAATCAAACTTTATTCTATGTCCCTACTAAAAGTTCAAAGAATTTAAAGGTAAAATCTTAGCTTGATTTTTATTTATGAACCAGTTGCCTATGAAATATGCATAGGCTTTCAAAATTAGTAGTAAGGAGTAGAATATATACATATTAAAGAACACATGGATAATTTTCTTTCTTTTCTTGCAGTTAACACAGACTAGGAGGTGGGCAGCTCTTACAGTTGCCATTATCATTCCACATATCTCTTTTATTGCCCATCAAACATGTATAGGTTTAATGATCCGGAGAGGGACCAGTGAAATTCCTCACAGCACTGCATGTTTATTTATAGGCCTCCTGTTTAACGTGATGTGTTAGGGTCAGGATTATGCCAGTTGTACTGTAGGAGGCAATGAAGGTTTCTTTATCCGTGATAAAAAGGAAATTAGCCACTGATCAGCAACACACAGACACCTGAACATCTGGGCAAATACATGGGGGAAAGATGAAAACAAAGGCTACAGAAAGGTTAGGAGATGGGGAGATGTGTGATGAACTTGCTGTGTTGTAGGACATAAGTAGCAGGAACAACAGCAGGGGCTATGAAAGAGGAATTAACAAGCAAAAAAATTTAAAAATAGGTAGGAATGGAGGCCTGTACACTGGTTCTTAGTTTCCTTTGGCAAGGAGAATACTCATTTCAATTTTTTCAAGTCCATTCATGAAGAACTTCCCAGTCAACTATTTCTATGAGTCTACAGAGTTCTTTAGGGGATATAAGAATAACTAGGATTTAATCCCTGCCTTAAAATAGACACGCTCATGGGTAGTTCGGTGGTTAGAATTCTGGTCTTTCATGCCAGAGACCCGGGTTCGATTCCGAGGCCATGCACCGCCTCCCATCCTCCCCCCCAAAAATAGACACCCACACAAAAATCTTAGGAAAGAGTTTATTGTGGGTTGTGGAGAGGTGGTCAGCCATTTGAGTCATGCATTTGACACATATTTATTGAGGAGTCGATCCCACATGTAGAACATCTGACTAAGCATGTTGGAAGAATATGAAAGAAACAAGGCACCAAACTGCCTTCCATTCAATGTAATGAGCCCGAGTTGCACAATGATTTTCAAACCTTGAGTATCTCTGGGATCTAAGATCTTTACAAAAGCTTTTTCAGGTTTGATTTGCTAATACTCTCAGTTAAATGTAATTTTTCCATTTGGAGATCAGAACCGCTGTCAGCACAGTGAGATTTTAAATAATGGGCTAAAATGTTATAAAGGCTATATGATGACATTTGGGGATATTTATCTATACTTTATTTCTGCAAAACCTATTGTTATATCTGTGACGGTGGGAACTATGCCCCACCTAAGACAGACAAAGTGACATTTGCTATCAGTTTTTTTTGATCAATAACAAATTCCTAAAGAAAACTCTTCTAAGTTCTTATTTAATTTTTGATGTACCAACAGCCTTTTTTGGCTATGCCAAGGCTTTATCGGGTTGTAATGAAGACTGTCTGAAGGAACGCCTCATTCCATGCTGGGACCATTACCTGATAGCTAAACTAAGAATGTACTTCAAGTACCCCAAACAGGGGCACTTAGAGAGAGATGGAGAGGTGGTGGTGGTGGTGAATTTAAAGAATTTGATATGTGATATTTCAAAAGAAGGGCATCTTTCCAGAAGGACAGGTATGGACTAGTGTCTTGATGTTATCTGTGACCCATCAGTCCTACAAGACATGGTCCCAGCCTCATCACTGTAGATTTATTTTTCTAACCTTTAGTCAACCTAAGCTCCATGATTACATATGCTTCTGTTTTACTTCCTTCAGTTTATTTAAATTATTGTATTAATTATCATTATTTTAAGACCTCCATCAGTTTTGGGTTCCAATTGTTATTGTACAAATTTGAACAATTCGTTGTCTTGTCTCAGTTTCCAGTTTGTTAAGCAGGGAGCAGCCTAAGCATTAACATTTAGAATACACTTGCTGACACAATGGCCCAGCAGTTTGCAATACAAATGCAATCAAATCTATTAAGGCCTTTATACATCAAGTTTATTTTTCTTTTATGGAAAGCAGTTCAGGAGAAAGTGTACATAGGAACAAAGGGCTTGCTGTCCAGTGTGTACAGATGAGGGCGTTTTCCCCTTCCAATTGCCTCACAAATCACAGAGAACATTTTCTGTTTAGCAATGAACTCTCTAACTGAAACTTAGGCTGAATGTAATTTTCTTTGGGGGGAGATAAGGATGGGTAGGATAATTAGGTGTTTGGGGAGAAAGATGCATAAAACGAAAGAATTTTTTAAGCACAATTTCTGGCTGGAATTTCATGGGACCTTCTGCTCTAGTAATTGCTATTAAGGACCGCTGTTTTGTTTCAGATAATTATGGTATCAAACTTTTCTCCCCACCCTACTTATGGAGGAGGTTTCTTATTTGTCCTTCTTTTTGTGGAAGATATTCTATATATTATGAGCTTATATTAGAGTGAAGTTTATAGAGAAAAATTTCAAGGCAGTAGGATGGAAGATGGGTGATGTAATTCCTTTAACACAATTCAGAAGATAACAATTCTATGTATAAATGTGTTGGCGTTTCATGCCCTAACAGTATATGCTCAGTAGAGGTCAGTAAAAGGCAAGGAAATGAGAAAGCATTCCATCAGGAGGTTTTCTTTCCCATACCCAGGTGATTTTTTAGACTTAACACACATTTTGAAAGGCTTTCTTTTAAAGATAACTAAAAAATGACCTTCAAGGTTTCATGGGAGAAGGGAAAAGGGGATAAAAATAAGGAACTTCACCTCCCCAAAAAGAAAAACTGTAGGAAAAAAGTGTCTGAAGAGGTTACATAGCAAAAAACCTTTCTTTCTCCATTGTTGCCTGAGAGTGAACAGGGATATTTACCTTCACTTGCCTTTTGGGTCTGGGTTTTAACTGATGTAACAGCGTATTGCACACGTCCCAGTCTTCCTGCGCTGTTGGCAGGCAACTCCCTCCTCTACCCCAACAGCACATTTTCCTGTAGTTACCCAGTGTTTATCGCATTGTTTACTAATTATTCATGTACATACCTTTCTTTTGTTCCAGTTTGCAGGCTTATTGATGACAGGAATCTGATCTCAGACACTTTTAAATCCTCGGTTCTTGGACATTGCTTGTCTAGAGCACTGTAGGCAATCAAAAACTTTTAGAACATATAAATCCATAATGTTTTCATTGTTATTATTTATAAGGTACAATAGAAGTTGTGTGGGTATGTCCTTTCTCATTCTTTAGAGAATTTAAAGAGAATAAACACCTGCATGCTATCATTCCTCTCATAAAAATCAATTGAAATGAGTATATCTTAATTTCATCTGCTTGCTTTTACTTTCTGGTCAAATTCAGAACTAAAAACTAAGGTCTTCAGATGTAAAATGACAGGGAAAAAAAGATCACTGTCACTTTAACCGTAACTGGTTTTCTTGCATAAAGTCAAGAAAGATTTCAGAGCTTTTCAAATTGATGGGTGTTAGTCTGGCAAGCAGTGAATTTCTGGCCCTCAATTCTCAAGTTGTCAGACTATTTCACAGTCCTGCTGCATGATGGAAAGCTATTGAATATTACCGAGACATTGACCATTATGTTATTTTCTTCTGGCAAGTACTAAGCACTTTTCCTTTAAGATGGGCTTCTGCTGTTTCCCCCTGGCTTTGTGTACTTGGAAATCCTGTAGAGGAAGCAGGTATCCAATCTAAAAGCCAGCTTTGGCATCCTTGTCTTTCATGGTACATAGCTCAACGTGGGACCTTTGAACACACAGCCCCAGTGGGAGCCCTATTATCTGCTAAATATTTCTGGAACTGCTTATACAGAACATGGAGCACAGCAGGCTGCCCCCCACCCTATACTGATGGCCAAGTCTTTGAAATGGCAAATGCACAGACCTCCTGAGTGCCTCCACTTGGCCCCTGCTGTTGACATTTTCAAAGTTAACATATAAAATGATTCCACTGAATTGATATTTTTGAAGATCTTGCTTCCCAAACTGTATTTATCAAGGTTCACAAATTAGCTCTAAAGTGTCATTTGACATAGGTAGAGAGTATGAATTTAAAATGAAACTATGAGAAACTATACTCATATGACATCTAGAACATCTCATTAAGCCTCCTGTTGCTCAGTTGAGGATGGTTAATTACTCTCTGGTGTCATTTCTAGACATGTACTCCTAATATATTAGAGCAGGATGACTCTTTGGGGATCTTCTGGTAGCATACCATCTTCACTTTAGAGGTAAGGAAATCAAGGATTTTGGAAGATATTTCAAATAACTCCATATGGGGGCATATTTTGGTTTGCTAAAGCTGCTGGAATGCAATATACCAGAAATGGATTGGCTTTTACAAAGGGGCTTTATTAAGTTACAAGTTACAATTCTAAGGTCATGGAAATGTCCAAATTAAGGCATCAACAAGAGGATATCTTCGCTGAATAAAGGCCAGTGGCATTCGGGTTCCTCTGTTACATGCGAAGGCATGTGGTGATGTGTGCTGGCCCTTTTCTCTTGGGTTGGTTTCAAAATGGATCTCTAAGTTCCTGTGAGTTCTTCTTGCTTCTGCTGGGGTGTTTTCTTTCTCCAAGCATCTGTGCTTTTTCATAAATATCTCCCTCTTAATGAACTCCAGTAAGTGGATAAAGACCTACCTTGAATGGGTGGGGTCACATCTCCATGGAAACAACTTAATCAAAAGTTCCCACAACCTAATCAAGTTCCCACTTAACAATAAGTTTGTTCCCACAAGAGTGTATTAAAATAATATGGCTTTTCTGGGGTATATAGCAATTTCAAACCAGCACAGGGAACATTTTTTTGAAAGCCTGCTCCCCACCCCTTGGTCTGCAATAATTTAATTAACTCATTCTTGGTATGATAATTGAAAATGGTGTCTGATTATATCACAAAATCACACCATCTCAGGACCTCAGAGTATAACAAGTGAAATGTCCATTTGATATTAAGATAGGCAATGGAGCAGTGTCAAATAGCACTACGACTGATAATTTTTGTCCTTCCCTTTCTACCTTTTTGTTTCTTCTCTGGTCTTGAAAGGAAGTGGATGTGGGAAAAGAAGCCATAATATGTGCTAAAAGGGAAAAGAAAGTCTGACTTTAGGGTGCAGGTAATTTGGGAAGGAGTATAATGAGTAAAGATGGGCCCCTAAACAAAGCCTCCTTCTTCAAAACTTTTCCCAATAAGTACATAAAGAGTTCTCTTCTTTCTCCTCAAACAGGTTGGCTGAGCACCTGGTGAAAAGGGTGGTCTTATCCAAGAATACAGGGCAATATCCTAGTGCGACATGAAATGTATTTTCCATTCATTTCAACTCAAAAAAGAAATACTGAGTTGTTCTAGGCACTGGGTATAGAGCAGTGAATAAAAAACAAAAGTGTCTGTTCTTATGAAGTTTACATTCTTATGAGGGGAGATAGACAATGAGCAAATACATCAAGAGATGAGAAGTGCTACAAAGAAAATAGAAAGCAGAACAGGGAGACAGAGTGATGGCCCGGGGGGAGGTGGTCACCTTGGATACTGTGATGGGGACTTCGAAAACTGCTCAGGCAGCTGCAAAATTGCTCATGTTTTTTTTCTGCAGAACAGTTAGTTCTTGAAGACAGGAAAACTGGAGTGTGCGCAGTGTGTGCTATCAGTCAGCTTCTTAGTCCAGCCAAGACGCCAGCCCTCAGGCTCCATAGTCAGCCTCCTTCTCCCTCAGCCCTAGCCTGTACTAAGCTCCTGTGATTCTTGCTGTACTTCATGTCCTTGATGCAGCGTTAGCTACACGGACTTAGTTTTGTTCTTATGAGTCAAACCGAAGAGAGAGCTATTAAAAGTGTAAAGGGCAGGGCGGGCCACGGCGGCTCAGCAGGCTGAGTTCTCGCCTGCCATGCCAGAGACCCGGGTTCGATTTCTGGTGCCTGCCCATGAAACAAAAAAGTGTAAAGAGCAAACGACATTCAAACAATAATTGGGCCTGACTGAGAACCTGCTTGAGAACCTAGAACAACAACAGAAAGGATCATAGGCAATAAATCAATGATGCTACTAATCATGCTGTTGAAAAGGCATTTTTGAGATGGAGTTAACCTTCCTTTGATAGTTTGGTTTTCTAAGTGCAGCCTCATAGCTAAAGAATCTGTAAAGGTAATTAGCAATTTTAATTTTTATTTTCCCTTTTTGCGTATCCTGGCAGAGTTTATGAGAAGAGATTTTTACATAGCTCAAGTAGGCAGCTCTCACATGTATAATTTTTAAGACAATTAGAAATGTCTGCTGCCCCCCAAATCACTCTCTTATAGGATGTCAATTTATTCTTCATTAGATATGTCCATTCAAAGAGCTATTATTTGGGGTAGGCATTATCTCTTGCAAGGAATATCCCAGAAAATGTGAGACATTAATTGCTCTCAGCTATTTACACCTTATTCTGACTAAGCTTCATATTTTTGTTTGTGGTGGGGCTTGGTTGAGGGGAGAGTGGTGCAAAGAGCTCGATTTTGCAGAGTATAAGAAGGAGCAGTGAAGAGATCCATTCAAATGGACATAGGAGGCTAATTCTCAATTTTGGTTAAGACCAAGCCTGATTCTGTTCTTTTGATGTTTGCTATCTTAGTCTCTTAACTCATCCCTCTATATAGGTTTGCTATTCAAGATATTTAATGACTGGTATGATGATGAAACCAGTCAATCAGAACAGATACTATAAATATCCAATACTGCTGAACTAGAGGGGAGCTGCTGATAATCAGTCTACCTCTATTCAACATTGTTTTCTTGATCATAAAATCAGTTGAGCAGTGCAACAAGTAGTAACTCATTAATAAACAAAATTGAGTGAAGCAAATATCATAATCTAAATATATACCTTCCTGTTCTTAGTCACCAGCTAAGCTAAGCTGGACACTTTTGAATTTTCATGGCAGTTTTCTTTCATACCCATTATTTTTAGACTTATGTCTGCTTTGTAAAGAATATGGCAGTTATTTAGTAATCATTTTGCTGGTGTTCTTAGAATAGACAAACTATTCTGATGGTAATAGAATTTTCAATCTTAGGGATCTTTAAAAACTTATTGGATACTTGTCATGTATTTGATTTGCATTGAAAAATTAAGACATACTCCCAGCATCAAATTTTTATGAGTGATTAAAAATCCAGTTTATTTTCATCTGATATTGTGTAAATTATTTATAACCATGGTAATTAGCACTTTGAAATTACCAAGAAATTGATATTTATCAATAAAATACATAGTAAAGAATTAAACCATTTAAGTGATACATATTTTATATGCTCTTGTCATAATGGCCTTGACCATTTAAGTATGATCTTTATCTGAGAAACAGTGTGGTGCAGTGAAAGCTCAGTGGTCTGGGAATCCAGGGATCCTACTTGGTTCTGGTTTCACTGTGAATCTTCAGTTCACTTAACTTCGCTTGCTTACTATTTCCTCATGTGTAGTGTGAAGGGTTGGACTACGTTATTTTTAAAGATTTCTGTTAGATGTACTGTATTCAAAATTTGATCCTATTGTCCCATAGTATTTAAGATTTCCCATAATAGGAAATAATGGTAGACCAAAAACTCTCATTAATGCTATTGTCAATAAAAGGCATCCTGTTTAGTTATATGCTTATCCACGAGAAGTTTGAAGACTAAGGAGAACATGCCTTAAATTTTGTCTGATAAGTATCACTGATGTCATTCTGGAAAGGTTGTAAATTATAGTGTCCCTGTCCCTTCCTACAGTGACAGGGATGTAATTTAGACTAATTCTACCCCCTCTTCCAGGGTTGAGAATCTGACCTAAAATATGCCTACTGGATTCATGGCATTCATTGATAATGTGCAAGTTAGGAAAGATCACTTTCTTTGGGATTGCTGACCAGGGAAAATGTAAATTTAGAGCTACTTGTGGCCCTTGCTTTGGAAATAAGATTACAGACTCAGAATTTAAAGACAAAACACTGACATTTATAAGCACGGCATGGCAGGAAGAAAGCAGGCTCAGCATCTAGGGATAGGGATCACCACTCCCCAAGTCCCTTAACACATCGTGATTTTGGGCTTTCTTTTATATATGAGTATAATATAAGAGCCAACAATATTTGCTTTGTGGTCACCAGAGTAAGAGGGTCCTCCTGACACTTAGGTAAGAAAGGTGAGGCATTCAGCAGGGGAGGCTGAGTTGCACTTTGTTGTCTTAAAGTAAGTCTCCCAAAGGCTATTTGAAAAAGACAGCATTATCATTTGAAAGGGGTTACATATTTATCCAGTAAAACATTTAGGATCTATAAGAAAATTACAGTATTTTTCTAGGTGAATAGAAAATTAAAGTTCTCTTTGTCAGTTGAAATAGATGACTTTTGGAATATGTGACATGAAATTCATTTGATTAGGGAGTGGTTAATTTCCTTATCTCCATCTTCCTCTCCACATAGAAAAGGTCCAGATGACGTTGGACAGAATGAAAATCAGAAGAGACAGACTGGAAAGAGTAAGGATGGATGGAAAGATACAGAGCCCTAAGGTATCATCTGAGGTCCTAAGCCTATTCAGGGATTAGTTCACTGAAATTATGAAATTACATGAACTAATTCTCTTTTTGAAGTTCTGTTTCTGCTGTTTCTGGGATGACAGAGAAAAGCAGAGAATGACTTGTCCTACCTTAGAAACCCATACGGTCTTTTGGACCAAAGGGTCCTTTTCCCTTTGACACATAGATTAACCTTAGCCACTGATCGCTCTGTTGGCCTGCTTTATGAGCAGGTAAGGTCAATCCTTTTTTTCCTGAAGTAGATGAGCAAGTTCTATTATTTAAATTGCCCAGATTGGAACAGCTACATGCAAATCTCATATTTGCTCCAGTTTGCATCCAAGTCTCTAGAGGGAGTTGAGCCATCAGAATCCAAAATTCTGATAAATGTTCTTGTTGCCTTGTGGAGAGGTCCTTGCTTTGTAAGAACAGAACCACCCTAAAGCCCCAATTTCTCCTAAGGCCTGGTAAAATTATGAAGTATATAAAGCATACTTTTGTCATTCCTCAATCTTTTTACTCCTGCCCCTTTAATCATCATCCATCAATATTGTTAAAAGTTAGTGATTAGCTCCAACATCTACCTACTTGCTTGATATCTCCATTCGGATTTCTAGAAGCATCTAAAAATTAGCATGTATACAACTGAACCAACTTGTTCCCTAAAATTTGTTCCACCTACATTCTTCCCCATCTCAATAAATAGCAACTCTATTCTCCATTTGCTCATGCCCCTAATTCTGGAGTTGTCCTTGACTTTTTTCTTTCTCATTTACAAACCTGTCAGTTGTACATTAAAATATATCTGGAATCTGACCACTTCTCACTATTTCAGCTGTTACTTACCTGGTCCAAGGAAGCATCATCTTTTGTGAGAATTATTGCAAGAACTCTTAACCAGTCTCCCTGCTTCTACTCTTGACCTCTATAGCTTTTCTCAACATACCAGTCAGAATGTTCTTTTTAAAATGGAAGTTGGCTAATGTTACTCATCTGCTCAAAACTCTTCAATAGTTTCTAGCTCACCCGGGATAAATCTTATCTGTTTAAAGTGGCTAGCAAGGTTCTTCGTGAACTGACCCTCTGTTATTTCTCTTACCTATTCCTCTTCCTCCACACTCCATTCCAGAAATACTGGATTATTCCTTGCTGGGTGTGAACATGGCAGGCACATTTTCCCTTCGGACTTTTGTCATTACTGTTGTTACTCTGGAATGCTCCATACCCAGAAACCACACTGATCTCTGTCTCAGTTCCTTGTTTTTTGGGTGAACAATGGGAATTTCTTAACTTACAGTGTTGAGGCTGAGAAAAATGTCCAAATCAAGTCATCAAGGAAATGCTTTCTTCCTGAAGACTGGCTGCCAGCGATTCTGGCTCTTCTGCCACGTGGCAAAGCACAAGGTGGTGTCTGCTGGTCTCTCCCTTCTCTTTCAGGTTTCGTTGTTTTCAGCTTCTTACTTCCTTGGCTTTTTCTCTCTTTTTGTCTTTCTGTTCATAAAGGACTTTAGTAAGAGGATTAAGACCCCACCTGAATGAGTGGGTCACACTAACTGAAATACCCCTATTAAAAGACCCACTTACAGTGGGTCCACACACGGAGAAATGGATTAAATTTAAGCACATGCCTTTCTGGGGTACATACGGCTTCAAACCATGACACCAAATGAGTTAATACTAGTGATTAATCTTCATTTATTACTTACTATTCTAGGAAATGTTTTAGAAACTGTTGTTTATTCATTGTGACTACCCTATGAATGGGAACTGTTTTCTTCCTCAATCTAAGAATAAGTATATGAAGGTAAGGCTTAAACAACGCTCCCAAAGTTAATGAGTTAGAAAGTGCTGAAATCAAAATTCAACAGTCAGCACCTTTACCAGTGGAGGAATTAAACGATGAGGGCAAAAAGACTGTTTCAGCAAAATAAGTCACCCAATTCTATGAGAGCTGGAAAATAGAGCCTATCTCAAAAACTTCGAAATGAATTTTCTCAGTTCCTTTTTAACTCGGGGGTCCAGCAAATTTTTCTGTAAAAAGCCAGATATTAAATAAGCTAGGGTTTACAGCCATAAGACTCTGTTGCAACTGCTTGTGCCTGCCACTGGAGTGCAAAAGCAGCCATAGACAATATGAAAATGAATGAACATGGCCATGTTCCAATAAAATTTTATTTGTGGACACTGAAACTAAAATTTTAATACTTTTAATGTGTCATGATAAAGTCTTCTTTTGATTTTTTTCCAACCATTTAAAATGTAAAATCCATCTTAGCTGATGGGCCATGTAGAAACAAGTGATGGGCTGAATTTGGCCTGTGGGCTATAGTTTGCTGTCTTGTACTTTATCTCTGATTAAATGTCACTCCTCAGTGAGTCCTTCCTTTTTCATGCTATTTGACCTTCCATCCCTCAGTTCTTATCCACTACCCTGCTTTATTTTTCTTCTTGGCATTTATTGACTTCCAATATACTGTATAATTTACTTATTTATTTGTTTGTTATCTGTCTCCTACTACCAGAATGTAAGCTCCATAAAGGCTGGGAGTCTTGTACTATTTTTTTTTTCTCTCACTTCTGTATTTCTAGTACAAAAAATAATGCTTAGCTCAAAGTGGGTGTTAAATAAATATTTATTGGATGAATATTTATGAATAAAGAATGAATGAATGAATGATTGAATGAATGGATGGATTCAAGGTTCAGGTGAATCATGTCCTCCATGAAGCCTTCCCCTCCCTGATGTTTGAGGCTAGAAATGATTTCTCCTTCTTCTGGTTTCCCATTACATTTTTTGCTTGCACTTACTACCTCACACTATTAGTTTCCTCAAGAATGTTCAATGTCATATTCTTAACTTCATTACAAGGTTTTAGGGTGTCTTTTCCTTTTTTGTATCACCCACTCTTTTTTTGATAGTGAGAGGTTGAAGTGGGAAGAGGGACTGGGAAAGATCACAAGACCTACTGATAATGTGAGTTGATAATGTCCTCAATTAACATGGTAAGAAAAGGAATGAAAGAGAAGGGGAGATAAAAGAAGCATAATAAAAGAAGAGTACTAGGATTTATTGGGTAATTGGGACTGTGGGAAGGAGGAGTCACGTCTAACTTCTGATTTTGGGCCTCTAAAGAGTAAGGATTCTAGAACCTAGTTATTCCATCAGCTATGAAATGAACTCAAGGCTGTCTGACTTGGGGTGTGAGTTAAAATAGAGGGTTCAGTTACAACTTTGAATATGAATGGGTTTAGAAACAGGGAATATAACCTAGAAGGAACACTGAATTTAGCATCATGTTAAACAATAAAAAAAAAAATGATGGAGTTATATTCAGCATTTTTCATGTAGAGAACTGAAAGGCCTCTATACACCTGATTTTTAAGATTTAAGTCCATTTCTGTTTATAATCTAATGTTAGAAATTGTTTTACCATGTAGTTAAGAACTTATCTTTGAGGAGAAGAGTTAGTAAGCTCATTTTTTTCCATGTTTCTTTGTCCTATGCATAGAAAGAATAACTTTGTTCAAGAACTGAGAATAAATTTAGGGAATTACCAAATTGCATTGCTCCCTTTTTTTAAAAAAAAGTTACATTAGGTATAACAAACTTCATTCTTTCTTGTCCCGTAATTTTATTGCAGGACAAACAGTGCAATTGGAAAGAACACAGAAATGAAATTCATAAACTAGGTTTAAGCCCAGCTATGGCAGGGAAAAATTTTTAGAGAATTAACTTATTCTCTGTATACCTCAGGTTCTTAATCTGCAAATTGTGACTGAAAGTAATATCAACTCAAGATTTAAATAATGGCTTATGATATTCTTCGCATGCTTTAAGTATATTACATGTATTAACTCATTTAATATTCACATCCATCCAATGAGATACCATTATTGCTTCCATCTTGCAGATGAGAATATTGAGGCAGAGTTTAGCAGCTTTGCCAAGGTCATACAGGGAATAAAAGGCAGATCCAAGATGATGAACTCAGTGAGTCTGATTCCAGAACCTGTTGACACTACGTTGTGAAGTCTCTTAGATTGATATTACTTCAGATGAATAGTACAGGAATTCTGGATCACTAGAATAGAAATTCCAAGCATTAGGCATACTCAGTGGCAGAACATAAAAGTTACATGGAAAAATATAGAGATATCAAAGGGGAGGTGAATCCACAAAAGCACAATAAGTAGCTTAAAATATAGAAGAGGAAATGAGAATGCAGCTGTCAAATAGCTTAACCAAAACTTTCCCCAGGCATCTTAAAGATGATGGAAGGGTAGAGAGAGCAATTTACACTTGGAAATTTGATCCCAGAGTTTTCACCACACTTTGGAGCTCAGACAGGGTCATAATGATTTGGGGTTTATAGTTCAAATACCTCTTCCACTTACCACAACTGTACAAAATATCCTCAGACCAGTTAGGTAGAATAATGGTCATGTCAGAGCTTGCTATAGCAAGGACACTCTACCCTTGGAATTATTCCTAAATGTAGAATAGGAAATGAAATTATCTTTGAGTTGCAGAACATAAGAAGCAGGAGTCCAAAATCTGTCACTCATAATGCAAGTGATATTCTTGAGACTATCATGGCACAAGTAGAAGCTTCTGAAAAAGGGCAAACATTCTGCCTGGCCCATCTACAAAGAAGGACCAATGAGACAGCAGTTGGAAATCAATGTTGTTAAAATGAAAACCATAATAGAAAGCCAGCACTATATTGTTGCAGAAGCATTCTTAATTAAACATTTAAATCTGCATTTAATTTCTTGTTAGATGAAATGAGCAAAGAGTAGAGAATTGGACAGCTCATAGTGTTAAATGTCATGCCTAGGGTGGTATAGGCTGTTATAGGAGCCTGGGCAGGGTCAAAATGATGAGAACACAGAGTTGGGAGTAGTATAGAATGCAAGAAACTAGAGAGGGAGCAGGGTCAGATCATGAGAGGCCTTTTAAACAGTGGGCACACCCAATTGTGGATGTGACCTTTTGATTAGATGGAGATGTGATTCCACCCATTCTAGGTGGGTCTTGATTGGTTTACTGAAGTTCTTTAAAAGACAAAATGTTTTGGAGAGAGCAGAGCACAGCTGATAAAGATGCTTGGGGAGCAGAAGTGACAGGGCCCATGCAGCTAAAGACAACTTTATATTAGGATTTATCATAAGGCAATGGGAAGCCACTGGAAGGTTAAGAAGAAATGGCACCGTAGGATGGGAGAAAGGGAAATAATTATTCAGGGTGATAAAATTAAGAGGTTATTACAGTAACCTGTATAAGAGATAATGATGGCTAACAATAACGTCATTCTAAGTACTTATGTATTATAACTTATTTAATCCTGTGATTATAAAGTAGATTCTGTTATTATCTCCATATTACAAATGAGGAAACTGATCTATTGAAAGGTTAAGAAATGTGTCCAATGTCACACATTTAGAGGTGGAACTGAGACTTTAACTCAGGCAATCTGACTTCTAAATCACTTTAATGTACTGTCTGAATTAAGAGAGACTTATTAGAGATAGAAAGAAGTAAAGAGAGTCAGGGGATTCAAGACTTAGTGATTCAATACATGTTGTGTAAGTGGGGGGTGATATTGATAATAGGCAGAATGTTAGAGAGGATCAAGTTTTTGTGAACAGAGGGTCAGTAGAGATGAATTTAGGTTTGGACATATCTGAATTGAAGTGCCATCTGGACATTCAAAGGACAATCAATAATTGCACAAAGGGCTAGAAGTTCATGGGAGAAGTTCATGTGAGCTATCCATTTGAGAGACACAGAGTAGTTGAAATCAAGCAAATGAAGGGTGGGTGAGGAAAGAGTCAGTTCTGAGTTATCCTAACATTCAAGGACAGATAAAGGGAGAGGAAGCTATAGAAGCCTATCAAGGAATAGCCAGAGAAGTAGAGGAAAATGAGGAGAGAAAGAGTCACAGAAGATGAGATAAACAGGTTTCAAGGAGAGATTACCATGAAAGTGAAGAGGATAAGGTTTTAGCCTCAAGATGGTGGTCAGGTCAGAAGCCAGATAGCATGCTTGGGTAGGAATTGAAGAAAAGATAGTAAGATCAGATAATATTTTGAAGAGTTTTGTCAATGAAGAAGAGAGAGTTTACTCCTAGAGAATATGGGGTTGAAAGTTTTTTTTTTTTAACGTGAAATTCTTATCATACACAAATGCAGAGGGGAAGGAGTTAAAGAGAGAAGTTAAAGCTACAGGAAAGAGAGAAATAGCAGTACAGGTATCTCTGAGAAGTGGGTGGGTTTCTGTAAATGATATCATAGAGTTCCAGAGGTAAGTGAAAGTAATCCAGATGTTCATATCGCCTCAAAACCTCTAAATCAATGATTCTTGAAAATCAGTTATTTCCTCCCCTATAGGAGGAGCATATTAGAGCTTGTGGATATATTGGTTAGAATAAACTAAACTAGTCCAACAAAGAGATCCTAAAATACAATGGCTCAAATAAGATAAATTATTTTTCTCCCATCTAACAGTCTAGGGAAGCTAGTTTGCTAGGCAGCTTTGCTTCTTCACAACTTTGAGTAGCACAAGTTCCTTCCATTTTGATCTTCATCCACAGGGTATGGTCTTCTGTGTGCTGGTTTTCCACAGTGTCCTGCTTGCTCTCTCACCAGTTTGAATCTGTAATGTACTCCAGAAAAGCCGTGTTTTAATTCTGATCCAATCTTGTGGTTACAGCCACTTCTTTTAACGCTTATTCAATACTGTAGGGTGGAAACTTTTGATTAAATTATCTCCATGGAGATGTGGCACACCCAATTGTGGATGTGACCTTTTGATTAGATGGAGATGTGATTCCACCCATTCTAGGTGGGTCTTGATTAGTTTACTGAAGTCCTTTGAAAGACAAAATGTTTTGGAGAGAGCAGAGCACAGCTGATGAAGATGCTTGGAGAGCAGAAGTGACAGGGCCCATGCAGCCAGAGACCTTTGGAGATGAAGAAAGAAAATGCCCCCAGGGAAGCTTTTTGAAACCAGTAAGCCAAAGACCCCAGCAGATGCCAGTCATGTGCCTTCCTAGCTGACAGAGGTGTTCCAGACTCATGAGCTTTTCTTGAATTAAGATATCTTTCCCTGGATTCCTTCATTTGCAGTTTTATAGGCTTAAAACTCTAAACTTACAACTTATTAAATCTCCTTTTTAAAAGCCATTCCATTTCTGGTACATTGCTTTTCTGTAGCACTAGCAAAGTAATACACTCTTTGAGGGAGACAAGAGTATGTAGAAGGTACCCTTGCTTTGGTGAGATGCTGGCCAAGAAATAGTACTATCACTTCTGCTCATTTTCTATTGGTAAGAACTGAGTCACATTGATCATAGGCAATGCAATGGAGGCAGGTAGATGCAGTCTATTTAAGCAAGTATGTGGGTTGTTGCAATTTTGTTTCTATGTGAGAAGGGAAGAAAGACTTTGGGGCAGAGTTTGCAGCCTCCTCACACAGGAGGAGGGGTTCAAGTATAGATTGAAAGGTGATGCTCAAAATTGGAAATTTTAATTTAGAAAATAAAATGATTATAAGAATATTCACCTAATCATATGAAGTAAATTTACCCAGAGCTTTCTTTTTTTTTAAATTGCAGCTATTAGGTAAGAACATACTTTGGGAAGAAAATCTTCTGTACACCTCAGATATAACCTACAGAAGCTTGGCCTTTTCTACCTATGAGTCAGAGACTATTTTTATCCTTAGACCTAATTAAAGTTTCCTATTCCTGTGGGCCAATGGACATTTAGAAACAAACAGGTAAGCTTAATAGTGATATTGGGTAGAAGAGCACTGGCTCAATCAGGTTAGTCTTACCTGGGAGTCTGTTCCCAGGGTAAGAGTCACTAAAACTGCCTCTACTTTTTTTTATAGCATCTTTCTACCTTTTTCCCCCCAAACTAATAGGTTCTCTACAAGCATATAATTGCTTTCTGGACTGCTTTTATGTTCCAGTAAAGTAGAGCATAGGATGAGAATGATGACATCCATTTGTATGAATGGACCATTGAAAAGTCAGGTAATGCTTGCTGGAGAGATAGATTTGAATCTTTGTTATAGAGGAAGTTATTTTTGGCAGAACAAGTCAAGTTCAAACGTAGAACCTTGAATAGCTTGTTCAGGGACTGATTATACATCCAAGATCAATACCTGGATAAATCCAGTGAATTTAAGACCAGATTGTGTCTGGATTGTAATGTTTGGGTATGTATGTTGGGTATGGGAAATGGGAGACTGAAGAAGGCAGAGTTTGGGATGAGCAAGAAAGGACATGGTTGATCATGTATATTCTGGTGTCTCTGGAGAATAACGGTCAGTACTTTCCTTTCTTCCTCCCTCCTTCCCTGCTTTCCTTCCTCTCTGCCTTCCTCTTTTCTTCCCTTTTTTGTAACCGCGCTTATTGCTTACTTGCTATATGTCTGACCTCTTTTCTACCATTTTATTGAATTTGGTATTAATTTTATTCTGAGACCGTACAAGATTATATGTCAATAAGAAACAAATCAGCTTAATTTTTTGTAATTAATCTATCCCCATTGTTTGGTAATTGCTTTTGTGATCCTAAGACTTTTAAGGGGTTAATTCCTTAATAATAATGAAGAAAGCAGTTTTCATTGGAAAAGAGATTGAAGCTTTACCTCTCAGTTCTTTTATATCTCTTTATTTTCTCTGCTTAGGGCATTAAAGCAATGAAATTTCTGATGAAAGTTCTTTTCAGTAGATTTCTTAATGAGAAGATTAAATTGAGAAGAAGAGGCACTGAAGTGCCACAATAGGACTTGAGAAAATAAATATTTGCCTAATTACCCACAAAATCACATGCATCCTTTTAACTTTCTTCCATATTGTAGAATTGAGTTTGGGATTCATACGCATTCTTATTTTTTTCTTATTAAGGAAGTTGTGGGTTTACAGAACAATCATGCATAAAATACAGGATTCCCATGTAACACACTATTATTAAAATCTTGCACTTAAGTAGAATTTTTCTATAATTGATGAAAGCACATTTTATTTTAATTATACTATAACTATAGCCCATGGTTTAACTTAGGATTCACAGTTTGTGTAGTGTAGTTCCATGGATTTTAAAAAGTTTTTATTCTGTTACCCTATATACAACTGAACAATTTCCTTTGTACTCATATTCAGATATTATATTTCAGTACTGTTCATTATGTTCACAATATGTTGCTCCATCATCACCAGGAGTAACTTTTAGATAATGATAATAATGGTTAGCATTTATTGAATTCTTTCTAGGTGCTAGGCACTGAATTAAGCACTTACAATAACCATGTAAAATGGGTTCTCTTGTTATCTACACTTTGCTGATAAGGAAACGAAGTTGAGAAAGGTTAAGTCATTTTCCCATGGCCATAGAGTTGGTAGACAGTGAAAATGGTTTAGTTACTAGAGTCCCACTTTTATCCAAACACTATACTTCATCTCTGATTCTAAGAATACAGATAATGACATTTAAAATATGATTTATGTTTATGTCCATTTCTTTGATCATATGTGTATATCTAAAAAAATGCTAGGTATTTTTGGACATGAATGAAATCCATTTTTCCTAAAATTGAAATTTTTCTCTTGCAACTAGGAAGAAGAAACTAGTAAGAACTGATCTGGTATTTTCTTCTCTTTTTTTATTGCTTTTCTGAGGAGCAGGATAGGTTTCTGACCTCTTTTTCTTGCCTTCTACTTTAATAGTATCCTCTGACAGCCATGTAGAGATTAGTCCGAGTATAAGGAAAATCAAAGCTATTTCCTATTTGAAAAGGTTAGTGAGGGAAATTATTTCATCTCCTCTGGAGATCTTTTAAACAAACTATGCACACAAACACACACACAAATGTCATTTCAGAAAAATTAGACCTCTCTGGATATCTTTAAAGCCAGAATAGATTCTCTCACCTTCCAAAAAGTTGAAAGCAAAGTTAATAATCTTTTTAAAATTTTGTATCTCTATTTTCCTTTTATTGAAAGGAATTGGTTACTGACCAATTTTGTGGACAATGTATAGAACTGCAATATAAAGCTTTAGCTTCTGTCCTAAGACCCTTAATTATATGGTGGAGTATTGTGCTTAGGCATACCTTTGACTTTGCAAAACAGAAGTTTTAGGTTTTCTGGGATAGGGCTCCACATTTTAAGCATAATGTTGTGCTGTTCAAAAGGATTATGTACCCTAGAGAAGCCATGTTTTAATCCTGATCCAATCTTGTGGAAGCAGCCATTTCTTTTAAATCCTATTCACCCTATTCAGTACTGTATGTTGGAAACTTAATTAGGTTATCTCCACAGAGATGCGACTCACCCAATTGTGGGTATTAACCTTTCATTAGAGGGAGACTTGACTCTACCCATTTCAGGTGGATGTCTTGATTAGTTTACTGGAATCTTTCAAAAGAGGAAGCATTTTGAAAAGGCTTGAGATTCCAAGACAGCAGAGCCATGACAGGGTGCTGAGAACCACAAGAGTCCACGTAGTCAGAAACCTTTGGAGATGAAGAAGGAAAATTCTCCTGGGGGAGCTTCATGAAACAAGAAGCCAGGAGAGAAAGTTAGCAGATGTCACCATATTTGCCATGTGCCTTTCCAGTTGAGAGAGAAATTCTGAACTTCATTGGCCTTTCTTGAGCGAAAGTAACCTGTTGGTGCCTTAATTTGGACATTTTCATAGACTTGCTATAATTGGGACATTTTTTCAGCTTTAAAACTGTAAACTAGTAAGTTATTAAATTCCCCCTTTTTTAAAGAACCATTCTGTTTCTGGTATATTACATTCCAGCAGCTAGCAAACTAGCACACATGCTAAGCCATGTTGTCTGTGTGTTTTTATGGAAATAAATTAAGACCTTTTAGAAGATAGTTAACTATCTGAAGAGACTGGCATAATAAAATGTCATGCTTTAGTAAAGAATAGAATGATAAAGTTGTTCACAATAATATGATTTCTTCTGTAAGCAGTGGAGAGATGATCCAGTTAGATGATCTTATCAAATTTTCTTTGTTATTATGATAGACAGATAATGGCACCCCACAGAGGTCCACATCTTAATTCCCAGAACCTGTGAATATATTCCCGTATGTGACAAAAAGAATTTTGCAGATATGATTAAGGATCTTGAGATGGGAAGCTTTTTCTGGATTACCTAGGAAGAGTCAACAAAATCACAAGGGTCCTTATAAGCAAAGGAGAATGAGGGTCAGAGTCAGAGAGATATTTGAAGATGCTATTCTGCTGGCCTTGAAGATGAACAAGGAGGTTATGAACCATGGAATGCAGGTGGCTGCTAGGAGCTAGAAAAGGCAAGATAACGGATTCATCCTTGGAGCCTTCAAAAGGAATGCAGCCCTGCTAAAATATCGAGTTCCTTTTCAGATTTCTGACCTCCAGAAGTAAAATAATAAATTAGTGCTATTTTAAGCTACTAAGTTTGTGTTAATTTGTTACAGTAGCAGTAGGAACCAACACAGTTACCGTGGACTGTGACAATGACTATGGAACAGGTATTAAACCTGTAATTTTGGAATCAGCATGGGTAGAAGATGCCCAAAGTAACCCAATGTGCATGAATGATCTTGTTAGTGTTGAAATTAAGGAAAACATCAATTTGGAAGATATTGGACTTGTTTGTACATCTGCCTCTGACATGAAAACATCTGTGTTGGTAAATCACCTGGAAAGGGTATAATTGTGCTATCATCAAAAATGGAAAGACAATCAATGAGGGAGGGAACTGGAAAAAGAAGAAAGCATATTGCAAATTTTTATCTAGGAGGATTGATTAAATCAGCCATGTACCTTAAAATTTAAAAAAAGCTTTAGCTGAGCATGTTTCTTGATATAAGTTTTATAAGATCCCTGGTTACATAGCAAGGTCCTAAATAGGAGCATAAGATTACCATATAATGTGTTCTCTGTTTCTTGAGACAGCTTGAATCAGAGCTTTATCTAAGTGTCTCTGCATGCACCTACAAGGGTAATGATCCTCATGATGAGGCTTCTGAAGAACTTTGATGCATAAACATGCTTTCTAATAATCAATATGAGACAAAATTATGCTTCAGTACACTTGTGGTGCTAAGTGCATTTCCCTGATTTGTTGAATACTGGCAATTCGCACAAGCTATACATATTAAGTGATGTTGTAAGGATGTGAAGGAACTGAGATTTTGGAATAAAAAACCCTGAGCTCTAATGCTCTCTCTAAATATCTGTATAGTTTTCATAGTCTTATAGAACTTCTGGATGGAAAAATCAGTTATATTGCTTTCTTCTCACACATGGGGATAGTATTTTTGAGTTTGTGTTTCTATCTGTAAAGTGAGATATAGATGATCATCTCTCTAATAAAGAAGACTTAAGAGGATTAATGGCTTTACTGCATTTAAAATACTTAGCCAACTTAGTTACAGGTGTGTGAGACTTTATCAGCAATTAGTATATTTGATGAGTTGGAAGACACTATTCCTTAACAGACAAATGACCATGTAAGGAATATTATCATACTTTGAAAATTCATACAGGCTGAATTTTGGTAGGGATCAATGATAGTGAGTTTCGTCGCTCCTTTCTGGCCTATGTTCCAGCCCCCATTTACTTTTCATTGACAAGTTTGTTAATTTCTTTTTTCTGTCTAGAAAGAAGAGTACAAGAATGTACTATGACTAATCATATCTTTTCCTCTTTCCTTTGTCTCCTCATTCCTATCAGTAGATACTTGGCTCTAGAGTACAGTTGTGCTTTACATGTTTTGGGGGATGATTTTTTTTCCATAGGAAGTCCAAGTGAATGAGAAAAATATGATTTCAATGTCAAAATTTTGCTCTAAAGATGACTTTCAGTAGTGAATTCTACTTTGTTGAGGGATATCATTGTAATTTTGTTTCTGCTCTCTGCTAAGCATTCCATCTTGACGTCTCTTGTTGTTACTTTTAATGTTCTTATTAACCTAACACTTTTGATGAGCCATAGAGTTAAATTATTTTAGTATCTGAGAGTGAAGACACTATCTAATAAATTGCTGCTCCAGCATATACTGATGGCTTAAAGGAGCTAATACAGTTTTCAAAGGTGCCTATTTAGAAGAAGCTAAATGAACACAAACATTAGGCATAATGGAAATGTGTAATACAACAACTAAAATAGAAATGTTAATAGTCAATAAAGAAATAACCCAGAAGCATCAGTTTAATTCATGAGAATATGATATGAATTCTATTATAAAGGCTTAATGAATCCCTAATTTTCAAAATTCTGGAATAGGTACTTCCTTCTATGGTTTCTACCTTTTACTCTCTTCCCTTCTCAGGGTCTTCCATTTTCCTGTATCTTAAATGGAATCGTTCCCCTTGGATCTGCCTTGACCTACTATATTTTCCTTCTTGAAGTTCTTCCTTAATATTGTCATGATGTAACAGAGATTATTCTTTGTCTAACCAATATCTACTCATCCTTTCTTAGTAGCAGAACACCAGTTTTATAAAGGGAGTTAATGATCCCAACTAAAACATATTTCCAAACCTCTCTCATACATTGGTGGCATATTTCTAAGACCTGGCCAAGGAATTGCAAGCAGAAGTATTAGGTGATATTTAAAGGAAAGCTCCTCAAAGGTTGCCACAAAGTACCCTCTCCTGTTCCTTATTCTTTTTTCAGCTGCCTAGGACAAGGCATGATGGATAGGGCTTGAGGGGCCACATTGGGTAGATGACCTTAAGGATAGAAGCCATGCACTGAGGATGGAGATGTAGAAAGATAGGAATCTGGGTCTCTGATAATAGTTTGGAGCCACCCTAAAAACCCTGGAATATCCTCCTCTGGCCTAGAGAAATAAATCTTTACTCTGTTTAAACCACTTATTTTTGGATTTTCTATATTATCAAGGTAAACATAATATTAATAGGTAAGTATAATTTTTGTTTGTGTTGATAACTACCACATCTTTATTTCTAACTGTGGTAGTTAGATTCAGTTGTCTACTTGGCCAGGTGATGGCACCTAGTTCTGTTCCTGTGGACATGAGCCAATGGTATGGGAACCTCATCTGTTGCTGATTACATCTGCAGTCGGCTAGGAGATGTGCCTGCTGCAATGAATGACATTTGACTTAATTGGCTGGTGCTTAAATGAGAGAGTGCAACGTCGCACAGCCCAAGCAGCTCAGCATACCTCATCTCAGCATTCGTAGCTCAGTTCAGGCCTTTGGAGATGCAGAAAGAAATCACCCCGGGGAAAGTTGCTGGAACCCAGAGGCCTGGAGAGAAGGCCAACAGAGACCATCCTGTGCCTTCCCGCATAAGAAAGAACCTCAGATGAAAGTTAGCTGCCTTTCCTCTGAAGAACTAACAAAGTAAATCCCCTTTTATTAAAAGCCAATCCATCTCAGGTGTGTTGCATTCTAGCAGCTAGCAAACTAGAACATGAACCTTGCCTTTCTGAACTCATATATTTAAATAATTACTGGACATTTCCTTATTGATGTCTCATAAGACTCTCAAAATTATCTTCTCCAAACTGAACTCATAACTCCCCCACTATTCTGCTACTTCTGTCCCTAATATGCTCCCATTGTGTTTGAAATTTTACCGATAGACTAGTTATTCAATAAAAGACCCTGTGGTAGTTCTGAATCACTCCACTTCCTCCTCATCATATTCAATCAATGACTCCATTCTTCTATTTTTTTCCCTCATAAATATTTACCAACCCTGTCTCCCCCTCTCTCTGTAACCTCAGTTCAGGTCCTTATCATCTCCAGCCTGTTCTAACTACTTAAGATGTAATTCTACCTTCAGTTTTATTCCCTCACAACTATTTTTTTATGATGCCATCAAAAGAAAATTATGTAAAGAGCACATTGGATCATATCAGTCTCCTGCTTAAAATCTTTCAAGAGCTTTGCAGCAACAGGATTCCTCATCTTGGCACACAGGACCGTAATTCCCATCAGTGCTACTCTGTCCCATGTTCATACTCCAGTAATGCTACAATTTGTAGTTTCTATAACATCCATGGATTTTCATGCTTCTGTGCCTTTGCTTCTGCAGCTCCCTTTGAATAGAGTTCTTTTTTCTTCTCCCTTTCCCTCTCACAGCCAATTTTCTTCTGTATGATGTTCATTCATTGTGACTCAGTTTGGTTTTACTACTTCTGTGAAGTTCCATGAAACCTTCTTTGACTGCCATTGACTGCCCTACCTGTTGCCCCCTGCCTCACACATTGCATTCTGTATAAGCTCCCTTTGGTTATATTAAATATACTGTTTTGAAAATGAACTGTTTACTTGTCTTTGAGCTTCTGGGAGGCAGAGACACTTGTCTTAAAGTCTTTGTACCTCCAAGGCCTGGCTGAGAGCTCACATCCATTTGTTAAATTGAACTGAGACCAGGTGTGTCAGTCAAGGTTCTCTAGAGAAACAGAACCAACAGAAGAGATCTGTAAATATGGGACTTATAAAGGTGCCTCATGCAATCATGGCAATGGAAGAGTCTAAAATCCATGGTGCAGGCTGTGAAGTTGGCAGCTCCAGTGAAAGTTCTGGACAAACTCCACAGGAGGCTTGCTGGCTGAAGAAGTAGTGAAAGAATCTCTCTTCTTTGAAAGCCTTCAACTGGTTGGATTATCTCGTTGTGGGAGACTGCCTTAGTTGATTGCAGATGTAATCAGTCACAGATGCAAACTACTGACTGATGATTTAATACATCAGTCTTCTGGTTATTCAACCAGCCATGGAATAGCCTTGCAGCAATGGTTAGGCCTGTGCTTGCCTGACCAGACAATTAGGTATAATCATTTGGCCAAGCTGAGACCAGAACCTAACCATCACACCAGGTTTTAGTAAGAAAAAGTCTGGGTGGGGAGGAGGAAGAGGAGGAAAGGAGCTCTAGAGTAAGTTTGCCAGATTTAGCCAAAAAAAGTACAGAATCCTGAGTTAAATTTGAATTGCAGCTAAACCATGAAAAAAATTTCCCCTTGAAATACTTGGCACATGCTTATAATGAAAACTATTTGTTGTTTACTTGAAATTCAAACTTACTTGGGCATTCTGTATTATGACTGGCAATCCTATGCTGAAGAAAACTTTGGCATACTTCTTTTTGGCCTGGGTCTGACTTCATGTTTGGAGATGTGGATGGTAAGGAATTGGTGCTGTAAAAGGGAGAGACTGTTCTAAGACGGGGGGCAAAGCTTGCAAGAACACTCATTCCCTTAATTCACATAGTCTGCCCTTTACGGTAGAGACAAATCAGAAACAAATCATATATTTGACCATTAGATTTTAATTGAACTTGCTGATGTGTCATCCCGAATCAAATAGACTCTGTTTATCATTCTAAAGGGAAAGAAAACACAGTCCCAGCTCCGCTTTTGCAGCTTTCCAGAACCTCTGGGAACCCCTTGGAAGGCAGCACATAGCAGGAATGGAATGGTGTATAGCAGGCCAGGTATGGCCTTCCTGATAATGGAGCTGTCAGGAAACCTAGTCACAGAGTACAATGAGCTGGGCCAGGCTTGGCTGTTCCCTTGAAGTGACGGAGAGAGAACTAATATTTTTTAAGTATCCACAGTGTGACACATTATGCCTCCCATTTCCTTAAAATTCTAAAATGCATATTCAGAAATTTGGTGTCTAGGTCTGACAGCTTTCTGCTGAGGATTAAGTCATATGCCCTTGGATACAGGATCTGCTTTTATTTTGCAAGACATTATTGGAGCTTTACAAAAGCTATTCTAATAAGTTTATTTATAAAAATGAATTTGTCTGTGATGTGCACTGGAAATTTTGAGGCTCTATGAATGTGAACTTTAAAAATAATGAGTGGCAATGAAAAGAAATCTGATTAAAACTAAGGGTATATTTTGCCTAGTTATATTAGGAGGATCTAGCACTGTCCACTGTGAGTTACACATTTTCTTTTTCTCTATGAAAGAACTATTGCTGCCTCACAGAGTCTCTACATTAGGTTGACTCAGGCTCTTGCTTCTTTCCCTTCTCACAGCTGGAACTGCAGCAGATGGGGTTATTGAATACAGAGAAAGTGATGAAATTAACACAGGTAATGAGCAGTAGTTTTACTGATGGCAGAATTTTAGTTCATTTGGGAAAATTCCAGATGCTCAGGACCTGCAATAAGATAAATCAAAACCTAGTTTTGGGAAGTAAAAGTGGTGTAGCTGTTATTTAACATTTATCCAGAGTCAGCATGGTGCTCAGCATGGCGTGAGGTACAGGAACAGCTTGGGCACTGGCCTCTGTGTTTCTAGTTTGTTGTCTAAGGAAAAAGGCTTTTGGTGGTTGAAACCACTTCATATTTTAATTGGGTCATATGGGTATTTAAAATGCATTTGGTTAAGAGGGTGCCACTTGCTCTTTAGAGGCTGATGGTTTCTGTTTATCTAGATCCACTCAGGAAGCAAGGGATAGAATAATGCCACCCACTGTTTAAATGTCATAAATGAGAGAGACACGATTACCCTCTCCCTACTTGACTTCCTTCAAGGTTCCTTCCTTCCCTCATTCCCTTCCTCCTTTCTGCCTATTTGCCTGCCTTTGCAGTATTTACTGGGTGACTACTATGTGTCTAGCAGTATTTTCAGCACTAGAGATAAAGCAGTGAACAAAATAGATGAAAATCCTCACATTCAGAGGGCTTTACATTCTAATTGGAGAGACAGACCCTGAACAAAATACATATGAAAATATATATAGTATATCAGATAGAAATAAGTATTAAGGAGAAAATTAAACCAGGGTGTGGTGGTTAAAAATCTTAGATAGAATATTCAGAAAACCTTCACTAAGAATATAGAATTTGAGTAAAGATATTAAGAGGTGAGGAATCAAGCCATGTAGATATTTATGGGAAGAGCATTTTAGAAAGAGGGAAAACAAGGGCAAATTTCCTGAGGCAGGAATGTGCTTGGTGTGCTTCAGGAATATTAGCAAGCAGGCCAGTGTAAAGAAGAGGGAGAGTAGTAGGAGATGAGAGGGAAGGGAGAGAATAGTAGGAAAGGAGGTCAGAGTAATAATAGGGACAGATGGTGCAGGGTCGTTCCTTTGTAAGGACTTTGGGTTTTACTCTGAATGAAATGAGAAATCAATTGAGGTTTTGAGCAGAAGAGTGATTGAACTGATATATTTTAAGGAAATCACTCTGTTTTTCTTCTGAAAATAGCAATGCAAGGGCAAAAGCAGAAATCTAGTTAGGAGGCTGTTATAATATTCTAAGCAAAATATGACAGTGTCATGGACCAGGGTAGCAGAAGAGGGGGTTGTGAGAATTGGTTGAATTCTGCACATATTTTGAAAGGGAACCAAGAAATTTTGTAATAGATTGCATGTATGGAGTGAGAAAGGAGAGAAGTCAAGGATGACTCAAAGCTTTTTGGCCCATGTGGAAGATTGTGAGAGGAGCAGATTTAGGTGAAAATAGCAAAAGTTCTGTTTTGGACATTGCAACTTTGAGATGTCTATTAGACATCCTAGTTGAGATGCCAGGCAGGAAGCTAGATACATAAGACTGGTGCTCAGAGGAGAGGTCACAGATGAACATAAATATGGTGGTTATCAGGACATAGTATTTATAGCCATGAGACTGGATGATGTCACAAGATAGAAAGGCATACTTGTTGTGCTGGTTTGAAAGGATGTATGTCCCCTAGAAAAGCCATATTTTTATCAAAATCCCATTTCATAAAGGTAGAATAATCCCTATTCAATACCATATGTTTGAAACTGTAATCAGATCATCTCCCTGGATGATGTGATTTAGTCAAGAGTGGTTGTTAAACTGGATTAGGTGATGACATGTCTCCACCCATTTGGGGGAGTCTTGATTTGGTTTACTGGAGTCCTATAAAAGAGGAAACATTTTGGAGAATGGGAGATTCAGAGGGAGCAGAGAATGCTGCAGCACCATGAAGCAGAGAATCCACAAGCCAGTGACCTTTGAAGATGAAGAAGGAAAATGCCTCACAGGGAGTTTCATGAAACTGGAAGCCAGGAGAGAAAGATGGCAGATGATGCCATGCTCACCATGTGCCTTTCCAGCTGAGAGAGAAGCCCTAACTGTGTTTGCTGTGTGCCTTCTCACTTGAGAGAGAGACCCTGAACTTCATCAGCCTTCTTGAATCAGGTATCTTTCCCTGGATGCCTGTCACTGGACATTTCTATAAACTTGTTTCATTGGGACATTTCCTGAGCCTTAGAAGTGTAAACCAGCAACTTATTTAATTCTACTTTTTAAAAGCCATTCCACTTCTGGTATATTGCATTTTGGCAGCTAGGAAACTAGAACAGATTTTGGTACCAGAGAAGTGGGGTACTGCTGCAGTTTGAAAATACCAGACATGTTGGAGCAGCTTTTTAAATGGATAAGGGGAAGAATCTGGAGGAGTTGTGAGAAGCTTGATAGAGAAGGCCTGGAATGCTTTGAAGAGACTGTTGGTAGGAATGTGGACTCTAAAGACACTTCTGGTAAAGCCTTAGACCGAAATGAGACATGTGTCATTACAGACTGGAAGGAAGGTGATCCTTGTTTTAAAATGGCAGATAATCTGGCAAATTGACTAGTGGCTTTGGCTGGAAGGCAGATTTTAAAAGCCATGAACTTGGATATTTAGCAGAAGAGATCTCCAAATTAAATGTCAAAAGGGCAGCCTGGTTTCTCCTCACAGCTTATAGTGCAATAGGCAGGAAAGAGATAAGCTTAAAACTGAACTCTTGGGTACAAAGAAGCAAAAAATTAAAGTTCTGGAAAATTCTGGGCCTCCAGAAAGGGAGACCCTAGAGAATAGTGCCCTGTATAAGGATTTAACCAAATGTGCAGCCAGTCAGCCATTTCAGAGAAAGCCAGGATTGGATATGGAGTTATCCAGGAAGGACTTGTGGAAACTCCTTGTGTTTGATGAGAATGATCCAAAGCTAATGCATAAAAAGCCAACAAGAGTGCTGTGGGACCTGTATAAACAGTCACTGCCAGTTTGGACTGGGGGGTTCAGAGAAGGGGAACATTGGAGGAAAAATAGCTTCAGAGGCAAAACCATGGAGGCTGAGGTCTGAAGTCAAGAAACCTCAGGTCAGGACAGTGGACCCAACCAAGCTGGTGGAGAGGGTGAATTTGCCCCAAAGGCAGAGGATGGGCCTTCCACCTGGTTGCAGTGGAAGAGTCATGCTGCCTCAGGCCTTGGAGAGGGTGAAGCACATTCCTTGGGGTTTGGGGAAAGCCTGGCTGCCACCACATGGAGGGGTTGACTATGTGGCCCAAAGATAGCCGAGAGCCCGGGTGCAGCCCCGATACTTGGAGAGGGTGGAGCCGAGAAAAAGGTGGTCTTCCCAATGTCCCCCAAGGTTATGTTCAGAGAGAGGCAGGCCTCTGCATAGGACCTTGGAAAGGGTGGAACTGCCACTTTCTGAAGCCCCGAGGATGAATGACTCTCAGACTTTGAAATCTAATGGACTTTGCCCTGCAGGTTTTCAAAACTGTATGGGTCTGGTGACCCCTGTGTTCCTTCCTCCCTATGGAAATGTGTATATGTATCCTATGAATGTTCCTCTTTTGTATGTTGGCAGCAAATAATTTGTTTTGAGTTTTTATAGGTCCAGAGCCAGAGTCCAGAACATGCCTGTAACTGACTTGATGAAATTTCACACTGTCTCTAATTTTGTATGTGATTTGTATTGCTGCTGAAAGGTTTAAGGTTTTCTGATATTGTTATGGAATCAATATATTTTGCATTTGGAAAGAGCATGTTTTTTGGGGGTCCAAAGGGTGGAATGTGCTAGTTTGAATCTGTGGTGGACCCCAGAAGAGCCCTTTAATGCCCTTTAATCCTCATTCAGTATTGAGGATGCCCTTTAATCCTCATTCAGTATTGCTGGGTGGGAGAATTTTGATTGTTTCCATGGAGATGTGGCCCACCCAATTGTGGGTGGCAACTTTTGATTAGATGATTTCCTTGGAGTTGTGCCTCCACTCACTGAAGGTGGAGTTGCTTACTAGAATCCTTTAAAAGAGGAAACATTTTGGAGAGAGCCCCTTTTCGTAGAGCCACGAGAAAGCCAGCAGACACCACCATGTTCACCATGTGCCCTTCCAGCTGAGAGAGAAACATTGAATGTCACTGGCCTTCTTGAACCAAGGTATCTTTCCCTGGGTGCCTTAAATTGGACATTTCTATAAACTTGCTTTAATTAGGACATTTTCTTGGCCTTAGAACCATAAATTTGTAACTTATTAAATTCCCCTTTTTAAAAGCCATTCCATTTCTGGTATATTGCATTCTGGAAGCTAGCAAACTAGAACAAGAACTAAGCCCTAGGATACCCCAAGGATGAAAGTTGGGGAAATGAGGAAAAAGTAGCCAAGGAGACTAAGGAAAGGGCATCCAGAGAAGTAGACAGAAGCTAGGAGAATTTGGTGGTCTGGAAACCTACAAAGAAAGTGTTCTAAAGTAGAGAGAGTGACTAACAACCACAAATACTCCTAACAAGTCAACTAAGCTGGTGTCTGAGAAGTGTTCATTTGGAGGTCCTTGGTGGCCTCAAGATCACTATCAGAGGAGTGATGGATGAGATAATCTGACTGGAGAGGAGTAAGGAGGAAGAAAGGCAAAGATTAAAAATGGCGAATGCAGAAAATGCTTTCAAGAAGCATTACTATAAAGGGAAGAGAAAAGGGCAGAAGCCAGAGGGGAAAAATGGGTCAAGAAGCTTCCCTTCCCTTTCCCTTCCCTCCCCTCTCCTTCCCTCCTCATCCCTTCCCTTCTTTTCCCTTTTAATTTTCTGATAAGCTATTAAAAGAAAACTCTTATGGCTTCTAGATGTTAAAGGAAAGAAATTGTTAAAACAATAGGAAGAAAGAAAGAAAAAAGAAAGATGGAGGGAAGGAGAGAGAGAGGGAAGGAAGGAGGGAGTGTAGAACAAAGTTGATAGGATTTTTTTAAATGTGAAAAGCAAATTTTAATATTTTTAGAAGAGAATATAGAGGGCTGTCTTCATCCACTGTGTAGAGAAGGATTTTTAGACAAGGTACAAAAAGCACTAATCATAAAAGAAAAGATTAATACATATGACTACCTTAAATTAAGAACTTCCATTTACTTTTTTTTTTTTTTTTTTTTACATGAGCAGGCACCGGGAATCAAACCTGGGTCCTTGCGCATGGCAGGCAAGCACTCTTACCTGCTAAGCCACCGTGGCCCGCCCTCCATTTACTTTTTAATAAATAGACACTGTACAGAAAGGAAAAAAAATCAAGCCACACTTTGGAAGAAGATATTCACAATAATTATAATCAACAAAAGAATAGTACTCAGTGTAAAGAAGTAACTATAAAAATCAATATGAACAAGACAAACAAACTAATAGGAAAATAGACCAAAAGACCACAGAGTTGTCCATAACTATGTTCAACCTCATTAATCAGGAAAATGGAAATCAAGATGACTATGAAATGCCACTTAATATCCACCAAACTGGGAAAAAATTTTAAATCTGATAATTCAAAGATTGAGGAATACTGTCACCATTTAACTTTAACTGCAGGTGGAGGTATAAATTGGTAGAACCACTTCTGAAAACAATTTGATTATATTTTTTTGTTAACTTCTTTAAGAAAACAAACAATACACTTAGAATCACCAAAAATGGTCTGAGCCAAGATGGCCACTTAGCACGGTGTGGGATTTAGTTCATCCTCCAGAGCAGCTAGTAAATAGCCAGGAACAGCACAGAACAACTGCTGGGGCCACGTCAGTGGCCAGGCACACAGCATACCCCAGTCTGGACCAGCTGGACCAGCTGCAAGCCCCCCTAGAACTGTAAGTTCCCCAAGCCATGGCAGCTGGCTCCCCTCCCTCACAGGCTGCTTCCCAGAGGGGAAAGGGACTTTACTAGAAGCAGGGGCTGAGCACAACAAAACTCCAATTGTGGAATTAATTAACAAATTCTGACTACTAAAAATAGGCCCCCGGCTCAGCTGAACCTTGAGTAAAAGATGAGGTTGCTGGTTTTTGCCCTGGTGCAGAGGGGGCAGGGCTGACAGAAAAAGAAAAAAGAAAAAAAAAACAGAGGTAATTTTAGATGTGAAAAGATCTGGGCCCTGTAGGAAAGGAGGGGGCACATAGGACCTGGAGATACACAGAGCAACGTATCAACTTAAGCTCTTGATTGGCAAACCAGAGGAACGGGGTGCTGCTCTGAAAAGGATTTTTCTTTTTCTCTTTTGTGGCTGTGTTGCTACTGATTGATTATTCTTTGGATACAGCTGCAAGGCTTCTCAGGTTCCACTGCCCCAGGCATAGGAAGAATTGAGCTTGTTTGAGAGCTTGTCTGGAGTTTGTGCCTTCCCCAGAAGAGGGGTGGGGCCCAGCTCAGGTGAAATCCCTCACACAAGGAATTCAGACCCCAGGGTCTGGAAAAATGAAGAGATTAAAGCCAGCCTACAACCTCTCCTCTGTCTCCACCACACCCCCATCTGAGAGATTCTGCTGGAGTTGAAGGTACTGCATCACCTTATGCTGGTGGGACCTGCAGGCAGAAAAGCACCACATATTGGGCAGGATATGAAAGACACAAAATCCACAGACTTCATAGGAAAGCCTTTTAATCTGCTGGGTCTCACCCTCAGGGAAAACTGATACAGATGACAGGTTCCTCCTGAAAGGAGACCAGTTTTGTCTGGGAAAATCTGACTGGGATCTATAATACCTGGGTCTATAATACCTAAGTAGACCCTCCTAAGGTGTAGGGGAAAGGCACCATACAGGCAGGGCAAGAAACAAAATTACAACAACTGCAAAATCTGATCTAGTAAATAAAACCTAAGCTAGAGGACTAGAATAAGCTGAACTGAATGTCAAAAAACAGATAGACAACAAAGTCATCCAGCAAGAAAATCCTAGGGAAAAAAAGTGAAAACCATCTCCAGAATAAATTAATTAAAGTAACTAAATGCATAGATGCCAGTAAAAAATAACGAATCATACCAGGAAAATTGAAGAAATAGCCAGTCAAAGGAACAAACCAACAATTCAAATGAGATACAGGAGTTGAAACAATTAATTCAGAATGTTTGAACAGGCATGGAAAACCTCATCAAAAATCTAATCAATGATTTGAGGGAGGACATAAAGAAGGCAAGGAATGAACAAAAAGAAGAAATCAAAAGTCTGAAAAGACAAATCACAGAACTTATGGGAATGGAAGGCACAGTAGAAGAGATGAAAAAAACAATGGAAACCTACAATGTCAGATTTCAAGAGGCAGAAGATAGGATTAGTGAACTGGAGGATGGGACATCTGAAATCTGACAAGCAAAAGAAAATATAAGGAAAAGAATGGAAAAATATGAGCAGAGACTCAGGGAATTGAATGACAACATGAAGCGCATACATCTTTTGGGTGTCCCAGAGGGAGAAGAGAAGGGAATAGGAGGAGAAAAATTACCAGAGGAAATTATCACTGAAAATTTCCCAACTCTTATGAAAGACTTAAAGTTACAGATACAAGAAGTGCAGCATGCCCCAAGTAGAATAGATCCAAATAGACATACTCCAAGATACTTAGTAATCAGAATGTCAGACGTCAAAGAGAAAGAGAGAATCTTGAAAACAGCAAGGGAAAAACAATCCATCACATACAAGGGAAGCCCTATAAGACTATGCATAGATTTCTCCACAGAAATCATGAAGGCAAGAAGATGTGGGATAATATATTTAAATTACTAAAAGAGAAAATGCCAACCAAAAACTCCATATCCACCAAAACTGTTGTTCAAAAGTGAGGGAGAAATTAAAACATTTTCAGACAAAAAATCATGAGAGACTTTGTGACCAAGAAACCAGCTCTGCAAGAAATACTAAAGGGAGTACTAGAGACAGATAAGAAAAGCAGGAGAGAGAGGTGTGGAGAACAGTGTAGAAATGAAGACTATCAGAAGAGGTAAAAAGAAGAAAAATTAGATATGACATAAAATCCAAAAGGCAAAATGGTAGAAGAAAGTACTGCCCATACAGTAATAACACTAAATATTAATGGACTAAACTCCCCAATCAAAAGACATAGACTGGCAGAATGGATTAAAAAACAGGACCCATCTATGCGCTATCTACAGGAAATGCATCTTAGACCCAAGGGTAAACATAGGTTGAAAATGAAAGGTTGGGAAAAGATATTCCATGCAAATAACAATCAGAAAAGAGCAGGAGTAGTTATACTAATATCCAACAAATTAGACTTTAAATGTAAAACAGTTAAAAGTGACAAAGAAGGACACTATGTATTAATAAAAGGAACAATTCAACAAGAAGACATAACAATCATAAATATTTATGCACCGAGCCAGAATTCTCCAAAATATGTAAGGCAAACACTGAAAAGAGAAATAGACACATCTACCATAATAGTTGGAGACTTGAATTCCCCACTCTCATCAATGGACAGAACATCTAGACAGAGAATCAATAAATTAAGAGAGAATTTGAATCATACAATAAATGAGCTAGAATTAACAGACATATATAGAACATTACACCCCACAACAGCAGGATACACCTTTTTTTCAAGTGCTCATGAATCATTCTCAAGGATAGACCATATGCTGTGTCACAAAGCAAATCTCAATAAATTTAAAAAGACTGAAATCATACAAAACACTTTCTCAGATCATAAAGGAATGAAGCTGAAAATCAACAATAGGCAGAGTGCCAGAAAATTCACAAATACATGGAGGCTCAACAACACACTCTTAAACAACCAGTGGATCAAGGAAGAAATTACAAGAGAAATCAGTAAATATCTCGAGGAAAATGAAAATGAAAACACAACATATCAAAACTTATGGGACACAGCAAAGGCAGGGCTAAGAGGGAAATTTATTGCCCTAAATGCCTATATCAAAAAAGAAGAAAGAGCAAAAATAAATGAATGAAATTGAGAACATGAAGATGATTGAGAAAATTAACAAAATCAGAAGTTGGTTCTATGAGAAAATCAATAAGATTGATGGGCCCTTAGCAAGATTGACAAAAAGAAGAAGAGAGAGGATGCAAATAAATAAGATCAGAAATGGTAGAGGAGACATAACCACTGACCTCACAGAAATAAAGGAAGTAATGAGAGGATACTATGAACAACTTTATGCTAATAAATACAGCAATGTATATGAAATGGACAACTTCCTAGAAAGGCATGAACAACCAACTTTGACTCAAGAAGAAATAGACAAACTCAACAAACCAATCACAAGTAAAGAAATTAAATCAGTCATTAAGAAGCTCCCCCAAAAGAAAAGTCCAGGACCAGATGGCTTCACATGTGAATTCTACCAAACATTCAAGAAAGAATTAGTACCAATCCTGCTCAACTCTTCAAAAAAATTGAAGAGGAGGGAAAGCTACCTAACTCATTCTATGAAGCCAACATCACCCTCATACCAGAGCCAGGCAAAGATATCACAAAAGAAGAAAACTACAGGCCAATCTCTCTAATGAATATAGATGCAAAGATCCTCAACAAAATTATAGCAAATCGAATCCAGCAACACATTAAAAGAATTATACATAGTGACCAAGTAGGATTCATCCCAGGTATGCAAGGATGGTTCAACAAAGAAAATCAATTAATGTAATACATCATATCAACAAATCAAAGCAGAAAAACCACATGATCATCTCAATTGATGCGCAAAAGGCATTTAACAAAATTCAACATCCTTTCTTGTTGAAAACACTTCAAAGGATAGGAATAGAAGGGAACTTCCTCAACATAATAAAGGGAATATATGAAAAACCCACAGCTAACATCATCCTCAATAGGGAAAAACTGAGAACTTTCTCCAAAGATCAGGAACAAGACAAGGATGTCCACTATCACCTTTGTTATTCAACATTGTGTTGGAAGTTCTAGCCAGAGCAATTAGACAAGAAAAAGAAATACAAGGCATCAAAATTGTAAAGGAAAAAGTAAAACTCTCACTGTTTGCAGATGATATGATACTATATGTTGAAAACCCGGAAAAATCCACAGTAAAACTACTAGAGCTAATAAATGAGTACAGCAAAGTGGCAGGTTACAAGATCAACATTCAAAAATCTGTAGTGTTTCTATACACTAGTAAGGAACAATCTGAGGGGGAAATTAAGAAAAAAAATCCATTTACAATTGCAACCAAAAGAATAAAATATTTAGGAATAAGTTTAACTAAAGATACAAAAGACCTATACAAAGAAAACTGCAAGAAATTGTCAAAAGAAATCACAGGAGACCTAAAGAAATGGAAGGACATACCGTGTTCATGGACTGGAAGACTAAATATAGTTAAGATGTCAATTCTTAGATGTCAACCTAAATTGATTTACAGATTCAATGCAATACCAATTAAAATCCCAAAAACTGACTTTTCAGAAATAGAGAAACCAATATCCAAATTTATCTGGAGGTGCAGGGTGCCCTGAATAGCTAAAAATATCCTGAGAAAGAAAAATGAAGTTGGAAGCCTCACACTACCTGACTTTAAGGCATATTATGAAACTATGGTGGTCAAAACAGCATGATACTGGCATAAAGATAGATATTCTGACCAATCGAATTGAATAGAGTGTTCAGATAAAGACCCTTTGTCTATGGGCAATTAATCTTTGATAAGACAGTCAAGCCAACTCACCTGGGACAGAACGGTCTTTTCAATAAATGGTGCCTAGAAAACTGAGTATCCACATGCAAAAGAATGAAAGAGGATCCATATCTCACACCCTATACAAAAATTAACTCAAAATGGATCAAGGACCTAAACATTAGATCTAAGACCATAAAACTTTTAGAAGTAACTGAAGGGAAATATCTTATCAATCTTTTAATAGGAGGTGGTTTCCTAGACCTTATACCCGAAGTATGAGCATTGAAGAAATAAATAAATAAATAGGAACTCCTCAAAATCAAACACTTTTGAGCATCAAAGATCTTCATCAGGAAAGTAAAAAGAAAGCCTACACAATGGGAAACAATATTTGGAAATGATATATCAGATAAAGGTCTAGTATCCAGAATATATAAAGAGATTGTTCAACTCAACAACAAAAAGACAGAAAACCCAATTACAAAATGGGCAAAAGACATGTACAGACACTTCTCAGAAGAGGAAATACAAATGGCCAAAAGGCACATGAAAAGATGCTCAACTTCCCTGGCTATTAGGGAAATGCAAATCAAAACCACAATGAAATATCATCTCACATTCACCAGAATGGCTATTATCAATAAAACAGGAAATGACAAGTACTGGAGAGGATATGGAGAAAGGAAAGAGGCACAGTTATCTACTGTTGGTGGGAATGTCAAATGGTACAACCACTGTGGAAGACAGTGTAGTGGTTCCTCAGGAAGCTAAGTGTAGAATTGCCATATGATCTGGCAATACCATTGCTAGGTATCTACTCAGAGGACATGAGGACAAGAACACAAATGGACATTTGCACACGAATGTTTACAGCAGCGTTACTTACAATTGCCATGAGATGGAAACAGCCCAAATGTCCATCAACAGATGCATAGCTAAGCAAGCTGTGGTATACACATATGATGGAATATTATGCAGCTATAAGACAGAATAAAGTCATGAAGCATGTAACAACATGGATGGACCTTAAGGACATTATGCTGAGTGATATTAGCCAGAAACAAAAGGACAAATACTGTATTGGCCTCACATATGTCAATATGAACTGATGTTAGTGAATAAACTTGGAGAATTTCATTGGTAACAGAGACCATCAGGAGAAACAAATAGGGTAAGATATTGGGTAATTGGAACTGAAAGGATGCAGATTGTGTAACAGGACTGATTGTAAAAACTCAGAAATGGATAGCACAATACTAACTAACTGTAATACAATTATGTTAAAACACTAAAAGAAGCTAAATGTGAGAATGATAGAGGGAGGAGAGCTGGGGGCACAAATGAAATCAGAAAGGAAGATTCATGATAAAGGCTGAGATGGTATAATCTAGGAATGCCTAGAGTGTATAATGATAGTGATTAAATGTACAAATTTAAAAAATGTTTTTGCATGAGGAAGAACAAAGGAATGTCATTACTGCAGTGTGTTGAAAATAGATGGTAATTGATACTTAAAAATTTTAACTTATGTGTGAGACTAAAGCAAAAAAAATGTTTATTTGGTACAAGATTTATATTTTGAATAGTGCATTTCCTAATATAATTTATGTAGACAGCTTAATTGAACACCATAAGTACATGGAACCTTGAGTAGGGCATGAGATTTTGTTGGTTTATCCAGAGTGATGCCCCAATAAATCCCAGAGTGATTTGAACAGTGAATAGAAAAGTATTTGCAAAGTCCCCTTTGGGGAATGGTGAGAAAAGGGGAAAATTCAACTTCCCCAAATTGAATTCTTCATATTCTCACAAGCAGTGGGGACAACCAAAGCAATAGGCTGAGCCACCAATCTTGGGGTTTGTTCATATGAAACTTAACCCCACAAAGGATAGGTCAAGCCCACATAAAATTAGGCCCACATAAAAACAGTCACCCTCAAGAGAATCTCTTTTGTTGCTCAGATGTGGCCTCTCTCTCCAGGGCAACAAGCAAACTCACCACCCTCCCCCTGTCTACATGGGACATGATTCCCAGAGGTGTGGACCTTCCTGGTAATGTGGAACAGAAATCCTAGAATGAGGTGAGACTCAGCATCAAGGGATTGAGAAAACCTTCTTGACCAAAGGGAGAAAGAGTGAAATGAGACAAAATAAAGTGTCAATGGCTGAGAGATTCCAAACAGAGTCAAGAGGTTATCCTGGAGGTTATTCTTATGCATTTAATAAATATCACCTTGTTAGTCAAGATTCAATGGAGAGGCTGGAGGGAACTGCCTGAAAATGTAGAACTGTGTTCCAGTGGCCATGTTTCTTGAGGATGATTGAATGATGATATAGCTTTCACAATGTGACTATGTGATTGTGAAAACCTTGGGTCTGATGCTTCTTTTATCTACCTTATCAACAGATGAGTAAAACATATGGAATAAAAATAAATAATAGGGGGAACAAAGGTTAAAATAAATTTAGATTGAAACGATAGTGATCAATTAAAGGGAGGTGTAAGGTGTATGTTATATATGAATTTTTTTCTGTTGTCTTTTTATTTCTTTTTCTGAATTGATGCAAATATTCTAAGAAATGATCATGATGATGAATATGCAACTAAGTGATAATATTGTGAATTACTGATTGTATATGTAGAACGGAATGATCATAAGTTAAGAATGTTTGTGTTTGTTTGTTGTTATATTTTTTAAAAATTTTAAAAATTAATAAGAACAAAAAAAAAAGAATCACCAAAAATGGATAGCTTAGTCAGATTAACTATAGGCATATTTGAATAAATTATCCATATAATCATTGTAAAGTTGATTGTATTTTATGAAACTGAATATCTCTGTATCTTGAGTCAGAAATCCCACACCCTAGGCAGGCACTCTAGATAAATTCTTGCACATGTGCACAAGAAGATATGTACAAGATGAATTATAGTTGTATTCCTTGAATTAAAGAAAAAACATTGGGGGCAAGTCATACCTCCATGAACAATTTAATGAATAAGTAAATTTTGGAAAATTTATGTAATGGAATATTGTCCAGCTGTGGAAATGGATGACCTATTACTATGTGTGGCAAAAAAGGATGAATCCTGGAAACACAAAATTGAGTGAGAAAAAAGAAATCCTCTAAAGACAACACATTGTACGATGCTGGTTTTATAAATCTCAAAATCAAGTAAAGCTGGGAAGCATATTGTTTGGAGATATATTCATATTAGGCAGCACTGTTTTTTGCTTTATTTTTGAATCTGCAGATTTTATTGAGATGTATTCACATATATATATTCCATCCAAAATATACAATTAATGTCTCACAATATCATCCCTTAGTTGTGCAATCCTCATCACATTCAGTTTTAGATAATTTTCATTGTTCCAAAAGGAATATATCAGACATAAAAAAAGAAAACTCGAAATACCCCATATGACTTATCCCCCCCATTATGGACCCTTAGTTTTGGTGTAGTACACCTGCTACTGTTGAAAGAATATTAAGTATTAACTATATTCTGTAGTTTGCATACAAACATAATTTGTATAATTTGTGTAATTTCCCCCCATACACCACTCTATTATTAATTCTTTGTACAAGTGTCATATATATGTAGTAGTTCATGCAAGAATTTATTTATATTTATAGTGTTAATTAATGACATACATGACTGTGAACAATTCCTTTCAAATATATTCACCTACAATATAGCACTGTTACTTATAATTCCAGTTATGAGCTACCCTCCTCTGTATCCATTCCTAAACATTTAAGTTCAACCTTATTAAAATTCTGTACATATTAGGTAACTGATCTCCCTTCTCTAGCTTTTATCTCCAGGCATCCTATATTCTAAACTTTAAGGCAGTTTACATATTCTGGTTAGTGATGACAGGATCTTGTTGCATTGGGTTGACTTTCAGTTCTGTTATTTCATTGCCATGTTACCTTGGACATGTTCACTAACATCTTCAGGTCCTATAACTTCATCCATAAAATGGGGACAATATATTCCCTTTGACTATTTCTATAGGTAAATTCTGTGTAAGGCATAAAACACCATGAGAGATGATAAAATGTAGCCTAGGCTGAAGTTTGAAATTATTTAGAAAATGAAGAGTTAATCTCAACATATATGAATCTATTGTTTCTATTTTTTTAATTTTAAAATATTGTTTACTCTTTAGTGAAAACAGAGGGGTGATGTCTCCAAGAAAAATAATTGAGATTTGTGAAGAAGTTGGGGCAAAACATTTTAAATTGCGGGGCAAAACATTTTAAATTGCGGGTCAAACTGCCTCAACTTACTGTCCACTTCTGTATATTTATTTTATTTTCCTGATGTTTTATTTTATTTTATTAAAAAAATTACTTTTACAAGCGCATTTCTCCATCCCTTTTCCCCATGACTCTCCCCCAGTAACTTCTAATCTGCTTTCTATCTCTGTAAATTTGTTTAGTCATCTCTTATAAGTGATATTATACATTTTTGTCCATGTGTGTCTTGCTTATTTGAATGTATTATGTTTTCAAAATTTTTCCATATTGCATTAGGTTTCATAACTTAATTTTTTTCTTATGGCCAAATTATATTCCATTATGTGTATGTACCATCATTCATTTATTTACCATTCATTTGCTGATGGACACTTGGGTTGTTTCCACCTTTTGGCAATTGTGAATAATGCTGCTATGAACAATGGGTATACAAGTATCTACTTATGACCCTATTTTCACTCTCTGGGTATAGTATGAGAAGTGAGATTTCTGGGTCAAATGATAATTCTATATTTAAATTTTTGAGAAACTGCAATATTGCTTTCCACAATTATAGAACTATTTAACATTACCACCCACAATGCACTAGAGTTCCAATTTCTCTGCATCTTTCCCAATACTTGCTATTTTCCATTTTTTAAATAATAGCCAACCTTGTGGGTGTGAATTGGTATCTCATATTTTTGATTTGCATTTCCCTGAAGGCTGATGGTGTTGAGCATTTTTTTCATGTACTTATTGGCCACACTTCTTTGGAGAATTGTCTATTCAAATTCTTTGTCCATTATTTAATTAGGTTGTTTGTCCTTTTGTAGTTACATTGTAAAAGTTCTTTATATATTCAAGGTACTAAGCCCTTATTTGATATATGGTTTGAAACTATTTTCTCCCATTCTGTAGGTTGTCTACTTTCTTAATAATTTTCTTTGATGAACAGATGTTTTTAATTGTGATAAAATCAAATTCATCTGTTGTTGCCAGTGCATTGGGGATCATATCTATGAGTCCATTGCTGAATCCCAGGTCATGATGATTTACCCTTATGTTATCCTCTAAGAGTTTTATAGTTTTGGCTATTATATTTAGGTCCTTGATTCATTTTGAGTTGATTTTTGTATATGGTGTGAGGAAGGGGTCTAACTTCATTCTTCTGCATTTGGATATCCAGTTTTCATGACACCATTTGTTAAAGAAACTGTTCTTCCCCCATTGCATGTACTTAGCACACTTGTCAAAAATCCATTGGCCATAGATGTGTGGGTCTATTTCTGGACTTTCAGTTCCATTCCACTGACTTATTTGTCTATCTTTGTGCCAGTACCACAATGTTTTGATTACTATCACTTTTTAATATAATTTGAAATTGGCAAGTGTGAGTCCTCCAACCCTGTTTTCTTTTTCAAGATTTTTTTTGGCCATTCAGCGTCCCTTTCAGTTCCATATAGATTTGAGAATTGTTTTTTTCATTTTTGCGATAAGACTGCTGGAATTTTAATAGGTATTGCTTTGATTTTGTATATTGCTTTGGGTAATATGACATATTAAAAGTATCGATTCTTCTAATTCATGAACTTGGGATGTGTTACCATTTATTTAGATCTTCTTTAATTTTTCCCACTCTTCTGCCCACTAGATTGAGAATAAGAAGAAAAAAAAAAAGAAAAGAAAGGAAAGAGAGAGAGGAAAAAGACACAAAGAAAGACTAACAGACAAAACACCCCTGCTTTACAAAATCAAGAAATAAAAAGAATCGATTTTCCAAGTCTCTTGTTATGAGCCAATGAGAAACCAGAGCTGCTGTTTTCAAGGCTGAAAAATAGATCAGTATCCCTATTTGCCCCTTACAGATCTGTCAGACCCCAAAAATACAAAACAGAGAAATAAAGACTAACCAACAATGCAAAAATAAAAATAAAAATAGGTTAACTGGCTCTTTATGTCTTGGTAGATGCTGGTGTGAGGCCAGAAACTGCTGCTGCTACTAAAAGAACTAAAATGAAGACGAGAGTCTATTCTGAGTCCTAAGGGATCTGTCAGACCAGGAAACTGCCAGACAGAGAAGGAGAAGCAGAAAAACACAAAACACCAAACAAAAACAGCCCTAAAAGGTGCATCTTTTAGAAGAGGAGGTTTGCTTTGGCCAGGCCAGGTCCCAGCCAGCTGCTCCTAGAATTCTGTGGAGCTGAGCAATGGGGTCACTGGTTCATGCTTTCACTTAAAAAAGTTTGAATTCTCAGTGACCTCTCGCTTTCTCTGGCTGTCCTGTAGTTATTGTAAGTGTCCATCTGGTTCCAGGGCTACCACCTAATTTAATTTCAATCTCTTTATCCAGCTCTTTCATTTTTCTAGCAGAGGAAATGATTTTGAAAAACTTCCCACTCTGCCATTTTAAAAAAATTTATTGATACAACAACATACAAACACATACATTCTTAACATACAAACATTCCATACCTGGTGTGCAATCAATGGCTCACAGTATCATCACATAGCACTCCAGAAAAGAAATAAAAAGAAAAAAGAAAAAACTCATACATAGCATTCCCTTACCCCTCCCTCTCATTGACCACTAGTATTTCCATCTACCCAATATATATACTTCTTAATTTTAACATTTGTTCCCCCTATTATTTATTTATTTTTAATCCATATCTTTTACTCATCTGTCTATACTATAGATAAAAGGAGTATCAGACACAAAGTTTTCACAATCACAGAGTGATGCCCCAATAAATTTTGTGAAAGCTATATCGTTATACAATCATCTTCAAGAAATATGCTCTGCTATTTCTTTGCCCACACTGTACCATTTTTTTTAATTGGAAAAAATTACCACATTTTATGTCATGTTTAATAATATAGTATATATTTTCTTTGATTAACAAAGAATAAATCATACCTTATGCTTCAAGCACGTGCATAGCTCTATACTACTAGTCTTTATTCCTATGCTTCTAGGACCTTACTATTGGGATAATAAAACATAAGTATGAAAAAAATTGAAATAAAAAATATAAAAATTTTGTAAGATAGGTTATGGCAAAACAAATGTTTTCTATTACCAGTTTGCACAGTGCAATATAAGCAAAGCAATATACCAATTTCCTTAAGAGTTTTACATCCTCAGTATACATGTTTTTAAAAAATCATTAAATACTCATTAGCATTGTCTCATTTACCATATACTTAGGTGTAGAAAATCAATTGATTCCCTAATTCTGGAATATTGGGACTGAGATTTACAGTTTTGCTGTTGGGACCACATAGGGGATATTAATCTTGTAACTTGTGCCCTGAAAGTAGAAAGATTATACGTGAAAACAGAATCAGGACTCCTAGAAAATCATCTGCTAACTAACCTGCACAGTTGAATAAATACCTCATTCAGAAAGTATCTATAATACAAAGTTGGAAGTATTAGCAGCCTGGTAACTATACCTGTAAAGTCACCTGTTGCTTCAGGCAGAGGGTCGGCCTGTGAACCAATCAATGCACAGAAGACTGTCTTGACCACAGAGAATGATGTAGCCCTGGCATCTTTAAAAAAGCAATGTACTCTAACTTTTGTATGGTTTCTATCACCTTTTAAAGAAGGGAAAGATGATTTTTAAGATGAATTGCTAATATTGGGGTCACCAATAAGGAAGCTGTGATCCCTTTTTCTGCTTAGGACCCACATTTTTCTATCAGGCTCCTTGCTGTTACCTTCCTTCTTGCTTCATCCCTCCCAGCTAGACATATACACTTCTTCTGCCCATCTCCTCCCTTCACTCTTTTCCATTCCCTTGGACAGAAATTTTTTTGAAAAAGTTTGATAGAGAATTAGCCTCTGAGTTTGTAGGACTGCTTTGCAGCTTAATTTTAGCTGCTTCTTTAGTGCCTGGAGTGTACACACTGCAGGTACCCAATGAGTTCTTAACACCACAGGGATAGTTAGGGAGTCAGTGACCCCGATTCTCCCATAATGAGACTAAATCGGCAATAGGTTAGAACTGAGATGAGCTCTGGATATGCAGCAGATTCAAGCTCACATGCTTATTTTCATCAGTGCTGCCCACAAAAATCATTTATCATTATAAGTAGCCATGGTAATAAGTAGGCTTTAAAATTTATGACTCTGAAGTCATTATGTTTTTCAAATATAGACGGGCATATAAATAAGGAGCTATGACTGTTGGGTGTAAGGGGTGGTTCAGTGGTAGAATATTTACCTTCCATGCGAGAGACCTGGATTTGATTCCTGGACTATGCACCCTGTCCCCCCCACCAAAAAAAAAAAAAAAACATTAAAAGAGCTACAGCTGTATCCCTTCTAGAGTATTGGTTCCAGCTTGTAGACCATGGACACTGCAGGGCTTAGAAGTAGTTCAGGGAGTCTGAAAATCCATATGCACACTAAGCATTAAGGTTTTCTTTCTTTTTGAAAACAGAATAAATATTATTTTGGCACATACATGTATCTTTATTTATATTATCTTGACACATACATGTATTTTTATTCATTCTTTTCAAATTTATGTAAATGTAGCACTTTATAACTTGCAAATTTGTTTAAAGTATTATTGAATTCAATGTAAGTAACTATATAATAAAAATTCAACACTATCATATAGTCTGTGAATATCTCATTTTAAAAATGGGCCCTAAGGTTTGAAAATATTTGGGTCTTTAGTGGTCTAAAAAGAAGTGTGATAGAATTATAGATTTTGTGGTTAGAAAGGCCCTTAGCCATCATTTGGTGCTGTCCATTGCAGGAGTCCCAGTTACATGTAGCTTTGAACATTTGATCTATGGCTAATCTGAGTGGACAAGTGCTCTCAGTGTCAAGTACATCAAATTTCAAAGATTTAGTACAAAATATATAAGGTAAAATATGTCATTAATAACTTTAAAAATATTGATTTCATTTCAAAATATATTTTGAATATAATATTGAATATAATATAAATATATAAAATATAATTTGATAATGAATTTCTAACCTTTTTGAAATATCACTACCAAAAAATCTAAATTATCTTTGTGGCTTGCATTATGTTTCTATTGAACAGTGTTGTCCTAGACCCATCTTCTCCAGTGGAACAGAGAGAACTGAAATGTAGAGTAGTAAAGTGATTTGCTCCAAGGCATACAGTTGGAACTGACCTTGAAGTTTCTTTCAACACCCCAATGTCTTTCAGCTATTTGCTGTCCCATAGTTCCTTCCTTGGAAATGCCCCTGTCTCTTCCTTTCTCCTGCCAGGGAAACCATGGTAAATTTCCTCCTTCTCAACTCTCCATTAGATCAATAACATCACAACTCTTTTCCTGTAACTCCCATATTTTTCCCCTAGAATAGATCCTGTCTATTAGTTCCAGAGTCATATTTCTCTGACCCCACTTCGGTCAACCATTCTTAGGCCCCAAATCTGTGGGGCTGCCTGTATGGCTACAGCCAAGGGTTTTCTTACCTTATAATTATTTCAGAACTAGCAAATACATTATGTGTAGTCTAGGGGTCTGCTTTCCAAGATAAAATAGTACAGAGAAGTATGCCTAACAATTGTTTAAATACTTTGTAAATTATGTTAAATTTAGCCAGGAATGTATACATATATATATTATTGATAGGATAGATGATGAACTAATGTTATACTAAGTGAAGTATTTCATAGCTATGGCTATAGGCCGAGATTTCCTAGCCCTTATCAGTCATTGAGGGTACCACAGTGATGGCCTTATACTTGTATAAAATTCCCAGTTGTTTGGGGGAATTTACAGAAGCATCATACACTCATGAACAGTTATCACATTGCCTTCTGCTCTAGCTGGTCCGTTGATGTCCACTGCTCATGAAGGCCCTGAGGGTTACCACCTTTCATCATTTCTGTTATCAGTGTCACTCACAGAGAATATTCACTTTCATGCTGTGGGTTAGCATATCACCATGCTTTCAAAGCTCCACCCATCAAAATTCTATTCATTCTCTGTAAATATGGTACTTATACAGCTTATAATCCTGGGATTCTTTTGAGAGTGAAAGAGGATGCTATTGATATTTACACAATATATGTAAACTGGGGCCGTCTGGGCTTACTTTGTATGTGCTACTCCTACCCACAGTCTTCATTCCACCAAGCCATGCGGTAGTCCATGAATAAGCAGGGAGCCTGTCACATTTTCTCTTTTCTATTTAGACACCTGGAGGAAAAAGTGGTGCTACTTATGGTCACATATCATGCTGAATCCCTCAATAAAGCTACTTTTGCCACTGCCTAAGTTTAGATATGAATTAATGGGACTAAACTGGGCATCATTTTTTCCTTCCTAATTTCAGCCTATTCTCTTGTTCTCTTTTAGCAAAATGCAACACAAAACCGAAAGAGCTAACCATACACAAGCACACTTTGTCCCAGTCCTAAATCCCTAACTCATGTCAGTAAAGTACAAGTGATATTGCCACAATTTCTCATTCATAGCCCTGCTGCATCTCATAAAGTCTTGTTTAGAAGATTGTACCTACTTGTTGACCCTTGGGAAGGCCTGAGAAGACCACTTGTATTTTTCAGTGATTTCGTCAGCTGTGTACATCTGTCAAAATCAAGTACACCAATGCTGTAGTATAAATGGCTAAATATTCTGCTTTTATTTGGGCCCTGGTTCAGTAGAATGACCACATAGTTTATTGAACCCCAAAGAGTGTAAAACTTAGCTTGGAAATTGTTTTCTTCTGTGTGAAGAAACCATGACAGTTCTGATGACTGTCATACTGATTTTGCTTCTCTCTATTAGCCTGGGAGAAAGGCCCTTCTGAAGACCGTATGTTTATTCTCATTCCATCTTTTAAAGCTTCTCCTTTACCTTAATTTTCATTTGGATAGATTCAGGAAATGCTGTAGCAGTTCTACTAATAAGAACATTAAAAAAAACCTCATAACTTCAAGGTTTAATGTTTCCTACTGATTAGTGTTTGTCTCTTGATTAAATTATATATTTTTTATAATGAGTTCCTCATTTTTCAGCAGTAACATATGGCAGAGTCATCCCTTGGTGTAGACTAAAGGCATTTATGGATTCCTGTCTGGGCAAAAAATGGAACTGCTTTGAACTTCAGGCTCTTGTATGAAAGAGATCTGTAGTAGTTTGTTACAGCTGCTGGAATGCAATATACCAGAAATGGAAAGACTTTTATAAAGGAAATTTATTATGTTTCAAGTTGACAGTTCTAGTGTCAAGAAAATGTCCAAACTAAGGCAGAAGCAAGAGGTTACCTCCACTCAAGAAAGGCTGATATTCTCATGTGAGGGTCACATATATGACTTTATCCTTTCCAACTACCATAAGCTTGAAACCCCAGGTGCAGAATCATACTTTGTACCCTCGAATCTGACATCCTTCAAGAACTCAAGCCCTGGGCGAACCTTTCTGGTGGCCAGCACATTGCAGTCTGTATGGATTCAGAAGGAAAAGCATATAGCATGGGCTGGGCTGGGTATGAGCAGCTGGGCCTTGGGGAGGGTGCTGAAGAGAAGAGCATATGCCCCTTCATTCCCAGGCTGCCTGATGTCTCCTCAATACTTGTGGGACCTCTATAGGGTATGCTGTGACCAAGGGATGGTCACCTTTTTGCCTAGGGCATGGGCATCAACTACTAGCTGGGCACAGGTCAGGATGAGGTTGCTTGGCGCCCTGTGAAGATGATGGGCAAACAGTTGGAGAACCGTATGGTCTTGTCCATTTTCAGAAGAGGCCAGCACACAGTCTTATTAGTGAAGGACAAGGAACGGAGCTTATGAAACCTCTGAGGGCCTGGCTCCAGCCCCCAGTCTCCCTCATGGAATAGGGAAGCAGTGACCACTACAGATCCCAGCAGCCTGCTCCCCAATCCCAAGTACTCTGTCCACTCTTTCTTTCCCATCAGCAGAACAGAATTCCTTTCTTCTCTGTCTTCCTCCTTTTGGGAATCATCATAGGACCTGCAGAAGAAGGGGAATGAAAGGAAGATGTGTGGGAGTTTGGGTCAGAAGGACCATTCTTCACTCCAGACCTATGTAGCTAGCCCTTTCTACTACATTACTACTTCCTGTGATTCTGAATAGCCCTGGCCTTGTCTCCTGCAAGAAACAAAAGTTCCTCCTCTGGGCATTTGGTGTCCACACTCTGAATAATTTGGGCTCCATCAAGCCTCATTGTAGTCATGTGCACTCTTCCTGTTTCTAGCTGTCCACAGGCAGACAAATGGTACAGTCTTCAGATCCAGCTGCCCTGGCTCTGCTTGGGGAAATGGAGAAGAGGCTGGACTACTCAGCCATGGACAACATTAAGCAGATATTCGGCTCTGAACAGGTGTTTGTGGGGAAAAGAGGACAGTGATCCTCCATGTGATGGAAAACCAATCCCCCAGAAGAACAAATCATTCTCCTGCCCCTCAGATATTGCCTGCTTGTGACACAACCCAGCTTGCTTCACCTGCAGCCAAGGGCCTGAACTCAGAAGGAAAACACTCCCAGCAGGACATGGTGTGAGGGGAGAAGAGGACAAAGAGTTTTATAAAATAACTTATAGCCATATTGAGAGAAGGTGGAGGGAGAAAGAGGGTTGAGGGGTTAGGGCTGGTCCAAAGAAAGGGAATTATCAGCTTGTACAGTGGCTGAGAAAATAGTTCTTTTAAAAGTAAAATATTTTGGAGGGGAGAGTGAATATTAAATATTAATATTTAATATTCAAATATTAAAATATTTGAATAAATTTAGAGTTTATTTGAAAAAAAAAAAGGCTGACGCTGTCCAGAACACCTCTGTCAGCTGGGAAGGCACATGGCTGGCATCTGCTGGTCCCTTTCTCCTGGGCTCTGTTGTTTTCAGCCTCTGTTTTCTGTGGGGGTTCCTAACTCAGCATATGTGGGCCTTCACATATGTGCTTCTGGGGACACAACTCTGAGTTTTGGCTTGCTTAACATCTCATTGGAAGGCACATGTTGATGTCTGCTGGGCCTTGCATCTCCAAACATCTGGGTCTCATGTTGGCTTTGTCAGCTCTGAAGCAATTGTTCTCCAAGTGTCTGCATCTGCCTGTCTTTGTCTGTGTCTGCATCTGCTCTGCTCTTTCTCCAAAATGCTTCCTCTTTTAAAGGACTCCAGTAAATTGATTAAGACCTGCCTCAAATGGGTGGAATCACATCTAATCATTAGGCCAAACCCAAAATTTGGTGTATCACATGTTAGTAGAGAGAATCTAATAAAAAATGTCCACCTTACAAGATTGAATCAGGATTGAAACATGTCTTTTCTGGGGCACATAATAGTTTCAAACTGGCACAAGGTCTAAAATGCTTAATACATACTTCTGTAACACCTCTTGCATGGCCTTTCAGAGGGAACAAGTTATCTTCTCATTGTTGAGAAATAGAGAGTGAAAATGCAGATACTGATGATGGATGGTATTTTAGTTTGTAACTAAACTAAAAGTTGTCAGTTTACAGTTCTAAGGCTGTGAAAATGTCCAAATTAAGACAAGGCTATAAAAATGTCTGAACTAAGGCACCCAGAGACAGCTGACTTGGCATAAAAAGGCCTGGACATTTGGGGTTTCTATCTGAACTGGAAAGGCACATGGTGTTGTCTGCTGACTTTCTCTCTAGGCTTCTCAATAGCTTCTCAGGGGGTATTTTCTTTATGCATCTCCAAAGGTTTCAGGCTTTGTGAGCTTTGTTGGCTCTGGTGGCTCTAAAGATTTTTCCAAAATGGTTCTCTCTCAAAGGGCTCCAGTGAGCAACCCCACCTTGAGTGGGTGGAGACAGATCTCCATGGAAACCACCTAAACAAAAGTTACTACCCACAACTGGGTGGGTCACATCTCCATGGAAACAAACAAACAAAAATCCCACTTAGCAATATTGAATGATGATTTAAGGACATAACTTTTCTGGGGTACATAATAGGTTCAAACCAGCACAGCTGTCTTTCCAAGGTCACTAAGGGACTCACCATCAAACTCGCCAAGTAGCCTGGGGACTTTAGTTCAAAGACTAGGATCTCCAAAGATGTTCCATTTCCAGCTGGTTTAGTAACTATGTAAAGTATCACAGTGGTGCACTTTTATTATTTGTTAGCACCAAACACACAAATATACTGGATGATTTTATATTTGTTTCTTTGTTACCTTTATCTTTACACTAGGTCAAGTAAATATTTTATGTTTCATATGATGCTCAGGGAAATCTGGGCCAGATTTTAGTTCAATTTATGGAGAGGCTAACAGGGTATGGTACCTGAAAGCTTTTTTTCCTCTGATTCTTCTATTCTGAATTTCAGAATTCTACATGTTCAAGGTAAGTACTGGATGAAAAAGGTATTTTCAGAGTAATTTAGGATAAATTGCTATATGAAGTTTTCTCTATTAGCACAGTTTCTTACACTAACTGGAGATCCAGACCCCTTTGCTGATCTTAGACTCTGCATCAGTAAAAGAGTCTGTCAAAGCATCTTTATGTGCAGTGCTTCTGGAAGAGGGCTGGGCCCAAGGAAGCCTCATTTGTCATGATCCCAGATTTCAATACTCAGTGACCTGTGACTTTAGTGGGAAGAAGATGAGTTTGGCTTAGGTGGGAGACAGCCTCATAGACTCTGATTGGGTGACCCCATGATGTGGTGTAGCATTTGAAGTGGCCTCAATCCTTGGTGGTTCCAAACTGTATGCAAAGCAAGAACTTGTCTATCCTTAGCATTTCAAAGCCCTAAGTGGCATATTGAAAAAGAATAAAACCCTGCCATAACACTTTAAGTGGTGCACTAAAAATTTAATCATGTAATACACAGATTCATGTTACAAAAAGGTAAATGAAAGGACTGGGCAAGCTTGTGCATCTAGCTGGCTGAATATTTTGAGGTATAGGGGGGTCAAAAAGCCTAGGGTCAGTCATGTTGTATTTGAATTTCTGTTACTGGAATATGTTATCATGGAATTTTATTGTATACGATTTTCCCCCTTGGCCTCCTTTGCCTCTCTTTCTCTCCCTTCCCTTATAATGTCCCAGAGCTGGATGACCAGACTTCTTTTTAATTTTTTTTTTTTGTTAAATCCTTTTCCTTCTGGTCTTCAGATGCAAAACCAAGCCTTAATAGGACTTAGGTATTTAGAGAAGGGATTCTCTAGAACATGAGAGAAACTGATCTTTTCCACTAAATATCAACCTTTGTATCTTAAAATGAGAGCCAAAGGAATTTATGAAAATTCTTTCTATTTTTACAGGCTTTCAAATGTATTGTCTTATTTCAAAATATTATTTTGTGTATCAGCCATGGAAAACAAAATTTTTCTCCTGGCATCCTTTCTGTTTCACTTCTAATCTTGATTCTAGAAACATATGGATAACTTTGTTAAAAAATAAGGCCACTTAATTATTTAAAAAATATTGTTCTCTGCTAGTATACTTAGTGAATCCCTCCACTTGAGACCTGTTTTATGTGCTCTAAGTGTGTATAAGGTTTTTGCAATCATTCTGAAATTCTGTGTATGTGTGTGCATATAAATATTGTTACAAGTGCTAATATTATTGAGAACCTACAATCTGTCAACCACTGTTCTAAGTGTTTTAAGTGCATAGTCTTAAGTAATGCAATTTGCTTGAAAATCCTGTGAGGTAAGCAACATTGTCATTCTCTTTTGGCAGATGTGGTGACTGGATTTCAGAATGATTAAATAATTTTTCCAAGGTCTATATGTAACAAGTGACAGAGCCAGAATTCAAAACTGGGTAGTTTGTGTTAACTCTAACTCCAATTTTATCTCCAAGTTGGACACTCTAACTACAATTCTATCATCTACATTCTACTGCCATAGCTAATAGGATATGTCATTCTGACTCCCTTAGGTAAAATTAAACTTTAGCCAACTGTAGATAGTAAGAAAACTTGCTGTGTTAGTCAGGGTTCTCTACAGAGATAGAACCAACAGGAGATATCTGTAAATATGAGATATATAGGGTGTTTCAGGAAACTGTGGGAATGAAGAGTCCAAAATCCATAGGCAGGCTATGAAGCTGGAGGTTCCAATGAAGGATCTAGATAAATTCCACAGGAGAGGCTCACTGTCTGAAGCAGTGAAAGAGTCTCTCTCTTTCCTTAAAAGCTTTTGGTTGATTGGATTATTTCATTGTGGGAGACATGCCTTGGTTGATCGCAGATGTAATCATTCACAGATGCAATAACAAACTGATAATTTAGTATACTAGCCTTCCAGTTTATCAGCCAGCCCCGAAATATCCTTACAGCCATGGTCAGGCCAGTGCTTGCTTGACCAGACAACTGGGCATAATCACTTGGCCAACTTAACCCCAGAACCTAACCATCACAGTTCACCCCTTGTCAACTTGGCAGCTATGCACATCACCTTGAAACAGCTTAATTTCCAAATAGAACTCAATAGCAGACATATATTTCACCTAACAATATCAACTGTCCCGTGTACAACTGGAAAAACACAGCATCTCTTCAGAATAGGCTGCAAATCCTTAGGTAACATTGACACTTAAGCTTCATAGTCCAATGACAAATACTATAACATGAACAATACAACTTATGTCACATGATAAGAGGAAAGAAGAGATTTGCTTTATGTAAAAATATAAACATACTCATAACAAAACAGGGAGAAAAAATTCATACAATCATAGTCCTTGTTTCTGCAACTGGTCATGTCATAGTACACATTTATTACTAAATGTCTTCTACTACACTTTCAATGTTCCCTTTATCCTGAGCAAGCAATTCAGCTGGTTGTAGCTCTTTGCCTAGTGAGGTGACCTAAAACTTCATTCCTGAAGTTTCTGGGCCACTGGTAGTCCTGCTTGAATTGGGTTGTTGCAGTTTTCCACTGACTTTAAACACAGGGCATGGTAGTATTAAGAGGTGCCCTAGGGCATCTCCTGTATTCCAGGAAAACTGTTCTTTACCTTCATTGTGCAGTTGCAGTCCTGTTTCCCCTTGATAGTAAGGGTCAGTCACCCCAGACGGAACAGTAATCCCTTTCATGCTTGTTGATTCAGTGGCATAGGAACCCCAAAGTGGCCAGGTGGCAGTCTTAACTTCTAGTTCAATGGAGTCATTGTTGTGTCTCCTGATAGTAGTACTCTTCCTTTTGGAACTAAGACCTATAGACCTGCAGAGCTTAAGGTTTCAGGGACAAGAAGCAAAAATTTTCCTAGTGGATCACTAGGGGTGATAATTAGTCGTGCCCCTCCCATTTCCACACCTTGATTCTTGGACCTGTGAATGGTGGCTATGGGAGAAATAGCACCATAGAGTGGATGCTGGTTCAGAGCATACGCAGTGTCCTAGAGAACATTGCTCCAGCCCTGCATGGTATTGCCACCTAGTTGCCACCAAAAGTGGGTCTTCAAAAGGCCATTCCACCATTCTATCAACCTAGCTGCCTCTGGATGATGGAGAACATATTTAAAAAAAGGAAGACACCCCAAAATGGGGGACCCTTAACTTCCAAAATACCTTCGGATTTGAGAATGCTGTTATTGTCATAATACCTGTAGATAGGCTGGGGCTGAGACAAAGGCAGGCATCCTTCTGCTGGAGTGAAGTAAACTTCTGGGTGACCAGAAGAACCACGTGTTTGACTATTTGCTGGATTTGGTCAATTGACACCCAAGTCTCAAGCTCACTCATTTATGTGCCTTCCAGTATTGTACAGACTGGAAAATTAAGAATTAATTTCCCCAAATCCTTTTCCTCTGGGATTCTGGAAGAGAATTATGTGTGTGCATTCGAGAGATTTGAAAAATGAAAGTGAGGTAGGTCATTCCTGCTGCTGTTTTAGCTGGCAAGTATAGCTGTACAGATGTGTTAGGAGGCAGATGCACTACCTTTGTTCACTAGCTTTGGGGGAGTCAACAGAGAGAGTTGCAGAGGTGGTAGTGGTGATCTTTTGATTCCACAACACGTGACTCACACCATACCCTGAACAACTGAACCCAGTCACCCACCCCTACTCCCCAAACTCCAAGCACCCCTGCCCCCTACCACCACCCAAATACAGCCCAACCCACCTCTCCTGCACCACTCCCGAGCACTACCTCCCCCTCCCTTTTCCCTGCAGGCCATTGTCAGTACATAAAGGCTGTGGGTGTTTACCTTCATACTCAGGCTACACACCCCCATAGAGTCACACAGCCTCACTACCCCCCCCCCCGCCAGCTCTGAGCATCAGTTTACAGCACTCTTAAACCCATGCATGCACTCAGACCCCAGTCATGATCCCTCAGCTCTGGGAACATCAGTATAAGGCACTCCTAGACTCGTTCATGTGCATGGCCCTCAGGCATGCTTTCCAGCTCTGAGAAATTGCTGACCTATGCAGCGGGTCATATCTGCCTCTGCCCACAAAGGTATAATGCCAACCTGCTGCCTATGCATGCACACAAAGGGCCAAGCACCTTAGAACACTGCACACCAGGATTATGACTACCAAGACTTTGTGCACCTGCACAGCTACATCCTCCCTAGCCACTGGGTGCCCACATTCACAAGCACCAGTGTAACATCCTTAACCTGAACCTACACCTGCCCTGCAATGCATAACTGCACTGTTGCATCCTGCCATATAGCATGCACTCTGCTGCACATCCATTCCACAAACACAAGTCTTTAGACTACTGAAAGAAATCAGCTCCCAAAGTAAATAAATCAAGATATTTACATGCGATGAAAATAACAAGATCTCTAAGCATATCACAATACAGAGAGATATAGCCCAGCCTAATGACCAAATTAAAACACCAGAGAAGATACAGGCATTGGAATAACTAATCAAAGATGTTCATACAACTCTACTTAATAAATAAGTGAGATGGCAAATGATAAAAAGGAAATCAAGAAGGTAGTAGAAGAGCATAAAGAGGAATTTAAAAGAATAAATAGAAAAATAGCAGATATCAAAGATTAAAGACTCTATTGAGTGAAACACACGAGAAAATGGATGACACTTGAGGACATTATGCTCAGTGAAATCAGCCAGACACAAAAGGATAGATACTGTATGATTCCACTTTTATGACCATGGTAAAGGTATAATCAGAGGCTTATAATACAGTATATAGGGGAATTAGAGACACATAGAAGCTAGAGAATGGTGAATAGTTAGCTAATGAGGTGGAACTCCAATGTAAGGGAACAGATAGGAGTGAAGGTGTTTCTCTAGAGGGTCCTTAAGTACTATTACCATATTGAAGATGAACAAGATTGAAAGGCATTGTATAGACCTATGTGTCCCACTGATTAACACTAGAAATATAAATTAGTTCTTGCAAGAATTACTTCAAAGGTATGATTCATATATAAAGAATGTTGTCCAGGGTACAGGGGGAAAATTGCTATTGCATGCTATGGCCTGTGTTCAAAAGGAAACTATCAGCACTGCCACAGCAACAGCAGAGGTAAATAATGGTGGAGGGACAAGAGTTAAGAGGAGGTTTAGATTTCCTATTTGGACAGGGAAGCATTTTCTTTCTCTTGGGAAAAATGAAATTATGTAGAATTGAGGATGTTGATGGACTGTGGACTTCTGGCACTCTACGTGATGCCTGATTAATGCAGTGACTGAGAAGTAGATTGGTGAATGATGGTGCATATTTATGAATGAACGTTGCACTGCTACAAAAAGGTATGAAGTCATTTGCTTGTGGCTCAAGAGCACATGAAGATATGCTTGTTTTCATAAGCTTGTGGGGAGCCACAAGCAAATGACTTAGTGCCAGTGAATGGGTATTTTCAATCTTAGATACCCATTTCTTACAATTTTCAGTAGTCAATTTTTCCACAGTATCTTTCTTATCAACTTTTACAACAAGCTGCATACCCTTACCCTCCTAATCCAGATGTGCTGATAGAAGTTCCTTGGACTTATGCTCCATGGCAACAAGAGCCCTTTCAGCCAGGACATTGAAAATAGTCTTCTGTCTACTGAAATAAAAGAAATTTAACAAGTTCTTCCAAAAAAAAAAAGGTATGAAGTTGTGAGGCATGCAATGATATGAATGAACAGGTGGGACATTTGGTGAGGAAAAATAAGCCAGAAACAAAAGAACAACAATGGTATGGTCTCCTTTAGAAAATGCTTATAAGAAAACAGTGGTCTAGATCGTAAGCTTTTATAGCAGACATGTTAAGCCTGGAGTGATAATTATTATTTCTGGATTTAGAAAGGCTGTTTTATACACACACACACATACACACACACACACACACACACACACACACACACACACACATATATATATATATCTGATATTTAGAGATAAGAATGAAGCCAATAAGGTTGGGGTTAAAGTAATTCAGAACACAGGAGTAAGGAAGACATTGTCTATATTTTGGAACCACACATACTCTTTGAGACCAAAGGCAGAAAGGTTTATTTGGTCTGGAACTGAAATTTTGTGTAGCACATAATCTAACTCAATCTGTCTGTATAGCTCATTTGAACAATTGAAGCACAGGGAGCTCAGAACGAAAAAGAGGTCCTTTAATCTTGTATAGATTAATGTAATGCTTGTATATATCTTGGAGTATATTAAGCAGATAATCAAAAAGTATTGGCAAAGTTCCTTGAGGGGTGGGAGAAAATATAGAACTGTTAAACTTTACCATCAAGGAATTTCTTGATACTGTGTCAAACTTTAGGGACACCCAAATCAATAGACCATGCCCTTGATCCTGAGGCTTATGCTTGCAAAGCTTATGTAGGTAGCAGAGAAGTTTAGACTACCTAAAGGTATGCCTAACAGTTACTTCTGGAGGGCCTCTTTTGTTGCTCAGATGTGGCCTCAGTCTCTAAGCCCAACTCTACATGTAAAATCATTGCCCTTCCCCCTATGTGGGACAGGACATCCAGGGGTGAAAGTCTCCCTGGTGATATGGGAGATGGCTCCCAGGAATGAATCTGGCCCTGACACAGTGGGATCAACAATTCCATCCTGACCAAAAGAGGGAAAAAAATGTAACTAATATAGTATCAATGGCAGAGAGAGTTCAAATAGAGTCAAGAGGCTACTCTGGAGATTGCTCGGGCAATATATGATTCCACAAGGGTTCCATGCAATAGTGTAACTGTCCAGATGCCTATAACTTCGAGATGGGTCCCTGGACTAGAGAAATCCTGAAACCTAGAGAGCCCAACCTCTCCAGAACATCAGATAGTTCCATCTCCCTATCCCATATTAGTGACAGACCCTCCCAACATGAAAAAGTTAGAATGATCATAGCCCAAACACCCCTAAACAGAGGGATGGAAAGAGCAAAAGTGATGGTGGGGTTATACAGAGAAGATAGGATTTAACAAATGAATATGTTTGCTGAATCATTAGATTGATATATCTTTTAGTCTCCAGTATCTTAGAGAAGCTAGAAGACAAAACTTAATATTTTGGAATTGTAACCCATTGTCATGGTCAGGTTCATGTGTCAACTTAGCCAGGCAGTGGTACCTATCTGTCTGGTTGGGCAAGTGCTGGCCTGTCTGTTGCTATGAGGACATTTCATAGAATTAAATCATGATCATGTCAGTTGCATCCACAGCTGATTCCATTTATATCAGCCTGGAGTTGTGCCTTCTGCAACGAGTAATGCTTAATCTAATCACTGGAAACCTTTTAAGGAGAATTCAGAAGAGACAGACATTCCTCTTTTGCTTTGGCTAGTGAGCCTCTCTGTGGTGTTTGTTCAGACCCTTCATTGCAATCATCAGCTTCACAGTCTGCCCTCCAGATTTTGGACTCTATGTTCCCATGGTTACATGAGACACCTTTATAAATTTTATATCTACAGATATTTCCTGCTGATTCTGTTTCTGTAGAGAACCCTAACTAATACAGCTTGGTACCAAGAGTGGGGTGGTTCTTCAGAAACAGAAACTTAAAAGCTGGTTGTGCTGGTTTAAAAGGATGTATGCCCCCTAGAAAAGCCATGTTTTAACCAAAATCCCATTTCATAAACATAGAATAATCCCTATTCAATACTGTATGTTTGAACTGTAATCAGATCATCTCCCTGGATGATGTGGTTTAGTCAAGAGTGGTTGTTAAACTGGATTAGGTCATGACATGTCTCCACCCATTTGGGTGTGTCTTGATTGGTTTATTGGGGTCCTATAAAAGAGGAAATGTTTTGGAGAATGGGAGATTCAGAGAGAGCAGCACCACAGAGCAGAGTCCACGAGCCAGTTACCTTTGGGGATGAGGAAGGAAAATGCCTTCTGGGGAGCTACATGAAACCAGAAGCCAGGAGAGAAAGCTAGCAGATGATGCCGTTTTCACCATGTGCCTTTCCAGCTGAAAGAGAAGGCCTGACTGTGTTCACTATGTGCCTTCTCAATTGAGAGAGAGACTGTGAACTTCATTGGTCTTCTTGAATCAAGGTATCTTTCCCTGAATGCCTGTGATTGGACATTTCTACAGACTTGCTTTAATTGGGACATTTTCTCAGCCTTAGAACTGTAAACTAGTAACTCATTAAATTTCCCTTTTTAAAAGCCATTCCATTTCTGGTATATTGCATTCCGGCAGCTAGCAAACCAGAACACTAGTTTTTACAATTGGTTTTCTACTCCAACTGGAATCAAAGGCACTAAGGACTCTGATTCCTGTAATCAGAATTATACTGTCTATCCATGGAGTGAGTAGGCAAAAAGGATACTTAAAATATCACATTGGATTATTCTAATGCTTCACTTGTATGAAGTCAGGCTCTAGGGGATGATGTTTTTGACACCGTTACAGAGTTTTGTGGAAATAGGAGGTATAGAGATGTTGATGATTAATGAATGAAAGGGATGGGTTTAAGGCTTCAAATGGGAAGCTTACGCGCTGTCTGATGGATGTAAACGTTTTCATGAGTGTCCTGAAGGAAAATCTTATTTCCTGTAGCCATAAACTTGAGATTTCTGAAATTCAGACTCAGAATCTTATTGTTAGAGTTGTAATTTTACAACATAAACTGAAATCTCAATCTTGCATTATGTTTGCCGTTAAAGTGAAGGCACTGATTGGAAATGAGTGGGACCCTGAAAAATGGGATGGTGACATATGGATTGATCATGATGTCAGTGAAGAGGATGAAACCCTAGGTCATGATGAGTCTTCTTTAGATCACCCTGTAATATAGTATGCCCTGAGGACATAGCTGCCCCACCTCCAGTCTGCCTTGAGGAGTTGGCCATCCAACCTCTACCTGAAGGGATTAGCCCTAGAGTGATTAATCATGTTTCATCAGATGAAACTGCAAATGAATGCCCTGAAGCAAATGGCTTGGAAGACACTTCTATTTCTTTTCATAACCCAACCCCACAACCTCTCATTTCTTCCAGACCTAAAACTCGACAAAAGTCACAACAGGCACAAAAATCACAAAGGTGAGCTACAAAGTATCATACGTGAGGAAGTACAGTATACTCCAAAAGAACTGTGTGAGTTTTCCAATACATATAGACAGAAATCAGGGCAATATGTGTGACAATGGATTTTAAGGGTGTGGGATAATGGTGGGAGGAATATAAAGCTGGATCAGGCTGAATTTATTGATATGGGCCCACAAGGCAGAGATTCTGCATTCAATGATATAGCTCAAGTGGTTAGAAAAGGCATTAACAGTTTGTTTGAATGGTTGACTGAAACATGAATCAAAAGGTGGCTGACATTAGCTGAGGTTGAACTGCCAGAACTACTCTGGTATAATGTAGATGAGGGGATCCACATGCTTAGAGAGGTTGGAATGTTAGAGTGGAGTTATTATGCAAAGCCTGCTTTTACACTCCAGGAATGTCCAGATGATGCACCTTTAATCAGAGCTGTGAGAAATAAATGTGTGAGACTAGCACCATCATCCCTGAAGAGCTCTGTAGTTGCCCTTCTCTGTAGGTCAGATATTACTGTGGGAACTGCTGTCACTGACCTGGAATCCTTAAACACAACAAGGATGACCGATCCCGAGTTAGCAGAAGCCAAGTGGCAGCACTTACTCGCCAAAGACACAAGGTGGATGCGGCTATCCTAATAGCAGACTCAAAGCAGGAGTCAAAATAATCTGACTCGCAGAGACTTGTGGCATTGGCTAGTAAATCACAGGGTACCTAGAAGTACAATAGATGGGCTGCCTACTAAATTCCTGCTTGAGCTGTATAAACAAAAGAGTTCTAGGTCAAGTGAACAGAAGTCTAACTTGAATTACAAAAACAGAGAGTTATGGCCCCTTAATCAATTTCCAGATTTGACAGTTTCAGATCCACAGCCCCTCAAATAAGGGAGAAGCCAGGTCCTTCTAGGAGAGGACCCTGTTACACTACCACAAATTTATACTGTTAATCTTCCTCCAAGCCTTCCCCAAGGAAACCGATGGCATCTTACCAGGATAACTGTGCATTAGGGAAATGGAAATGCTCAACTATTTCAGGGATTATTAGACACTGGTTCAGAAGTGACATTAATTCCAGGGGCCCAAAATGTCACTCTGGTCCACAAGTCAGAGTAGGGGCTTACAAGATGATTGATGGAGTTTTAGTTCAGGTATGTCTCATAGTGGCCCCAGAACCTAATCTATAGTTATTTCCCCAGTACAGAATGCAAAATTGGAGTAGACATACTGAGCAACTGGCAGAATCCCCATGTTGACTCTCTAACTTGTGGAGTGAGGGCTGTTATGGTGGGAAAGCCCTAGTGGAAGCCACTAGAACTGCCTCTACCTAGAAAAATAGTAAATCAGAATCAATACTGGATTCCTGGGGGGATTGCAGAGATTACTGCCACTCTCAAAGGATGCAGGGGTGGTGATTCCCACCATATCCCCTTCAGCTCTCCTATTTAGCTTGTGCAGAAAACAGGTGGGTATTGGAGGATGACAGTGGATTATTGTAAACTCTCCCAAGTGTTAACTCCAATTGTAGCTGCTGTTCCAGATGTGGTATCATTGCTTGAGCAAATCAATACATCCCCTGGTACCTGGTATGCAACTATTGATCTGACAAATGCTTTTTTCTCAATAGCTGTTAGTAAGGACCACCAGAAACAGTTTGCATTCAGCTGGCAAGGTCAGCAATATACTTTTAGTGTCCTACTTCAGGGGTATATAAACTCTCCAGGCTTATGTCATAATCTTGTCCGCAGGGACCTTAATGATTTCTTTCTCCCACAAGGCATCACACTGGTCCATTATATTGATGATATCATGCTGATTGGACCTAGTGAGCAAGAAGTAGAAACTACTCTAGACTTACTGGTAAGGCATTTTTGTGTCAGAGGAGGGAAGACAAATCCAATAGAAATACAGGAGCCTTCCACCTCAGTGAAATTTCTAGGTGTCCAGTGGCATGGGGCATGTAAGATATCCCTTCTAAACTGAAGGATTAGTTGCTGCATCTGGCCCCTCCTATGACCAAAAAGGAGGCACAATGCCTAGTTGGTCTTTTTGGATTTTGTTGACAACGTATTCCTCATTTGGGTGTGATACTCTGGCCCACTTATCAAGTGAACAGAAAAGCTGCTAATTTTGAGTGGGGACCTGAACAAGAGGAGGCTCTGTGACAGGTCCAGGCTGCTGTACAAACTGCTCTGCCACTTGGGCAATATGATCCAGCAGATCCAATAGTGCTGGAAGTGTCAGTGGCAAATACAGATGCTGATTGGAGCTTTTGGTAGGTCCTTACAGGAGAATCACAGCACAGACCCTTAGGATTTTGGAGCAAAGCCTTACCATCTGCTGCAGATAACTACTCTCCTTTTGAGAAACAGCTTTTGGCCTGCCACTGGGGCTTAGTGGAGACTGAACATTTAACCATGGGCCACGAAGTTACCATAAGACCTGAGTTGCCTATCATGAGCTGGGTGTTACCTGACCCACCAAGCCATGAAGTTGGGCATGCACAGCAGCACTCTATTGTAAAATGGAAATTATATTTACAAGATAGAGCCAGAGCAGGTCCCGAAGGCACAAGTAAGTTACATGAAGAAGTGGCCCAAATGCCCATGGTCTCCACTCCTGCCACATTACCTTCTCTTTCCCAGACCAAAGCTTGTGGTCTCTCGGAGAGTTCCTTACAGTGAATTGACTGAGGAAGAGAAAACTCAGGCCTGGTTTACAGATGGTTCAGCATGATTTGCAGGTACCACCTGAAAGTGGACAGCTGCAGCATTACAACCCCTTTCTGGGGTGTCCTTGAAGGACAGTGCTGAAAGGAAATCTTCCCAGTGGGCAGAACTTCAAGCAATGCACCTGGTTGTTCATTTTGCTTGGAAAGGAAACTGGCCAGAGGTGCATTTGTACACTGACTCATGGGTTGTTCTAATGGTTTGACTGGATGGTCAGGGACTTGGAAAGACCATAATTGGAAAATTGGTGACAAAGAAATCTGGAAAGAGGTATGTGGATAGACCTTTCTGAGTGGGCTAAAACATGGAGATATTTGTGTCCCATCTGAATGTGCACAGCAGGGTGACTTCAGCAGAAGAAGGTTTTAATAATCAAGTGGATAAGATGACCCATTCTGTGGATACCAGTCCGCCTCTTTCCCCAGCATTTCCTGTCATTGCTCAATGGGCTCATGAACAAAGTAGTCATGGTGGTTGGTATGGAGGTTATGCATAGGCTTAGCAACATGGACTTCCACTCACCATAGCTGATTGGCTCCAGTAACTACTGAGTGCCCAATCTGCCAGCAGCAGAGACCCACAGTCAATCTCCAATATGGTACCATTCCCCGAGCTGACCAGTTGGCTACATGGTGGCAGGTTGATTACATTGGACCACTTCTTTCATGGAAGGGGCAATGATTTGCTCTAAATCATTAGACACATACTCTGGATATGGGTTTTCTTTCCCTGCATGCAATACTTCTGCCAAAGCTACCATCTGTGGACTTACAGAATGTGTTATCCATTGTCATGGCATTCCACACAGCATTGCTTCTGATCAAGGAACACACTTCACAGCAAATGAAGTGTGGGAATGGGCACATGCTCATGGAATTATCCAGTCTTACCAATTTGAAAACTCAATTATGGTGCCAATTATGTGGCAATACCTTGAAAGGCTAGGGTAATGTTCTCCAGGAAGTTGTGTATGCTCTGAATCAGTATCCACTGTATGGTGTTGTTTCTCCCATAGCCAGGATCCACGGGTCCAGGAACCAAGGAGTGGAAATGGGAGTGGCACCACTCACTATTACCCCTAGTGATCCACTAAGAAAATTTTTGCTTCCTCACCCTGCTATCTTGAGCTTTGCTAGTCTATAGGTTTTATTTCCAAAAGGGGTAGTGCTTCCACCAGGAGAAACAACGGTTCCATTGAACTGGAATCTAAGACTGCTACTTGGTCACTTTCGGCTACTCATATTCCTGAATCAACAAGCCAAGAGGAGAGTTACATTACTGGCTTGGACAATTGATCCTGACTATCAGGGAGAAATAGGACTGCAACTACACAATGGAGACAAAGAAGGGTTTTCCTGGAATGTAGGAGATCCCCTAGGGCGTCTTAGTACTGTCATGCCCTATGATTAAAATCATTGGAAAATTGCAACAACCCAATCCAGTCAGGACTGCCAATGGCTCTGAAACTTCAGGAATGAAGGTTTGGGTCACCCCACCAGGCAAAGAACCATGGCCAGCTGAGGTGCTTGCTGAGGGTAAAGGGAACATGGAATGAGTAGTGGAAGAAGGTAGTGATAAATATGAACTAAAAGCACATGACCAGTTACAGAAATGAAGACTACAATGCTGTTTTGTTCATGTCATAGTATTTAAGTTATAAGATATCAAGTTTCAGAATGAATATTAGCCAAGAACTTGCACCTTATTCTGGGGAGATTTAATATATTTCTGGTTGTATGCAGGACAATTGAATATTGTTAGGTGAAGAAAAATTGTGCCTTTTATTGTTTTCTATTAAGAAATTAAGTATGATTAAAGGTGATGTGTATAGCTGCCTAATTGAAAAAGGGGTGGACTGTAATGGTCAGGTTCATGTGTCAACTTGGGCCAGGTAGTGGTACCCATTTGTCTGTTTGGGCAAGTGCTCTGGCTGTCTGTTGCTATGAGAACATTTCATAGAATTAAATCATGATCATGTCAGCTGCATCCACCACTGATTTCATTTGTAATCAGCCAAGGGGAGTGTCTTTTGCAGAGTGATGCTTAATCTAATCACCGGAAGTCTTTTAAAGTGAATTCAGGAGAGATAGGCTCTCTTCCTGCCTCAGCTGATGAATCTCTCCTGTGGAGTTCATACAGACCCTTCATCAGAGTCCTCAGTTTCACAGCTTGCCCTATGAATTTTGGACTGTACATTCCCATGGTCACGTGAGACACTTTTATAAATTTTAATTCTATGGAGATTTCCTGCTGAATCTGTTTCTCTAGAGAACCCTAACTAATACATCCATGTCAAACTCTGAAATATGTTCTACAACTAATTGTGGTGCTGTGCTTTGAAATTTATTGCTTTTTTTTGCATAAATGTCATTTTTCACAAAAAAGAAAAAAGTCCATTGTGTTGATAAGAAATATTTATGCGTTGTAGCATATTCTGGAGTAGCTAGAAGGAAAAAACTAAGAGGATCATATTGCAGCCCGTGAAAAACTCTGTGATCTGTCCTGTAAATACTTGTTGAGGGGTTCTTTGGGAACTACTGTTTTTTTTTATCTCCTTGCTTTGTATAAATGATATATTATACAATAAAAAGGTATATACAAAAAGACTGTGCGGTAGTATGGCTGTGATCAGAAAACTTCTGTGCTTCCCCTAAAAAATTTCATCTCTTAAAATTTTAGGGTTGATGTAGTACAAATTTGGTCCCATGGTTGCTAAATTATAACATGAGTTTAATATACAGCCTTACCAGATTGCTTTTTGTGTGTGAGTGTTTGGACATTAATTGATTAGGAAAGACTGGGATGTTAAAAATTGGGATGGGAGCACTTAGGTGGTTTAGGATGAATTTGGGTAGCCTGAACAATGAAACTCCTCTGGGTTTTGTGTGTGTCAAGAGAGAGACTTGCAGAAGTATTGGAAATCTCTTTATTCCTGGATGGAGCTTCAGCACTGTGTTGCTAATTATCAAATGTGGTTCCTCCTTCCTTTCCATGGATCTGGTCATTTATTGGCAGACAATTTGTAAAGACTCTCTTGATGCAGTTATCTTGCTAAGTCAGTGTCAGCTCTCCTCATGTCACATCCCTGCCATTTCTGAATTACCTTGACATAAATCAATATCAGCATATCCCAGGGGCGTTTACAAAGTCTGATCCTGAGGGAAAATCTTCTTATATTTAGCAGTGAAAAGAAGTGCCAAATATTAACAAAGACTAGGAAAAAATGTATAAGAAAGGATATTATGTGTGCTAGACCAGAAAGGAAAGACTTTAACTTTACATTGGGCTGAGTTTAAGGATATGGGTAAACAGTTAAGATATTCTGAATTCAGGGTGTCAATTCAAGGAAATAAGAATTGTTCTAACAATTTGGAAATAGCCATCAGTTGCTACTTTAGAATTCTTGTGTAAGGACTAACTATCCTCATTCTGATGTGATTGAAGTGTTGAGATCCAAGACTCACAAGCACAGCAGTGTGATGGGTGGACCACTAGTCTTAAATGCCAACATAGCATTTTACCTGAATAGATAATCTTATGTGCTTGGCCATAGCCATTTTCTGTGGAATTTTACAGGAGACTATCCTACTGCTGGGAGTCAATCTTGGGAAAATTAATCCTTATCTTTTTTTTCTTCAATAGAGAAGTTACAGGTTTTCAGAACAATCTCACTCAAAATACAGGATTCCCATATACCATCCCACTAGCAACACTTTGTGCTGGTTTGGAACCTTTGTTACTGTTGATGATAGGACATTTAATAATTGTATGAAAATTAAAGTCCATGGTTTAACTTAGAGTTCACTGTTTGTGTAGTGTAGTTCCATGGACTTCAAAAAATTTATTCTATTACCATATATACATTCTATCATATTTGGATATATAGCTCAGTGCTATTAACTGCACAATGTTGTGCTACCATCACCATGATCTGTCACCAAAACATTTCCATCATTCCAAATAGGAACACTATACATTTTAAAACAGTTTTATTAACACACCATACAATACATCCTAAGTGTATAATCAATGGCTCTTTGTGTAATCATATAGTTATGTATTCACCACCATAATCAATATGAAAACTTTCCCACTTCTTCAGGGAAAAAAAAACCCATACCCTTCCCTTATATCCCTTTATTATTGACATTTAACTTTGGTATAGTTCCTTTGTTGCAATTAATGAAAGAATATTACAATTTTACTCTTAACTATAAGACTTTAGGTTGCATTAATTGTATTTCTTACCATATACCGCCCCATTATTGACACCTTATAAAGGTAACATATATTTGTTGTAGGTCATATAAAATTTTTCTTATATTTGTATGATTAATCATCATCATCATTCACTCAAGGTTTTGCTTAGTTATATAGTCCCAATTTTTATCCTCTAGCTTTCCTTCTGGTGACATACATATCCCTAGTCATCCTCTCTCAACCATTTTCACATCTATCTCTGTCAATTACATTTGCAATATTGTGCTACTATCACATAGTATTATATTATCCATTTCTGAGTCTTTACAATCAACCTTATTAAACATTCTGTACTCATTAAGCATCAATTGCCCAATTACTACCCTCTTTCTATCTCTGGAGAACTTATACTCTGGAATTTAACTTTCAGAGTTTTCTCATAGATAGTTCATATTAGTAAGACTATACAGTATTTGTCCTTTGTTTCTGGATTATTTCATTCAACATAATGACCTCAAGGCTCATCCACATTGTTGCATTCATTATGAATTCCTTCCTTTCTGCTGCATAATATTCCATCGTATATATATATGTTGTTGATGCAACATTCAGGCTGTTTCTATCTATTGCCAATTATGAATAATGTCACTATAAATATTTGTGCAACAGTCTATTCATTCCCTAGTATAGGGATTGACAGATTATATGGTAATTCTACACTGAGCTTCCTGAGGAACCGGCAAAGTGCCATCAAGAGTGGCTGTACCATTGCTCATTCCTATCCAATCATGAATATTTCTTTCTCTACATGTTCCCTGGTCTTTTTAAATTTTTTTTTTTGATAATTGTCACTCAAGTAGATGTGTAATGGTATCTCATTGTGGTTTTGGTTTACTTTTTCCTACTAGCTAGTGAAATCTAGCATCCCTTTATATGCTTTTTAGCCATTTATATTTCCTCTGTCCATGTCTTTTGCCTATTTTTAAATTGGGTTATTTGGGTTTTTTGTTATTTAAGTGTAGGATTTATTTATATATTTTAGATATTAAACTCTTGTCACATATTTGGTTTCTGAATATTCTTACCCATTGAGAAGGCTGCCTTTTTACTTTATTGACAAAGTCTTTTGATGCAAAAAAGTTTTCAATTTTGAGGAGATTTCATTTAATATTTCTTCTTTCATTGTACCTTCAGGTATAAGGTCAAGGAAACCCCTCCTACCACAAGATCCTTATATTTTCTTCTAAAAATTTTATGGTCTTAGCTCTAATATTTAAGTCTTTGATCCATGTATGACTCAGGGTTCTCTAGAGAAATAGAACTAATAGGAGATATCTGTAAATATGAGATGGATAAAAGTGTCTCATGCAACTGTGGGGATGCAAGAATCCACAACATATAAGTTAGTCTGTTAGGCTGGCAACTCTAAAGAAGTTCCTTGATGATCTCTACAGTAGAGGTTGGCTGGCTGAAGAAGGAATGAAAATTCTCTCTCCTTCCTTAAGTCTTCAATTGATTGGCTCAAATCTAACTGATTGGATTCTTTCATGTGTGGAAGACACACCCTTAGTTGATCACAGATGCAATCAGTCACAGATGCAATCAACTGACTGGTGATTAATAAACAAACCTTCTGGGTTTCAATCAGTCATAAAATATCCTTGCAGTAATAGTTGGGCTAGTGCTTGCCTGACCAGGTTGGGCACTATCACTTGGCCAAGCTGACACCTGAACCTAACCATCACAATTCATTTTGAGTCAATTTTTGTATAATTTTGTATAGGGATCCTCTTTCATTCTTTTATATATATATATATCCAGTTCTCCAAGCATCATTTGTTGAAAAAGCTGAGAACCCTACACACTTTAAGCCTTAACATCCCATTCCTTATCTTCACCTCATCCCCTCATAACCCATGTTCTAGATTTTAACCCTATGAGTTTGCTTGTTATAATTGCTTCAAAATCGGTGAGATCATACAATATTTTTCATTTTGTGTCTGGCTTATTTCACTTAACATGATGTTTTCCAGTTTCATCATGCTGTTGCATGTATTAGCATGTCATTCCTTTTTTATGGTTGAATAATATTCCATTGTATGTATATAACACATATTGTTCATCCATTCGTTGGTTGATGGACCTTGGTTGTTTCTATCTTTTGGCAATTGTGAATAATTCCACTATGGATAGTGGTGTGCAAATATCTTATAGAGTCCCTACTTTCAATTCTTTTGGGTATATACCTTGTAATGGAATTGCTGGGTCATATTGAGTTTCTATACTTTGATTTCTGAGGAAACACCACTGTCTTCCACAGAGAATGCACCACTTTACATTGCCATCAGCAGTGAATGAATGTTCTTATTTCTTTGCATCTTCCATTATTTTCTGTTCTTTTCTTTTTAGTAGCAGTCATTCTAAAGGATGTGAAATGATTTCTTATTGTGGAGGATTTGCATTTCCCTGATAGCTAATGATGTTGAGCTTCTTTTCATTTACTTTTTTTTCATAAAACTTTCTCATTTAATAAAGACTTTGTTGTTGTTAAGAGGAATACTGTATACATATCAATCTTGAATTTCAAGCTTTAATTTCAGGTGTATTTTACCATAACTAACAGCATAAAAACATTGAAGATTCATGCTAAAGACATTTGCCACAATTTGATTTGGCCACTGTAACCTCATTTTTATGCCCCCAAAGCACTTGAAATGATTGAAGATTTAAGGGATGATTTTATGGACTGGGTGGTAAGGATGATGCAGGAAAACATGGGGCTTAACAAGTTAGAGACTACATCATAGGAAGATGGAAAAGAATCAACAGTTGGGTTCAGGAGGGCAGAAAAGAGGAAGAAGGGGAAAGAGATCAGAGGACACTTTCTCTCTTGATTACCCTTCTCCTGGAGACCTTCCCCAGTGATCACCTGTTCTAGTTTGCTAGTTGCCAGAATGCAATATACCAGAAATGGAATGACTTTTACAAAGGGGAATTTAATAAGTTTCTAGTTTACAGTACTAAGGCTGAGAAAATGTCCCAATTGAAACAAGTCTATAGAAATATCCAATCAAAGGCATCCATCCAGGGGAAGATACCTTGATCCAAGAAAGCCAATGAAGTTCAGGTTTCTCTCTCAAGTGAGAAGCATATGGTTAACACAGTCAGGGCTTCTCTCTCAGCTGGAAGGGCAAATGGTGAGCATGGCACTATCTGCTAGCTTTCTCTCCTGGCTTCCTGTTTCATGAAGCTCTCCAGGAGGCATTTTCCTTCTTCATCTCCAGAGATCGCTGGCTCATGGACTCTGCTTCATGGTGCTGCAGCATTCTATGCTCTTTCCAAATCTCCTTCATTCTCCAATATGTTTCCTCTTTTATAGGGCTCCAGAAACTTATCAGGACCCACCCAAATGGGTGGAGACATGTCATCACCTAATCCAGTTTAACAACCACTCTTGATTAAATCACACCTCCAGAGTCATGATCTGATTACAGTTTCAAACATACAGTACTGAATAGGGATTATTCTACCTTTATGAAATGGGATTTAGATTAAAACATGGCTTTTATAGGGGACATACATCCTTTCAAACCAGCCCACCACCCTCCTCTCCACTGCAATCTAACCCTCACTCCTTCCCATTTCTGGTGAAAAGCAACCAAGCACGGGGCAGAGTTAGGAATGCAGAACTTAAATCAGAAGAAGACTTACAAGAGTTGGGCCAAAGGAAGCTCTTCCTTTACTCACCAAGACCATCCATTACTCACCAAAACTCTCTCCCCACCAAGTCTTCTCTTTACTTGATATGCCTCTATTTCCTGCCTGTCCCCTCCTACATCCAAGTAGGAATCACTCTTGTAATGAAATCAGATAGAGGGTAAGAAGAAAAGACCTGCATTAGACTTTTCATAATGATAGAATTTACAAGCAGAAACTTAGTACTTATTTCTGTCCATTATTTAGTTTTTCTTTACTGTTGATTTTATATTTTCTACATAGGATAAATACTCTGCAATAATAATTTGTTCATCTTCCAGAGTTGAGTCAAGATAATCATCTTCATGTTCTGGAATATCTTCCAATATTTCATTGACTACCTGTCTCCATATCTCCATCTGTTGAGGCACTAGAAGTACCTGCAGAACCTGAAGGGGAGGTGGATGATGGTGTTGATGAAGAATCTTCCACTGAGAACTGTAGGTCAGGGGGAGGACTGCCTCCATTGTGCGCCAGGGTCTGAGCTGTCAGCTGGATGTTCCCCCTGAACACTCTCAGTGCAGCTTCAGCAGCTACAGCATCAAAACCCATGCAGACCAGGTGGTCAATGTTTTCCTGGGGAGGACTTTCTTGATGATTGTTAGTTTCAGGATCTGAATTATTTAACCACCACATATGAGGATTACTGAGAAGAATCTTCAGCGCTTCATCCAGGTTTCCGCTTGCCTGATGGAGGACCTGTTTGGCTGCATGAATGGAGTAGCCCATTTCTTTCAGAGTTTATGTTCTCTAGGTGGCATCTTTTCTTTTCTTTTTCCTCTTTCCTTATTTGAGACAGTTCCTCTCTGAGGTTGGTAATGTGAGTGGCCGCATGGTCCACATTATGCTTGTAAGCCAAGCCAGGCTTCCTGGGCAGTAAAGTCCAACTGCAACAAATTGTGAACTTTTAATGGATCAATATATAGCTCTTTAAAAAGCTGACATGCCTTGTTGAGATACTCACAAGCCTCTTCACCCATTTCCACTATAATAGTTTTGGATACCCTGAAGCAAGTAAAGTCTTAGGAACAATATCTTCTCTTTCCCACAATTTTATTTTATATAGACCAGTCTCTGATGATTTTCTCCATAACAATTTTTAAAGCATTTCTGGGCCAAGTTTAATTTTGTTTTTTCTGCATCAAGGCATTCCAGTTGTTCCAAGTGGAAGTAACACCACGCTATATCTAGCTGGAGTACTGCATAGTTATCTACTGTATCCAGTAGCCCTCTGCAACACTCATAGAAATATTTGTCAGTGTCCAACAGACATGGCAATGCTATTCCATATTCTTTTCTTTTCAGGAAAGCTCTGCCCTTCTTATGATATCCCATAGCTAACATGAGGGCTCTTCTTTCTGATGGGGGAGTTCTGATTGATCTGCCTGTTTGGTTAGCTATATCTAAGTAGGGTATAGATTCTGGATCCACCACCATCTCAGCTCTCTCTGCCAGCATTTCCAGTCCTCTCTTAGTTCTCTGTGTTCTTTTTTCTTTTAATTTGGCTTCATTTTGCTCTTCTTCTACCTGAAAGTTTTTTTTTTTCCCATCTTCTTCCGACTGCTTTAATTTGAGTACCATTGCTTTCACATTGTATTGTCACTGTTGTTCTTCAAGCGTTTTCGCTAGTTGAAGCTGTTTCTTATTTATTACAATTTTGATAGAATTTTCTTGAAATCCAAAGATTTCAGCTATTTTAGACCTCAGTTCCCCGCCAGTGATGTGCAATCGGGTCTTCAACAAGTTTTTCCTATCTTTTCTTAGTCTTGGACATAAAAATACCTAAATTATAATTTTCATTTCCTGTTCTATGTTCAATTGCTTTGCAATGTATTTCTTCTATTATCTTTTCAATCTCATTTTCACAACATTCTAGCTTGTCAGAGTATTTCTTAGCAAGGCCCTTCAATGCCAAACCAACCTCTTTATTTTCATGTCTATGGAGGTTTCCAAAATTGAATTCTGTCTTCCCTTAAAAACTGGGCCAATTTCACTTGAAGGTATGTATTTCTTTTGTGCCATCCTGTGCCACTCCAGATGAACCCAGATTCCGACTCTGCACAGCCCTCACGCCCAAGGAGGAGGGGTGGGGGAGGCTTTTCTTGTACTTTTTTTTTGGCTATTTTTGTATCTTTTTTGGAGATATGTCTGTTCAAGTTGTTTGCCAACTTTTAAATTAGGTTGTATATCTTTTTGTGTTAAGTTGAATTATTTCTTTGTATATTCCGAATATTAATCCTTTATCAGATATGTGTTTTCCAAATAATTTCTATCATTGTGTCAGTTATTTTATTTTCACATTAGACTCCCTTGAGAAACAAAAATGTTTACTTTTGATGATGTCCCTTTTATCTATTTTTTCTCTTTCTCTGCTTGTGCTTTAGGCATAACCTCTAAGAAAATAATGCCTAACATGTGGTCCTGAAGATGCTTCTTTCCATTTTCTTCTTGGAGTTTGATAGCTCTAGCTCTTATATTAAGGTCTTGGTCAATTTTTTTTTTTCATTTTTTTTTTTATTAAAAAAAGAATTAACAAAACAATTAGAAATCATTTCAATGTACATGTACAATCAGTAATTCTTAATAACATCACATAGTTGCATATTCATCATTTCTTAGTACATTTGCATCGATTTAGAAAAAGAAATAAAAAGACAACAGAATAAGAATTAAAACGATAATAGAAAGAAAAAAAAAACAAAAAAAACAAAAACAAAAAACCTATACCTCACATGCAGCTTCATTCAGTGTTTTAACATAATTGCATTACAATTGGGTAGTATTGTGCTGTCCATTTCTGAGTTTTTATATCCAGTCCCGTTGTACAGTCTGTATCCCTTCATCTCCAATTATCCCTTCTCTTTTTTTTTTTAATTAACAGAAAAAAGAAATTAACCCAACATTTAGAGATCATACCATTCTACACATGCAATCATTAATTCTTAACATCATCACATAGCTGCATGATCATCATTTGTTAGTACATTTGCATTGGTTTAGAAGAACTAGCAACATAACCGAAAAAGATATAGAATGTTAATATAGAGAAAAAAATAAAAGTAATAATAGTAAAATCAAAACAAAACAACACAAAACAAAACAAAAACCTATAGCTCAGATGCAGCTTCATTCAGTGTTTTAACATGATTACTTTACAATTAGGTATTATTGTGCTGTCCATTTTTGAGTTTTTGTATCTAGTCCTGTTGCACAGTCTGTATCCCTTCAGCTTCAATTACCCATTGTCTTACCCTGTTTCTAACTCCTGCTGAACTCTGTTACCAATGACATATTTCAAGTTTATTCTCGAATGTCCGTTCACATCAGTGGGACCATACAGTATTTGTCCTTTAGTTTTTGGCTGGATTCACTCAGCATAATATTCTCTAGGTCCATCCATGTTATTACATGGTTCATAAGTTTATCTTGTCTTAAAGCTGCATAATATTCCATCGTATGTATATACCACAGTTTGTTTAGCCACTCTTCTGTTGATGGAGATTCTGGCTGTTTCCATCTCTTTGCAATTGTAAATAATGCTGCTATAAACATTGGTGTGCAAATGTCCGTTTGTGTCTTTGCCCTTAAGTCCTTTGAGTAGATACCTAGCAATGGTATTGCTGGGTCGTATGGCAATTCTATATTCAGCTTTTTGAGGAACCGCCAAACTGCCTTCCACAGTGGTTGCACCCTTTGACATTCCCACCAACAGTGGATAAGTGTGCCTCTTTCTCCGCATCCTCTCCAGCACTTGTCATTTTCTGTTTTGTTGATAATGGCCATTCTGGTGGGTGTGAGATGATATCTCATTGTGGTTTTGATTTGCATTTCTCTAATGGCCAGGGACATTGAGCATCTCTTCATGTGCCTCTTGGCCATCCGTATTTCCTCTTCTGATAGGTGTCTGTTCAAGTCTTTTTCCCATTTTGTAATTGGGTTGGCTGTCTTTTTGTTGTTGAGATGAACAATCTCTTTATAAATTCTGGATACTAGACCTTTATCTGATATATCATTTCCAAATATTGTCTCCCATTGTGAAGGCTGTCTTTCTACTTTCTTGATGAAGTTCTTTGATGCACAAAAGTGTTTAATTTTGAGGAGTTCCCATTTATTTATTTCCTTCTTCAGTGCTCTTGCTTTAGGTTTAAGGTCCATAAAACCGCCTCCAGTTGTAAGATCCATAAGATATCTCCCAACATTTTCCTCTAACTGTTTTATGGTCTTAGACCTAATGTTTAGATCTTTGATCCATTTTGAGTTAACTTTTGTATAGGGTGTGAGAGATGGGTCTTCTTTCATTCTTTTGCATATGGATATCCAGTTCTCTAGGCACCATTTATTGAAGAGACTGTTCTGTCCCAGGTGAGTTGGCTTGACTGCCTTATCAAAGATCAAATGTCCATAGATGAGAGGGTCTATATCTGAGCACTCTATTCGATTCCATTGGTCGATATATCTATCTTTATGCCAATACCATGCTGTTTTGACCACTGTGGCTTCATAATATGCCTTAAAGTCAGGCAGCGCGAGACCTCCAGCTTCGTTTTTTTTCCTCAAGATGTTTTTAGCAATTCGGGGCACCCTGCCCTTCCAGATAAATTTGCTTATTGGTTTTTCTATTTCTGAAAAATAAGTTGTTGGGATTTTGATTGGTATTGCATTGAATCTGTAAATCAATTTAGGTAGGATTGACATCTTAACTATATTTAGTCTTCCAATCCATGAACACGGTATGCCCTTCCATCTATTTAGGTCTTCTGTGATTTCTTTTAGCAGTTTTTTGTAGTTTTCTTTATATAGGTTTTTTGTCTCTTTAGTTAAATTTATTCCTAGGTATTTTATTCTTTTAGTTGCAATTGTGAATGGGATTCGTTTCTTGATTTCCCCCTCAGCTTGTTCCTTACTAGTGTATAGAAATGCTACAGATTTTTGAATGTTGATCTTGTAACCTGCTACTTTGCTGTACTCATTTATTAGCTCTAGTAGTTTTGTTGTGGATTTTTCCGGGTTTTCGACGTATAGTATCATATCGTCTGCAAACAGTGATAGTTTTACTTCTTCCTTTCCAATTTTGATGCCTTGTATTTCTTTTTCTTGTCTAATTGCTCTGGCTAGAACCTCCAACACAATGTTGAATAATAGTGGTGATAGTGGACATCCTTGTCTTGTTCCTGATCTTAGGGGGAAAGTTTTCAATTTTTCCCCATTGAGGATGATATTAGCTGTGGGTTTTTCATATATTCCCTCTATCATTTTAAGGAAGTTCCCTTGTATTCCTATCTTTTGAAGTGTTTTCAACAGGAAAGGATGTTGAATCTTGTCGAATGCCTTCTCTGCATCAATTGAGATGATCATGTGATTTTTCTGCTTTGATTTGTTGATATGGTGTATTACATTAATTGATTTTCTTATGTTGAACCATCCTTGCATACCTGGGATGAATCCTACTTGGTCATGATTTATAATTCTTTTAATGTGTTGTTGGATACGATTTGCTAGAATTTTATTGAGGATTTTTGCATCTGTATTCATTAGAGAGATTGGTCTGTAGTTTTCTTTTTTTGTAATATCTTTGCCTGGTTTTGGTATGAGGGTGATGTTGGCTTCATAGAATGAATTAGGTAGTTTTCCCTCCACTTCGATTTTTTTGAAGAGTTTGAAGAGAATTGGTACTAATTCTTTCTGGAACGTTTGGTAGAATTCACATGTGAAGCCATCTGGTCCTGGACTTTTCTTTTTAGGAAGCTTTTGAATGACTAATTCAATTTCTTTACTTGTGATTGGTTTGTTGAGGTCATCTATGTCTTCTTGAGTCAAAGTTGGTTGTTCATGTCTTTCCAGGAACCCGTCCATTTCCTCTAAATTGTTGTATTTATTAGCGTAAAGCTGTTCATAGTATCCTGTTATTACCTCCTTTATTTCTGTGAGGTCAGTAGTTATGTCTCCTCTTCCATTTCTGATCTTATTTATTTGCATCCTCTCTCTTCTTCTTTTTGTCAATCTTGCTAAGGGCCCATCAATCTTATTGATTTTCTCATAGAACCAACTTCTGGCCTTACTGATTTTCTCTATTGTTTTCATGTTTTCAATTTCATTTATTTGTGCTCTAATCTTTGTTATTTCTTTCCTTTTGCTTGCTTTGGGGTTAGCTTGCTGTTCTTTCTCCAGTTCTTCCAAATGGATAGTTAATTCCTGAATTTTTGCCTTTTCTTCTTTTCTGATATAGGCATTTAGAGCAATAAATTTCCCTCTTAGCACTGCCTTTGCTGCGTCCCATAAGTTTTGATATGTTGTGTTTTCATTTTCATTCGCCTCGAGGTATTTGCTAATTTCTCTTGCAATTTCTTCTTTGACCCAGTCATTGTTTAGGAGTGTGTTGTTGAGCCTCCACTTATTTGTGAATTTTCTGGCACTCTGCCTATTATTGATTTCCAACATCATTCCTTTATGGTCTGAGAAAGTGTTGTGTAATATTTCAATCTTTTTAAATTTGTTAAGACTTGCTTTGTGACCCAGCATATGGTCTATCTTTGAGAATGATCCATGAGCACTTGAGAAAAAGGTGTATCCTGCTGTTGTGGGATGTAATGTCCTATAAATGTCTATTAAGTCTAGTTCATTTATAGTAATATTCAGATTCTCTATTTCTTTGTTGATCCTCTGTCTAGATGTTCTGTCCCTTGATGAGAGTGGTGAGTTGAAGTCTCCAACTATTATGGTATATGAGTCTATTTCCCTTTTCAGTGTTTGCAGTATATTCCTCACGTATTTTGGGGCATTCTGATTCGGTGCGTAAATATTTATGATTGTTATGTCTTCTTGTTTAATTGTTCCTTTTATTAGTATATAGTGTCCTTCTTTGTCTCTTTTGACTGTTTTACATTTGAAGTCTAATTTGTTGGATATTAGTATAGCCACTCCTGCTCTTTTCTGGTTGTTATTTGCATGAAATATCTTTTCCCAGCCTTTCACTTTCAACCTATGTTTATCTTTGGGTCTAAGATGTGTTTCCTGTAGACAGCATATAGAAGGATCCTGTTTTTTAATCCATTCTGCCAATCTATGTCTTTTGATTGGGGAATTCAGTCCATTGACATTTAGTGTTATTACTGTTTGGATAATATTTTCCTCTAACATTTTGCCTTTTGTATTATATATATCATATCTGATTTTCCTTCTTTCTACACTCTTTTCCATATCTCTCTCTTCTGTCTTTTTGTATCTGACTCTAGTGCTCCCTTTAGTATTTCTTGCAGAGCTGGTCTCTTGGTCACAAATTCTTTCAGTGACTTTTTGTCTGAGAATGTTTTAATTTCTCCCTCATTTTTGAAGGATAATTTTGCTGGATATAGGAGTCTTGGTTGGCAGTTTTTCTCTTTTAGTATTTTAAATATATCATCCCACTGTCTTCTAGCTTCCATGGTTTCTGCTGAGAAATCTACACAAAGTCTTATTGGGTTTCCCTTGTATGTAATGGATTGTTTTTCTCTTGCTGCTTTCAAGATCTTCTCTTTCTCTTTGACCTCTGACATTCTAACTAGTAAGTGTCTTGGAGAACGCCTATTTGGGTCTAATCTCTTTGGGGTGCGCTGCACTTCTTGGATCTGTAATTTTAGGTCTTTCATAAGAGTTGGGAAATTTTCAGTGAAAATTTCTTCCATTAGTTTTTCTCCTCCTTTTCCCTTCTCTTCTCCTTCTGGGACACCCACAACACGTATATTTGTGCGGTTCATATTGTCCTTGAGTTCCCTGATACCCTGTTCAAATTTTTCCATTCTTTTCCCGATAGTTTCTGTTTCTTTTTGGGATTCAGATGTTCCATCCTCCAAATCACTAATTCTATCTTCTGTCTCTTTAAATCTATCATTGTAGCTATCCATTATTTTTTCTATGTTTGCTACTTTATCCTTCACTTCCATAAGTTCTGCGATTTGTTTTTTCAGTTTTTCTATTTCTTCTTTATGTTCAGCCCATGTCCTCTTCATGTCCTCCCTCAATTTATCGATTTCATTTTTGAAGAGGTTTTCCATTTCTGTTCGTATATTCAGGATTAGTTGTCTCAGCTCTTGTGTCTCATTTGAGCTATTGGTTTGTTCCTTTGACTGGGCCATATTCTCAATCTTTTGAGCGTGGACAGTTATCTTCTGCTGCTGGCGTCTGGGCATTTATTCAGATTTCTCTTGGTGTTGGACCCAGCAAGGTTGTAATATTTTTCTGTGAAATCTCTGGGTTCTGTTTTTCTTATCCTGCCCAGTAGGTGGCGCTCGTGGCACACGTTTGTCTGCGGGTCCCACCAGTAAAAGGTGCTGTGGGACCTTAAACTTTGGAAAACTCTCACCGTCCGGGGGGTTCGCTAGCCGAAACGGCTTGAGCCGGCCCGGGGTCCGAACGCAGGGAGGGTTGCTGGTCGCCGCAGCCAGGGAAAGAGCCCGTCCGAATTTCCTAGTTGGCCCTGGGCAACAAGCGTGGCGGGAGGGCGCCAGCGGCAGCGGCCCGCCTGAGAGAGTGCACGTTCCCCGGGAGTCACGGGTTTGGAAGGGGCCTCCCCCACCCGTCACCGTTCTCCGCGGCCTGGGGGTTTCCGATCCAATTCTCTCAGTTGGTCCGGGGGCTGCGCGTGGTGTGGGCGCCAGCCGTCTTTGTTTCAGGGGACCGCCTCTCCAATTCTCCCAGCCGGCCCGGGAAGGGGGAAGGGAGTAACTCCGGCCGCTTGCCACCCCACCCGGTAAGGCCCGCGCGCCTCGGCGATCTCACCCGAGCTGCTTCTCTCAGCCAGCCAGCTGTTCCAGGATGGGGTATGCTGTCTTTTTTATCTCTGTTGTGGCTTTGGGCGCTTTCTGTATCGTTTCTACTCCCCTAGTAGGTGTCCTGGAGAAGAAACTAAGATCCGCGCGTCTTACTAAGCCGCCATCTTCCAGCCTTGGTCAATTTTGAGTTGAGCTTTATATATGGTGTGAGTTAGGGGTCCTCCTTCTTTTATTTATTTTTTTGTTAATGACAATCTTCTACTTGTTGTAGAGACTCTTCTCTCCCAATTGAGTCGTCTTTGTCACTTTGTCAAAAATCAGTTGGTCATAAATGTGAGGGTTGATTTCTGAGCTTTCAATTCTATTCCACTGGTCAATATGTCTATCCACATGCCAGTAGCATACTGTTTTGATGACTGTAGCTTTGCAATAAGTTTTAAGTTTGGGAAGTGTGACTCTTCCATGTCATTCTTATTTTTTCAAGATGGTTTTAGCTATTCAGGGTCCTTTATCTTTACATATGAACTTGATGATTGGCTTTTCCATTTATGACCAGAAGGTGACAGAATTTTCATTGGGATTGCATTGAATCTATAAATTGATTTGGGTGGTATTGACACCTAAACAATATTTTTCTTTTAGTACCTGAACACAGAATGTCCTTCCATTTATTTAGGTCTTTGATTTATTTTAGCAGTGTTTTGTAGATTTCTGTGTACAAAAAAAAGTTCTTTATATTTTTGGCTAGATATATTCCTAGATATTTGATTCTTTTAGTAGCTATTGTGAATGAAAGTTTTCTCTTGATTGGATGATTTCTTCATCCAATTGTTTATGGTTTGTGTATATTAAAATTTCTGTGGGGGTGTTGATCTTGTACCCCACCACTTTGCTGAATTTATTTATTAGCTCTAGGAGCTTGGTTTGATTTATTAGGATTTTCTGTATATAGTACCATACCATCTGAAAATAAGGAAAGTTTTACTTCTTCCTTTCTGATTTGAATGCCTTTTATTTATTTTTCCTGCCTAATTACTGCAAGAGATTCCTTTCAATATTGAATAACAATGGTGGCAGTGGGTATCCTTGTCTTGTTCCATTTCTTAAAGAGAAAGCTTTCAGCATTTCCCAATGAGTTGGACGTTAACTGTAGGCTTTTCATATATGCCCTTTTATCATGTTGAGGATGTCTCCTTCTATTCCTAATATTCTAAGTGTTTTTATCAAGAAGCGGTGCTGTATTTTGTCAAATGCTTTCTCTGCATCAATTGAGATGATCATGTAATTTTCCCCTTAATTCTGCTAATGTGGCATAATAAATTCATTAATTTTCTTATTGTTGAACCAACCTTGCAGATCAGGGATAAGTCTCACTTAAGCATAGTGTATGATTCTTTTAATATGCTGGTAGATTACGTTTGCTATTAATTTCTTGAGGATTTTTGCATATATATTCATAAGAGGTATTGGCTAATGGTTTTCTTTTCTTGTGGTATAGTTTTCTGGCTTCAGTATGAGGGTGATGTTGACCTCATAGAATGAGTTAGGGAGTGTTCCCTCCTCTTCAATACCTTGGAAAAGTTTGAGCAGAATTGGAATTAAGTTTTCTTGGAATGTTTGGCAGCATTCTTTTATGAAACCGTCTGGTCTTTCTTGGGCTTTTCTTAGTTTTAAGGCATTCTAGTTTGCTAGTTGCTGGAATGCAATATACCAGAAACAGAATGGCTTTTAAAAGGGGAATTTAATAAGTAGTCAGTTTACAGTTCTAAGGCTGAGAAAATATCCCAATTAAAGCAAGTCTATAAAAATATCCAAGTTAAGATACCAACAAGAAGTTACCATCACTCAAGAAAGACAAATGAAGTTCAGGATTTCTCTCTCAACTGGAAAGGCATGTGGCAAACATGGCAATGTCTAGTAGCTTCCTCTCCAGGGCTTCATGGAGCTCCCTGGGGATGTTCTCTTTCTTCATCTACAAAGGTCACTGCCCCTGGCTGATGGGCTCCATGGTTTTCTTGTCATTCTCGTCACTCTGCTCTGTTGTTCTCCTGTCATTCTCAAGCTTTCTCCAAAATTCTTCCTCTTTTAAAGGATTCCAGTAAATGAATCAAGACACACCTAGAATGGGTAGAGTCACATCTACCTCTAATGAACGGTTAATACCTACAAGTGGGTATCACATCTCTGTGGAGATAACCTAATCAAGTTTCCAACACACATTATTTAATAGGGATTAAGAGAAATGGCCCCTCTCACAAGATTGAATAGGATTAAAACATGGCTTTTCTAGAGTACATAAATCCTTTCAAACCAGCACAGAAGGTTTTTGATTACTGATTCAGTCTCTTTACTAGTAATTGGTTTGTTCAAATCATCTATTTCTTTTTCAATCAATGTAGGCTTTGTGCTTCTAAGAATTTGTCCATTTCATCTGGGTCATCTAATTTATTGTATACAATTGTTCATAATATCTTATTAGAGTCCTTTCTATTTCAGTAAGCTCAGTTGTAATCTGCCCCTTTTCATTTCTGATTTTAATTATTTATATCCTCTTTTTTTTCTTTGTCAGTACAGTTAAGGGTTTACCAATTTTATATATATCATTCCATCTCTTTCTCCTAACTTGTGCTTTTGCAAATGCTTCTGAAAAACTCTCTTCACAAAGTCATTGAGAAAAACATTGATAAAAGGAGTACTGATATTCTTAAGAAGTACTTTAGAAGATATCCTCTAAAGGATTGGGGATAAAGATGGAAGATCTGATGGGATCCTAGGGGGTAAAATTCAAGTGGTAACTGCCAGAACCAAGGAGTGCTTTGTTAACTTATTAGGAACAGAGTTAAGGTAATAATCAGAATGTTTTGATTTCTGGGGTCTTTTTGAGGACTAAAAGATAATGTTTCCTCTGTTGAATCAAATGGTCAGACTACTAGGTCTTACTTGATCTTCATAACCAAAATAAATAACATAAAGCCTTTAGGTCCAATGAATTGTAACTGACTTGAATTAACATGATGAGAGTTGAGCCATTTTCACATCGCCAGTCTCTGATTCAAGAGGTAGCTGGATCCTTTTGAAAGAATGCCTGCAATACTTTAAATGTGTTCAGTAAATCTTTTTCTTTCTTAGCTTCCTCAAGTGATTTGTCTTTTGCCATGAAACTTGAATATGGAAAAAAGAAAAAAAAAGACTAGTCTTTTTGAAGATTATTGATCAGTGGTTCTAAAGTAATGATTGTCCCTAGAGATCCAGAAAACCATTGTGATCCTTCAGTCAGAGTGGACCTTATTGAGTATCAGATGATGAATAGCTTAAGGCCATTTTGGCATAAAAAGCCTAATATAAACTATTGAAACTGCTCCTCCCTTTCAAATTACTAAATCAAAAGTAGTATTTGTAATACTGGAGAGGAGAATCAGAGAGATTAGTGCAACCATTAAAGATGGGATGGAGATGGATTGGTTTTAGGGAACAATAATAGATTATTTTAAATTAAGTTTCTTTGCTAGAACAAAGCAATATAATCCCTGCACCCAGTATGCAGTGGTAATTCTTTTTTTCTTTTTCTCCTCAGAGAGCAGCAGAAGTGGTTTGCTTTACCTGACAAAACTAGGAATATACATCTCTGTCTTACTTCAGTATTAATCAATCTCTCTGACTCTGTCATAATTTACTCCATAGGACACTTGATCATTTTATCACCCCATAGGATTTTTTTCCCCTTTTTTATGCTGTATGGCAGGGGTCACATTTCATTCTTTTTCTATGTTAGTATCCCCTTATTGCAGCACCATTTGTCAAATTTTTATTTGTTTTGCTTATCATTTGTTTGTTTTCTTGTTTGTTTGTTTGGGAAGGGCATGAGTTAGGAATGGAACCCCAGTCTCCTGTATGGCAGGCAAGAATTCTACCACTGAACTACCCTTGTACCCCTACTGCATAGGATATTATATTGCTCCACCATACTGATGACATGAAGCTGATAGAATCTGATGAGCAGAAAGTAGTAGATATCCTAGATCATTGTTTCTCAAACAATCATAGATGATGGGCCAGTTTTTTAAAATTCTAATCTACTCAAATCAATAATTTTGAAAAATACAACAAAAGAAATTGCTAGAAAAATGGAATAAAAAGCATGAAAATAAAAGTCTGGTTATTTCATTAGATTCTGTCAAGATGTAAAAGTTTCTATGTACTTGGGGTGTGAGGGTAGTTCAGTGGCAGAATTCTCGCCTTTTGTGCAGGAGACATGGGTCGATTCCAGACCTATGTACTTCCCAGAAAACAGAGAAACCAAAAACAAACAAACAAACAAACAAATTCAACTGTGATGCAACAGTAATGGGATACTCACATGGCAAAAGAATAAAATGTGACCCCATCATAAAGTGTACAAAAGAAAAAGAGTTTCTAAGTACTTATTCTCCATGTCTATGTTCATTGGGAACCATTAACAGCCACCAGTCCAGGTTTATAGACTATACTTTGATTAACAGTACCTTAAATGCCTTTATAATACCCATGTTTGCCAGAAGATGTGAGATAAACTATGTAAATTTAGGGGTCAATTACCTCAGTGAAATTTTTGGGAGTCCAGGGGTACAGGGCATGTTAAGACTTCCCAATTCAAATCAAAAGACAAGTTGAACACAATGCATTTTAGATTTTGGAGGCAACACATGCTATATTTTGGTATTCTGCTGTGACCCAGGAATCCCATTAAGTTTCCAGTTTTGAGTGTGGTCCAAAGCAGAAAATCATTCTTCAGCTGCTCAAGGCTATAATGCAATCAGTTCTTCCAAAATGCCTTCCACCTAACCTTATGAACTACCAGTTCTAAGGTCCTAAATGGCAGAAGATGATGCTGTGTAGGGAATGGACTGAAGTTCCCTAGGATTTTGAATAAATTCTTGCCCTCTATTATTTTTGGGTGCATGGTCCAAGAATCAAATCCTTGTTTCCTGCATGAAAGATGGGAATTCTAACCACTGAACTACCCGTGCATCACTATGCCCTCTTTTTTGTTTTTTTCTTTTTATTTATTTATTTTCTCCTTTCCTCTTTTGTAATGACCATGCCCTTTAGGGAATGGTTTTTGGTGTACTTCTGGACCCACATGGAGACGGAATGCCTGACCACAGTAGACAAAGCTATCATATAATCTGAGATTCCCATATTGAAATAGAATTGATCTGACCAAAGTCAAAATGCTTGGGAAATTATTAGAGTGACACTTTTACTTATTGCGCCTAATAAATTTTCTGGAAATCTTGAGCTCTGCGCCACTGAACCAACGGGCCGAAAAAGGGTTACTGTGTTAGCTGAGTGATCAATCCTGATTCTCATAGGTTACTGAATTGTTACTATACTTTGAGCGCAAGGAGAAATATGTAGGGAACACAAAGAAACCTCTGTAGTGCCTCTAATGCTGTCCAGCCAAGTAAAAATGTTAACGAAAAATTATAGCAACCCAATATTGGCAGGGGCATCAATGGCTGAGTCCGCTCAAGATTGAATGTTTGGGTCTCCCCAACAGGTATTAATAGCATACACGAGCTAAGATCTTGCTAAGGGCAAAGGGAAAATTAATGTGTAGTTGAGGAAGAAAGTTAAAAATTCCTATTTCGACTTATAACTCTTTCACAAAAAGTGACTTTCGTTATGTAGGTATTTATTAGCATATTAATAAATATCTTTCTTCCATCTATTTATTATTTTATGTAAGAAATATTTGTGGTAGTTATATTTATAGTTTAGTTCTTGGATGACAGGAAATGAAGGTCAGACAGTGACTGATCATAACAGGAGAAAGCATCACTTAGCGATAGAGATATATTCAAGGATGGAAACTCTTTGGGTTCCTCTTTTAATGAAAGAGTGAGCTCTTTTCATTTGTATGAGGAATATTTACATTATGCTAGGTGAAAAAACGCCACTTTTTTCTTATTGTTATTTGGAATTTTAATTTTATATCCATGGTATATATGGGTATTGAGAAGCAGGAGAGGGATCATTCCCAAACCCTTCTCTATACCTTCCAGACTACAGGATCTCAAGCTTTAAAAACTTATTTCCCCTGATTTCTTTGCACCTAAGATTCTAGATGCAAGTAAGTTTTCACTAATCTGGACTGCAGACGTGAAGCAGATGCCTTCTCCTTGCTACTGTTTGTGCAGGCAGGCAAAGTCATGGAGATATAAGTCAATAGTGGTAGCCAGGCTCAGGGTTCTAACTGTCATTCACCCACATGTAGCTATAGGCAGTGGTAGAGGCAAGTTGGCCAGACTGGGGTTCCAGGCTTTGGTCAGCAGCCTAATGAGTGTCAGAGACAGTTGTAGAAGAAGCTGTAGCTTTTGACCCTGCATTGCAGCTCTAGCAGTAAGTTAGAATTCAATGGTTCTTCTCTTCACATTTCTCTAAGCCTTCTAAGGATTTTGTGAACATCTGACTCCTTACGTTAAATTTCCTCATGTACTCAAATACCTAAGTTGGTTCCAATTAAAAAATTTTTTTGAGACTGATAGTTTATTTAGTCATTTTGGTTTACAATTGAAACTCTGGAAATTCAAAATTAACATCCTTGCCAGTGAACTTCTTATAAACACCAGAAAAAGTTTCAACCTTGTGTTCTATGCATTCTGCTGTGCTTCATCCAAATGAATATGTCAACTGCCATCCAGTTTTGCATGGATTCTCTTGCCCACAATTTCACGTAGTGAGAATACCAAGTTTTCAAGGATTGTATCATGCACAGCTGTCAGAATATGGCTCCTGGGATGCTTTTGCTTATTATTTTTATTCAAATTGGCTTAGGCAGAATTCTTCTTTGAGAAATAAAGACTACACACTTTCCACTGAACTTTTGCTCTAATTCATGTACTAGCTGAACTTGGATTTTCTGGAAAGACTTCAGTTGAGGAACAGGAATAAAGATTATAATAGCCTTTTGTTATATTTGTATAATAGGTTCCTATGGATCTCCATGCTTTTCTGCATCTTAAGTTTCCAGAGATATTGGGAAGGCTTTTAGCAGTTTGCCTTTCCTTACTTCATCCTAGCAAACAGCAAATCAAAACCAAAAAACTGTACAAAAAGAGGCTAAAACCCACTACTTTTATTCTGTTTGGCAATGCTACATCAAGGCAGTTTTCTTTAGATTAATTATTTTTCTTTTGGTAAAATTCAGGGAGTTTAAGCCTGAGGTAGCAGGGTGAGGAGGGAATACCAATGATTTGTAAAACTTAATGTCTATTGAGTATTTCTATATTTCAGCATTATAGTAAGCCAAATTACACGAGTTAGTTAATAATCACACCAATGCACTGAGGTACACGCTTTAATTGTTTTTGTTTTTATAGATGAAGAAACTGAAGCTGAGAGATGCTGAATGACTTGCCTGAGATCACACAACTAGTTGGGTGGTGTTGGGACTTATAGGTAGATAGTTCAATTCTAGAAGCCACAATCTAACCACAACATTTTGCTGCTTTAGAATCAGAAGACCAGGGCTCCATTCCTAGCTCTAACATTTAGCAAATTACTTATCCACCCTTTACTCTATCTTCCCACCTGTACAGCAAAGATTCTTTCTTTCTTTTTTGCACAATCAATGGCTTTTAGTATAATGACAGAATTGTGCATTCGTCATCCCAGTCAATTTTAGAACATTTTCATTACTCCAAAAAGAAAAACCCCATACCCTTCAGATGTAGTCTTCAATTCCTCCATCTTTCTCCAGCCCTACACAACTATAATCTAATTCTGTCTCTATAGATTCATTTATATTTACATTTTATACAAATGGAATCGTACCACATAAAGTACTTTGTATCTATAGTTTCTTTCATTTAGCATCTTTAAAAAATTGTTACTTATTTTTAATTAGGGAATTTATAGGTTCACATAGAAATCATGTAAAAATATAAAATTCCCATATACCCTCCCTATTTTTGACACTTTGCATTGATGAGTTGCCTTTGTTAAAACTGATGAAAGTCTATTATATTATCACTGTTAATTATAGTCCACAGTTTACAATAGGTGTTTTTTCCCCATATAGCAGTCTATCATTAACACCTGGTAAATCATGATATATATTTGTTAAAATTCATGGAAGAACATTCTTATATTTGTACTATTAACCATAGCCGTTAACCACAACAGGGTTCGCTCTGTGATACAGTCCCATGTTTTATCCTCTAATTTTCCTTCCGGTCACATACACAACCCCAAAGTTCTCCTTTCAACCACATTCACAAGCATAATTTAGTGCTGTTAATTACACTTACAATAATGTGCTACCATACCTGTTGTCCTTTTCCAAACATTTACAATCATCCTAATTAGAAAGACTGTACAAATTAGGCATCAGGTCCCCATTCTACATCCCCATGCTATTTCCTGGTAAACTAAATTTTAAATTCTGACTCTATGCATTTGCTTATAATATTGCAATATTTGTCATTTCATGTCTGGCTTATATCACTCAACATAATGTCCTCAAGGTTTATCCATGTTGTTGCATATGTCAGATTTCATCCCTTACTACAGCTGAATAATATTCTATCATATGTGTATACTGCATTTTGCTTATCAATTCATAAGTTGATGGACACTTTGGTTCCTTCTACCTTTTGGCAATTGTGAATAATTCTACTGCTAATGTCAGAGTGAAAACACCTGTTCAAGTCCCTGCTTTCAGTTCTTCTGGGAACGTACCTAATAGTGGAATTGTCAGATCATAAGGCAACTTTCTACTTAGCTTCTTGAGGAACCACCAAATTGTCTTCCACAGTGGCTGCAGTATATTACATTCCCACCAAACTTTCCATTACATTCCAACACACATGGTCTTCTATTTTTTTAATATTGGTCATTCTAGTAGTTGTAAAATATCTCATTGTGGTTTTAATTTGCATTTCCCTATAACTAATGATATTGGGCATCTTTTCATGTCATTTTTGACCATTTATATTTCTTCATTGGAAAAATATCTATTCAAGTCTTTTAACCATTTTTAATTGGGTTGCTTGTCTTTTTATTGTTGTCTTGTAGGATTTCTTCATAGATTCTATATATTAAACCCTTATCATTTTCTCCCATTGATTTGGCTACCTTTTACTTTCTGACAAAGTCTTTTGAAGCAAAAAAATTTTAATTTTGAAGAGTTCCCACTTACCTACTTTTTTCTTTCATTGTTGTCCTTTGGGTGTAAGTCTAAGAAACCATAGTCTACCATAAGACCTTGAAGATGGGTCCTTACATTTTCATCCAGGTGTTTTATGGTACCGATCCTGATATTTAGGTCTTTGATTCATTTTGAGTTAATTTTTGTATAAATGGTGTGAGATAGGGATCCTCTTTCATTCTTTTGAATCTGGATATCCAGTTCTTCCAGCAACATTTGTTGAAGAGACTCTTCTGTTCCAGTTGAGTGGATTTGGCAGATCTTGCCAAATAGCAATTGGCCATTGATGTGACTGACAGTCTATTTCTTAACTATCAATTAGATTCCATTGGTCAATCCATTGGTCAATATATCTATCTTTATACCAGTACAATGCTATTTTGACCACTCTAGCTTTATAATATGCTTTTAAGTCCAGATGTGTGAGTCCTCCAACTTTGTAAAAGCTCTAGTAGCTTTGTCATAGATTTTTCAGGACTTTCTCTATTTAGACCATGTCATCTGCAAATAGTAAAAGTTTTACTTCTTCATTTTCAATTTATATGTATTTTTGTTTTAGTTTATGTTTTTCTTTATTATTATTCTTTTTAAAATTATTTCTTAGTTTTTCCTTTCCAATTTAGATAACTTTTTTATTTCTTTTCCTTGCTTGACTGCTCTAGTTAGAACTTCTAGCATAATGTTGAATAACAGTGGTGACACTGGGCATCTTGCTTTTTTCATGATCTTAGAGGGAAAGCTTTCAGTCTTTCCTAATTGAGGATGATATTAGCTGTGGGTTTTTATATTTGTCCTTATCTTCCTATCTTCTGAAGTGTTTTCATCCAAGAAAGGGTACTGGATTTTTCAAATACCTTTCCTGTATCAATTGAAAAGATCATGTGTTTTTAACTTATTCTGAATCTTTAGAATTGCCCTTGTTTAACTGATCCGATTTTTTTCAGCTCTTTTATTTGGTTTTTGCCCTGTATGTGGTATACTTTTAAAGACTGCTCTATTGTGCAGTTGTTTCACTTCTAGCAGAAAGCTTCCTTTCCTCTGTTTCTTCTCCAAGAATCTTGATCCGTTCTGTCTGTTTATGTTTTTTTTTTTAAACTCTCCTTTCATTTCCTCTAGCCATTTTTTGCCTGTATGGAAAACTATGGGAGGAGGGTCATGCCTCAGAGGACTTTCCCATGACAGTATTTCTTAGCCAAAATAGGGCCAGGCACCCATGAAGGGGGTGCAGACCAGTTCCAATGAGCCCTGGGGAGAGGATCGGGAAAGACACCGAGATACCTTTCTGATGGCTCCAAAGCTATGCTTTCCTGGTTTTCCCAACACATGTTGCTCTTTAACAAACTGTTCCCTGCAGCCCTAAGGAGGTCCTGCATCTTTAATTTCTACCACATTTGCCCCTGCCAAGGGTGGGGTTTAAACAATGGCCTTGGGGGGTCCCTGCTCAGGGCATGCTTAAGCAGTGGTTGAGAGTGGTATCCAGTAATCGAAATTCGCCATGAAAAGCTATGATATGTACTCAGTGGTGCCCCCTGCCCCATATTCTTTTGGAAGAAGGCTTCCACATCCCTGTCGGTCCACAGCAGCCAACCAGGGACCAGACCTGAGGTAGCTCACCTTGAGAGTGGGTGATCATTGCCAGCAGCCACTGCGGAGAAAATTACTCAGACTGTACCAGTTTCTCTGCCTCTCTGACCTGTTGTTCCCTGGATACTGTACCTTGCTTCCCTGGCCTGGAAGACTAGAATAATTATTTTAGACAGTTTCTGCCTGTCCACCTGCTGTTTTTAGAGGAGGAGGGAGTCCTGGAGCTTCCTACACTGCCATCTTCTTCAGAAGTTCCCTGCAGCAGAGATTTTAAAATCTTCTCTGACTTGTGGAAAGGATTCAATGAGCTACAGTGATTAAAAGCATTTTGTGAGCAATGAGAGAAGTTAAAAGTGTATTTATCATTGTTGATAGCCCAAGCAGATAATTGAAGATACCTAGGGACTTGGAAGAGGACAATAATCAATTTTTAAAAGAGGAACAAGATTCCTGAAGAGAGAGGCTAAGGGCAGTAACTTCTTTTAACTACTTGCAGGTTTTAGCTAGAACTGGTCCTGAATGTTTATAAACAGCAGCATAATTGAGGTTTACTTTGTCCTCCCTTTCCTGTTCTCCTTTGCACAAGGTTTCAGCTGATGCTTCTCTAAGTCAGAATTGACATTAACCTCTAGCAAGTGTTTGGTGACACCAAATGACTGTACTCTTTATAATCTTTCCCAAAGGATACTCCAGCTTCACCCCATTTTGTCTCCATTCCAATATTCTTCCTACTAATGTTACTTCAAATCCTTGTTTGACCTCTCATGTAACGTTATCAGCTGCTGCATCTTTTTAGAAACTGAAATATTCTTTCAAATTCATTTTCATTAGAGAGGTTGAAGCTTTACAGAAAAATCATGCAGAATATACAAAGTTCTCATATACTCTCCCCCCCTTTTAATATTTTGCATTAGGGGTATACCTTTGTTACATTCAATGAGAGAATATTATTATGATTTTACTATTAACTATAGTCCATTATTTACATTGTTTAACTCTGTCTCATACAATCCTATGATGATATTTTTCACAACATTTTTATTCTAGCACCATATTTTAGAATGATTATTATTTCTTTGTGAAACAACCTCCCCCTATAGCCTTCAGTAAATGAAACAGTGATAGAAGTAATTTTTTTTATCCTTTTTATTTTGGTCTCCCGTACATTGAATTCTTTTGAATTATTTTGAACTGTATGCACACAGTGCATTGCACATTTACATGTTCTGGAATGTGCTTCTGTTCTGTGAAGAGTGGTGTTTGTGTTTCAAGAATGGCTAATGAATAAAATTTGTGGTGTTTCGGGTTGAATTGGAGAATGGCACATTTCATAGGTTTGTGGAAAAACAGGTTTCTTAAGTTTCAATTATCTAACATGACAATCTGTGTGATGCCAAAATTCAATTATGAAAGGTTTCTGGCAGTTCTGTTTTACACTCATATTACTAGTTTGGCAAGTGAATCACACACAGATCATCAGATCTTCATGGTTAACAAAAAAAACACCTGGGTGGCTTCCCAGGCTGTATTTCTGGCACATGCATTCTAATTTATATTTATCATTTTAATGGATTTACAGTTCTCATCGATTCTTCAATTTAGTCTCTTACTGTAAATTGGTCAAAGTGAAATTTTGTCAGAAACCAGTTCCTTTCTGATTCCTTCTTGGCATGATAATCAGACAAAATAAAAGCGCAAGGATAAAAGGCGTGATTTTACTACATGAGCCAGTTTTTAGTTTTGAATTTTGAAAACACATATTACCACTCTTCTGGATACTTTTCTTTCACTTCATAACCAGGGTTATTTGGGGAACTGAAGTGAAGAGGGAGACTAGGATGAGGTACTTTTTATTACAGTCTTTTCTTTAATATGTAGTCTAATTTTATTTGAACCATGATCCAATAGAGAGGTAGATCTCTTTTTTGAGAAGTAGATCTTGAAGTTAGTAGGGAATCAGAGTAATTTTCTTATTTTGTTCAGGGAAAGATATCTGTATCCTTCAATGGAAAAGGCCATTTGTTTCACTTGTTGAATGCCAATAGTATCTTTCAGCTTTGAAATATCATTGCTTGGATTTTCAGCATTCCAAATAGAAAATAAGCTCAGTCTTTATTGGCTAGTCTGGCAAAATGACAACCAGGAGCTGGCATGGGGAATGGAAGAAGAGAACTTTTCGTGTTCATGTGAAACATTTTTAGGTAAAAGCTTGCCTTTAGAAGAGATAGGGGCTTGAAGTAAATTTGGATAAGGTGAGCTGGAAGCAGGTGAACGGAAAGATAGGTCAAGATCAATTGATGCATGCTTATGGAGAAAATTAGAGCAGTAGAGTGGTTCTAGAATGCTACAGAATTTTTTTTTCTTTGTAAAACAAGAGTGGAGAATATCTGCTGAAAATCATGCAGGAAATTGCAGTCGTCTTTGCCCTAACATTTCTCAGACTGTGCCAAACCCTTGTGTCTTCTTTAATTTTAGGAGTAAATATCAAGTTCTCCAAGAGGGTCTTAAAGACCCTCCTCCATTTCCCCATGAGGATGGGGGTGGTGGTGAAGGAAAAATGCCACCATTTTTTTTTAATGTCAAGTAAATTATCTTCCTGATTCTTCTTTCACTTGAACTCTTTTAATGCAGTTTAGGTGGCTGAGAGCTAAGGTTTGAAAAGTCACTTTTCAATTATTTCCTGTAATTTTCACCAAAGTGATCTAGCACTTCACTTTGGAATGTGAGTATACTTACTATCTATTATTTTGTACTAGACCTTTTGGGTCCTCAGATAAAATAGAGATAATAAAAATCTCCATTTTTTACATCCAGTTTTACCAGTACTTACATTCCCTTAATATTTTTTTTCAATTGTTTTAAGGTCCCTCCCCCATTCATCCCTGAAAGTCAATTACAACTCTTTAAGGAGAAGATTCAGTTTTTTTCTTTTATTACTACCTTTTCTTTTATTACAACCATTTTCCCTACTCAACCTGATTGGTCAGATAGTTCTGAATAAATAATTTTTAATTGATTACTTTTGGAATTGACTTACCGATTTACCACTTTTCCCCCCAATTATTAAGCTTATTTAGAGGAAAGGAAGTAATGGCATATTTCTAGAATTGGATTACCAATAAGAGCCATTTAAGACATGCCAAAAATGCATGAGAAAATAAATAAATATATTAGATATCAAATTTAACACATATTTTGTTTTTTGTCTTCTCAGATATTATGATTGATGATTTAATTTTTTTTTTTTTGGAAATTTCTAACCATTCTACTAATCTAGATTTGTTCTTTGTTAAGATGCTATCTTTTATTCAGATGGCTTTGTTTTGTTTTTCTACTTGGATTAGCTCTTGGTTATTTGTCAGTTTATTTTATTATATATTATCAACTTCTTGTTGCTGATACATTAATTCTTTATTCTCACCTTTACACAAAAAAATAAGCTTAGAGACCAATTGAACAAGATTCAGCTGCGACCCCCAGATATGCTTAACACTATTTTTTTAATCATTGTTTTATAGACTATATCTATCTTTAGTTCTCATTATTTGTTTTGAGAAAGTTCTGTCAATATGTTTGGAAGGAAGAGTCTCAAAATACTTTTTTATTTTTATGTGTATGCTTAGCAAGAGTACTCATATTGTATGATTTGACTCTTATTTCTGTTTTATTTTATTTTGTGGGTTAAAGATATAGAATAATACCAAATGTGATTGCAGGCATCATTACATGGCTTCCTAAATTAATAGGAATGCCTTTCACAAAATGCCCTGTGGATTATTAGTAGGCGATATTTGTGACCAAAGTATTTTGTGGTTGGATAAATGAGAGAAACACAAGGTTAGATAAAGTTCACTTTTCCTTAACTGCAGGACTTTTCAGAGCCTTAAATATGCTTATATACCTTGTGACACACAGAAGAAAAGTTTACACTATTCAAGTTTCAAATTTATATGAATGCAGAAGCCCTAGTAAATTTCCAAAAATGTTTTTATGAAATAAACTCTAAGAAATGTTCTTGGGTTTCTTCTCTTTTCTTTTTTTTATTAAACATAACAGCATATAAACACAAACATTCTTACCTTATGATCATTCCACTTTTGATATATATTCACAATGTCATCACATAGTTATATATTCATCATCATGATAATTTATTAGAATATTTGCATATAATTCAGAGAAAGAAATGAAAAGAAAACAGAAAAAATTTCATACATACCATACCCTGACCCCTCCCTTTCATCGATCACTAGCATTTCACTTTATTAAGTTTATTTAACGTTTGTTCTCTTGGGTTTCATTTTTAAGTGTGATATTGCTCTTGGTTTTCGATGGATAATATTTTAAAATAATGTTAACAGAGATTCCTCTTTCTAGTTCATGAATTTGCTTTAAATTTTTAAATTGAGGAATGAATGTTGAATTTTATCAAAAGCTTTTTTGGGTATGTATTGCAATGATTATATATATATATGGAATTTCTGCTTTTTTTCTATATGATACAATATATTAATAGATTCCTGAATATAAATCCAATTTTATTTCACTAGTTTATATTTTCTGAACTTGTTTCTGTGTTTATAAATGAAAGATAATGCTATCTCTTTCAAAGAAATTTTAAAATTAAGTTAGTAAATACATGTAACATATTTAGCACCATTCCTAGAAAATGGCAGGCTATCATTATGTTGAAAATTGCTTTGACTACAACCCTTTAAGCTTTGATAAGTAGTTCTCTCTCTCTCTCTCTTTTTTTTTTTTTACATTGTATGTAATTGTTTTAATTTCCTCTTTAGGCCAATAACTATGTTGTTTTACATTTTCATTTTGATTAGTTAAAATAAATCATTAGTATCTTGTTCTATGACACTATGACCAGTTACTGTGGCTTATATATTATATGCCTTAGGAATTTGAGATTTTTTTTAATGGCATGACATACTATTAGTTTCTTTCTCTTAAATTCTGGTGTCATATACACTTGGAAAGATAGCTTATTTTCTTTTTATAAGGTATAGAATTAAGTCTATAGTCATTAATTTAAAATTATTAATTGCATTATTCTAATTCTCAACATAATATGTGACAAAAGAGATAAAACACAATCGAGTTACTATGGCTAAGAGAGTTAAAACAGAGTCTGAAGGCCATTCAGGAAGTTATTCTTTTGTATATTTCAGTCAGATGTCACAAACTGCCAAGGTTTACATAATCAAAAGCAACAATGTTTCTGAGGAAACATGAACACCATAAGCCAACTATAAGACTAACAAATCAGTAATTTAACTTAAAGGAATTTAGGAAGGCCTTTCCCTATCAGAATTCTTTGTAAACAATTCATGTAATCTTTTTCTTTAGAAAATCCTTGCTCAGAAGCCCCAAGACAGGACACAATTCGGGTTGCTGCTTAAATATGTGTTCATCAAATTGCAATTCCAACATTCCAAGTACATTCTTTTGTTGACTGTTGCTCGATTTGTTATTTTTCAGTTGATATTTGTAGTCATCAGCAGTGGAATCCAAAGCAACCACCAACTCTACACTGGAGTCACCACTGGATTCAAGAACAGTAACTGCTAGAACCCCTTGTCTTCTGTTATCTCCTCAACAGCCCCAAGTTTCTATTGGTGAGTCGTCTTGATTCTGAACTTCCTTTCATTTAGTTGAATTCTGGCCATTCTTTGGTGTCTTCTGGTTAGGGGCATTTTGAACTTTTTTCTTCTGGTTTTATTTAGAACCTTGTTCTTTTGGTTTGGACAAGTTGCAGCAGTCCTTTAGGTTGCCTTTTTGGTTTACGGGAATTTCTACTAGTTGGTGAGTATTCAAATACATGGAATCTCTTCTTTCTCCCTTTCTCTCATATTATATGGATGCCTCTCTAACATTTTAATGGACCTTCATCTGACTGAGAGCAATCACATAATCTCTTGGTGGGCATTGGTCGGGCCTTTAAATGCTGTATCAGTGCCCACCACCTTTTTAAGAGAAGCCTCAGCTTCTGAAGACCAAGACTCCCGTGTAAGAATAAGATGGACAAGGATGGACAAGATTGATAATAGGTTGCCTCTCACCCTCAAGACAATTACTGGGCAGCTAGGAACACCTACTCATGAGTTGGGCAACTAGGGCACAGACTATCCACCATATTAAGCTAGCCCGTGTAAGGCACACTGTAAAATCTCATTAACCCAACCCTAAAAAATCCTGTCATGCTTTTAGGTTTTAGGATTACTGTCAATAAGAAACAATGGGTTCTAATTATTAAAAAAATTCTAAGAGTACACTGCAATAAAACACTCCATCCAACTGGTTATATGTATACGAATTATGGTCCTAATTGTATGAGTTCTTGTTTTGCTAGATCTGGTATACTAAAGATAATTTTGAATTACAATGGCCAATGAAACTCTTGATATCACTAATTTGTGTATTTGTGTCCACAGTTAGGGAATAGGGGCTATAAGATCAAACAACCTAAATAGGATACATTTTTATAATTCATATTTGAAAACTTCCACATGTATAACAAATTCTGAAATTGCCCTTCTTTAAGAAACAAATACCAAATCAACAAAGGAAGACTTGTCTACATGCATGAGTAAATTTGAAAAACTTACTGAAACTTACTAATTTTCAAGGCTGCCTTAGCAACTCTTCCATGTTCCCATCCTCCTTGTATTTGTCTTAGCCTTGCAGAGTTGCCCTTTTATAATAAAGACCCTGATGTTTCTTCAGACCCACCCCTCTTAGTCCCTTATAAAATCAAGCTTAATATAGGATGCTCTAGAACACTCACTATCATCTATACTCCTTAAACTAAAGTTAAACTAAAAGCCATACTAAGGAAATTCCAAGTCCTTTTGAGGATCCCCCGTGTTCTAGTTTGCTAGCTGCTGGAATGCAATATACCAGAAACTGAGTGGCTTTTAAAAAGGGGAATTTAACAAGTTGCTAGTTTACAGTTCTAAGGTCGAGAAAATGTCCCAATTAAAAAAAGTCTATAGAAATGTCCAATCTATAGACTAAGAATCAAAGAAAGATACCTTGGTTCAAGAAGGCCGATGAAGTTCAGGGTTTCTCTCTCAAGTGGAAGGGCACATGGAAAGCACAGTTAGAGTTTTTCTCTCATCTGGAAAGGCACATAGTGATCACGGTCAGGGTTCCTCTCTCATCTGGAAGGGCGCATGGCAAACGCAACATCATCTGCTAGCTTTCTCTCCTGGCTTCCTGTTTCATGAAGCTCCCTGGGAGGCATTTTCCTTCTTCATTTCCAAAGGTTGCTGGCAGGTGGACTCTGCTTCTTGAGGCTATGTGGTTCTGCTCTGCTCTCTCTGAATCTTTCTCATTCTCCACAATGTTTCCTGTTTTATAGGACTTCAGAAACTAAGCAAGACCCACCCAAATGGATAGAGATACACCTTCAGCTAATCCAGTTTAACAACCACTCTTGATTAAATCACATCTCCAGGGAGATGATCTAATTACGGTTTCAAACATACAATGCTGAATAGGGATTAGAAGAAACGGCTGCCTTTACAACATGGGATTAGGATTAAAACATGGCTTTTCTAAGGTACACATATCATTTCAAACAAGCACACCTCAGAAACAATGAAATGCATTCTTTAATTGGTATGTTGAATCAGCCAAAAGAATATCTGAGTCCAAAATTGCTTCCTTAAAGGAATGTTTACAGAGAGCTTAATAAAACCTAAAAATCTAGCCTTAATAGCTCTCTGACAAAAAAGACTAGACTGGACAATGCTATCCTTTCTGCTTCTTCTAATCCAACTGCTCTCCTTGGTGCTCTTTCCATGTATCCTTTTTTAACTGAATACTGAAATTTGACAAATGTCTTTTGAGATCAAAACTTCTGAGATTGTAGGAATCACACCCTCAGTAAATTTTACCCTCTAGTCAAGAGCAGAGCTCAGGGTTATTGCTAAGGAATTTCCCAATTCTAAAATGGATAAACAAATCTTATAAAGAATTTAGAATTCTAACTGGAGTTTATCATCCAGGATTACTTTGATTCTAGGTGAGAAAAAATTGTGTATTGGGAGGCTAAATAGGAAAAGTTGAAGATAATATAAGGGACTTTACAAATATTACAGGTAGGGGCACTCCTAAACAGGTCAGCTAGATTGCTAAAGACATATTAAATGCCAAACCAAAGGCTTTTCCTAAAAACAAAAAAAGAAAAAAAAGAATTAGAATTAGTCAATAATCCACACTTTTGAACAAATAAAATCATAGCTTTAAAATTATAGCAACTTCAAAAGGATGGAGTGAAAATTTGTAAAAGAATCCCCGGTTGCCACTTTTAATAACCATCAGTACAAACAGAGAAGAACTTACTTCCAAGGGAAAAAATATGAAGGTCAATAGCTATCTATACTGCAAACAGCAGGGACTTTGGAAACGTGATTATCCATTTTTAAGGGAAGAAAAAGCAAGCACTGGGCACATAAAAGACCCAGTTTAAAATGGGTTTCTTATGTGCTTTCTTAAAAAATAGATATTTTAAATTAAAAATAGCTTAGAGCTACAGTAACTATGATGGGTGAGTTGTAATTTAAACAAGGTTATAGATTTGAAAAGATACTCTTAAAAAAATTTCCACCCCAAAATGGGGTACATTCTTTAATTAATATTCAAGAGCTTCTAACAGGTATAGTAATTCCAAAATATCTTTTTTACCAGAAACACAGAAAAACCTGATTATGTTAAAAAAATATAAAGTGGGACAAAGAGGGAAAATCAGCTCTTTTACATAAACTAGTGAATTTTATATCTCAATTTTGTCTTTCTGTGTTTCCAAGTCTGCTTTTCTTTTTTGGAATCATGGCTAAAAATTTTAATCTGCAAATACTCTGTTTATATACTAATTTAATATTGTTAATTAAAAAGTGTATTCTGAGCTATCTACGGTAAGTACCAAAAACAAAAGGTATGCATTTTTAAAAATGTTTTCCCCTAGAGTACACAAGCTTACTGACCAAATAAGCTAAAGAAACTATTTATAGCTACTAAATGATTAAAATGAAAAAAAAAGTTTGCATTTAACCAAATTGAATCATTATTCGGTCAAATTGTATTTTGACAATAATTATGTTTTGTAAGATGTCAGCTTGAAGACAGTTTCCAAAATGATTTTGGTAACTTAAGTATATAAGGTATACAGGATGTGTTTTCATGAAGGAAAAAGAGAGTAGTTTTGTCCTAAAGTAAAATGTCTGGTTGTTACAGAATGAGAAAGAAGAAATGTAGGATAAATCCTATGTGAACATAGAAAGTTGTGGAAGGTTTGCAGAAAATAAATCTTATTTTTCATGATCAAAGCTGGGTAAGATTTAATGGGTCTGTGCTGGTCTGAAATGATGTGTGTACCTTAGAAAAGCCATGTTTTAATCCTAATCCCATGTTGTAAAGGCAGCCATTTCTTCTAATCCCTATTCAGCATTGTATGTTTGAAACCGTAATTAGATCATCTCCCTGGAGATGTGATTTAATCAAGAGTGGTTGTTAAACTGGATTAGCTGAAGGTGTATCTCTATCCATTTGGGTGGGTCTTGCTTAGTTTCTGAAGTCCTATAAAAGAGGAAACATTGTGGAGAATGAGAAAGATTCAGAGAGAGCAGAGCAGAACCACATAGCCTCAAGAAGCAGAGTCCACCAGCCAGCGACCTTTGGAAATGAAGAAGGAAAATGCCTCCCAGGGAGCTTCATGAAACAGGAAGCCAGGAGAGAAAGCTAGCAGATGACGTTGCGTTTGCCATGCGCCCTTCCAGATGAGAGAGAAACCCTGACTGTGATCACTATGTGCCTTTCCAGATGATAGAAAAACTCTAACTGTGCTTGCCATGTGCCCTTCCACTTGAGAGAGAAACCTTGAACTTCATCGGCCTTCTTGAACCAAGGTATCTTTCTTTGATTCTTAGTCTATAGATTGGACATTTCTATAGACTTGTTTTAATTGGGACATTTTCTCGACCTTAGAACTGTAAACTAGCAACTTGTTAAATTCCCCTTTTTAAAAGCCATTCAGTTTCTGGTATATTGTAATCTGGCAGCTAGCAAACTAGAACAGGGTCTTTCTATAAAATTTTTAAGAGCCTTAGCATCAAGTAGTTTATTGATGTAAAACTACAATTAATTTTCTCTCTGTTAAAATGAGAACATTTTCTTTGGTTATTAGTCTGTTTTTAGTAAGAGATTGTAAAGGTTTTTCCCCTGAATATTCTGTGAAAAAGGCAGAGTCTGTATTTTATCAAAATAGCTTCTTGTACTTTATGTTAACTCTAACATGTTCTTGATTATGTAAAAAACAAAACAAAATGAGTCTTCTCACTTTTAAAGAAAAAGGCAAAACAGTTTTTTAAAATTTACCATTATATTATCTCCTATATTTACTTTTGAAATCCTTCATTGTCATTTTGATTAAAGAAGAGAGCCTAATGTTATTTCACAGTGACCTGTGATCTTACCATCAGTTCAACCTTTTTGACAACTTTTGACATTTTTCCTTCTCAAATCAAATGCTAAATATATATATTTTACTTCAAACTGTCATTGGGATATTACAGAAGATCCATGAAAATCATGAAAAATCAACTCTTTCACCTTATGAAAAGAAACGTGGTAGAAATAAGTTTATTTAATATATTAAAAATTGCCGAAGGGGCGGGCCACGGTGGCTCAGCAGGCAGAGTTCTCACTTGCCATTGCAGAGACCTGGGTTCAGTTCCTGGTGCCTGCCCATGCAAAAAAAAAAGAAAATTGCCTAAGAAGTGTTGTCAACTTAAAGGAATTTTCTGACCTTTTGGTTAAATGTATATAAATAAAATTGTATTAATATATATAAATGTATTCCAGATATTATATGAAGTTCCTAGAAATTCGTCAGTGTCCATAATATATACTAGTACTGAGCTGTACAGTATTAGACAATAGTATAATAGCATAATTTCAGTTACTTTTTAAAATGTTACATGCCACAGAAACAACCACATTTTCTTCTCTGATGCATTATTGAGAACTCTCAGTAATATTTTCATTAGATGTTGTATTTTTGTAAAGGGATAATAAGTTAATCATAAACATTTTTTGTCTTTTATATTTTAAGTTTTTATAAAGAACTGTGTCAGGTATTCTGGGGCACCAGATTCTAAAGAACTTTGAGCTCAACATTTCCAGAAATCTAATGGGAAGCTAATAATTTCATAAAATTGTTAACACAAATCAGAATGAAGAAGAATTGATTGCTTAGGACTGAATGAATTGATAAAAAATGCTTACAAATTTTATTTAAAATATTGCTGATGTTTTAATGTTTTATTTTTTTAAAATACAAGGAATCCCTTTTGCTTTTTCTTTAATCTCTCTGTAACAAATAAAACATTTGTCTTTTTTCCTCCAGCCTACTCCCCTAGAATCTGGAAACTTTTAGTCAATATTCTTATTTTCACGGAAATATAATTATTTTCATAAGTTCATTGAGAACATGTCCTCCTTGTTAACAGGACATTATTGGAATCACTGATTATATAACCAAAGTTTTAACTAAGATATCATAATTTATAATAATGCTGGCTAAATCTTAAATCTCAAAATAACTAAATTTATAGCATATGCCAAACCTTGCTACTCATTTTTCTTATTATAATTATTACAATGTTTCTTAAACATTGTCTTGTTTTAAAAATAACAGCCACAGCTTCCCCTCTCTAGTCATGCTAATGCGCCAGAACCTTAGTCTTAAATTTATACTTAGAAACTTTATGAATAAGCTAAGCTTAACTAAACTAAAGCTCAAATGTGGCCACTGTTTAAGCCTCCCTGGCTCCCCAAAGGTTAACACCAAATGTTGATCAGCGATACTTTTGGAGAAAGATCTGGATCAAAAGGGGAAATGAGAAAAGAGATGAAACAAAGTGGTGTTACCATGTCTAAGTAAGATTTAAAATGGAGTAGGGAGACCATTTGTAAAGTTGTTATGTGCCTCTCAACCAGATATCACCAACTGCCAAATGCAATACCCAAAGCAACAATGTTTCTGAGGACATCTGCAGGCTATGAACCAATAAGATAAATAAATCAGTAAACTAACTTGAAGGAATTTAGAAAACCTCAAGTATTCACCAATCATAATTCTTATAAATAATTTATGTAATCTTTTTCTTTAAAATCCCTTGCCTGGAGGCCCCAAGGGGGGGAACAATTTGGATTACTATGTGAAACTGCTTCCTAAATTGCAATCCAAAGACTCCAAATACACACTTTTGTTTCATTTCTGGGTCAATAAATGATACTCATTCAGTTTATTGCTTTTGCCTCAAAATGTGTTTTGCCTAAAGTTGTTACCATTCCTACTTCTTCTTCTTTTTTTTTTTTGGAGGGTGCAGGCTCTGGGAATCAAACCCGGGGCTGTCACGGGAGAATTCTAGCAGTGAGCTACCCTTGCTCTGTCCCCTACTTCTTTTCTATTTGCATTTATCTGCTATTTATTTTACTTCCTTTCTGAGTACTTGATTTTTCAAAGGTTTGGGTATCTCAGTGCAATTTTGCTTCTTTAAATTTTTCTCATGCATTTAATGTTTAAGTTTCATTTATATTTAACACTATGTTATGAAGCACTCAAAGAAGGGTTTATGGTGCTTATCTTTGTTGTGGATTATACCCTATATCAACACAAAATAGCATCCCAGTTTTGTTTTTAAATTATTCAGTTTATCAGAAATTGTTGACTTTTTAAAAAGAGTTTATTTTGTTGACTCAGAAAAGCTCACCCAAATAATCCATTAGTCAAGTCGAGTTTATTACTTAACTACTGGAAAATAACATCTGTAGGTAGATATTTAAGGGATTTGGGGAGGTTTGGTTTAAGGCAGGCCTTTAAAAGCAGGAATATGATTAGGCTTATGCAGAGTTTGACGGTTTGTTTGATAGAGAAGTTTGTACAGTTAAGAAATCTATTTTCCTGAGAAGGGAGCTATTTCCTCTAATGCATATGGAGGTAGAAGTTGGATAGTCTATTTTTTAGATAAATGGATTTTTAAGGAGTTGATGAAACTGATAGTAAAGATAGTTGAAATCTAATTTTCTTAGGTTAGAATTTACTGGAATAATAGTCATGTTAATGTAGATGGTCAATTCTTGATCTCATTAAAGTTTGTGGTGGCTAGGCAGCTTGTTCTGAATTTGATAAATTTCTGCATTTCTTTTAAAAACTTTTTAGTGCCATTTTATTTTAGACATGTCTCTTGAAAGCAGCATATATTTAGATTATGCCTCAATTCAATTTGAGAATCTTTGTATTTTAAAGAGGAATTTAAGCTTCTTGAACTACACTCAGATGTTTTATCTTGTCTTTAATTTTGTTTTATATTTCTAAGCCTTACAAAACGGCTGTTTCCTTTAGTTTTATCTTCTGCAGTAATTGAAAGCTGTAGCCCTCATCAATATTAATATAATCTGGGGACTGCAAGTCAGACAACCATCCTTAACCGAATATATGTTAACTTTCATATCTCTTCTTTCAGGAAGTATTTTTGACATTTGCATTAAGCTCTTTATTTCAGATAACGACAGCCATTTAAACTTAACTTTATTAAACTATTGTCAAGTTCTACCATTTACCTCTTCGTATCCCAAATTTCTCCCTTTTGAACTATTAATTTTGATTAATATTTCACATATTTTATGTTATACATAATATTTTCAAGAAGTGCACGGGGATTTTATATATTTTAGCTTGTATATGTGAGAATGTCTTTCTGTGTTTTTAAAAGAGAACGACGTTTTGGCCAGGACTAAATATTAGGACAAGTTCTATTCCTCTCAAAATTGCATATATATTGCCACATTCTGCTATGTAATTTTAGAATGTCAAAGTCCTCTTGCTTTTTGTACCTTTTTGGTTAATCTGTGTAGTCTTTCCTATCGTTATATAAGATTTTATTATTGGATGTATTATTTTGAAAAATTTGCCTGAATATATCTAAAAACTAATTTCTTGATCATTTTTCTAGGTTCAGTTTATTTTTTTAATTGTGTCTTTGGTTATTAGCTTAACTCCGAATATTCTGGTTTTTCAAAACTATCCATAACTCTTGGGACGATTCAAATTCTCCATCTCTATAACTAATATGTTCTTATATCATTTTCAGTTATGCTCTTTAAAAAAGTCTTATGAAGGCTTTTTGTTGTTATTATTATTTTGGTTTCCTTGAAACTTAAAAAATTTTGATATCTCCCTGTTCTGGTTTGCTAGCTGCCGCAATGCAACACACCAGAGATGGATTGGCTTTTAATAAAAGGGGATTTATTTTGTTGGTTCTTCAGAGGAAAGGCAGCTAACTTTCCACTGAGGTTCTTTCTTACGTGGAAGGCACAGGATGGTCTCTGCTGGTCTTCTTTCCAGGCCCTTGGGTTCCAACAACTTTCCCCAGGGTGACTTCTTTCTACATCTCCAAAGGCCTGGGCTGAGTTGTAAGTGCTGAGATGAGGAATGCCGAGCTGCTTAGGCTGTTCTACATTGCACTCTCTCATTTAAGCACCAGCCAATTAAGTCAAACATCACTCATTGCAGCAGGCACGCCTCCTAGCCGACTGCAGATGTAATTAGCAACAGATGAGGTTCACTACCATTGGCTTATGTCCGCAGCAACAAGACTAGGTATGCTCACCTGGCCAAGTTGACAACTGAATCTAACTAACACACTCCCTTTAAATCTTAAATTGTTGTCTGTGTGATTAATCTAATTGTCTTTCCATTTTATCATGTGTTTTTTTTTTCCCCTCTAGATTCCTGGGCATTGAGGGCCACATTTTCTTGCATACTATTGAAAATACCATAAAGTTTTCCAAAATTTACTTTTTGGTTCTTCAATTCAATCAAGTTTTGGGCCTTGCTCATTCTCTGAGTCTTCAGTGATAACTTTCCCTTTCTTTTAGATTGCATTAATTTATTCAAATTACCTGTTTTCTTTTGAACAAACATTTATTTTCTTATGAGAAGATAGCTATCCAGACCTATATGCTAATTTGTGTATGGCTTATGTTGGTTTCACTACTTACTTGGACATTTGTTGAGAACTCTTCTCAGAGCTACTGATCTTGGTCTCCTACTTCTAATTCCTTGTTCTCTGAAACATTGAAACTGCAGTTTTTCAGTGTTTCTTGACCACAGGGGATCATCAGAATCAATTAAAGAGCTTTAAATTTACAAATTTCTGGACTTCAACTTGAAAATTCTGAGCATGTATGTATCTGTCTTTGGAAGAATGGGATGGGAGTAGGGCTTGGAAGTGTATTATAAAAACCAGATTTAAATACTGGAAAGTGCTCCAATTAGTACTATCTTTGTCTACCCCTATTTGCTTTATGTTTGGAAACTATTCCTTCTAAGTAGGACTGGTTGGCTTCATGGGTGAGCAGTCTTTGTATTTGCACAGGTCCCTGTGTGTGGTTTAATGCTTTGCTATTTCTGTCTTGAAATTGTTAATAATTTTATCTTTGAATTTGTATTTTGCAACTGATGTCTGATGGGATGATGGAACATGTGCATGAGCAGAGGAGATGCACAATGTATGGGCCTGCTGTCCCTTGTAGCCCCATTTGCAAATTAGTGAGGCACCATAAGCATAGGACTCTGGTGGACTCACAGTGTGTGGGAATTCAGCAAGACTCAGAGTGATATAAGGTAAGTGTGTTATGTCTATGACTGATTGTTTTCATTTCTTTTGTCTGCTGTAACAAATTACTGCAAACTTAATGACTTAAAATAGATTAATTTTCTTATAGATCTAGAGGTCAAAGGCTGAATTTCTTCTGAAGTTTCCAGATGGACATTCTGTTGCCCTGCCTTATCTAGCTTTTAGAGGCTGCCTGCATTCATTGGCTTGTGGCCCTCTTCCTTCACCTTCAAGCCAGCAGCATAGTGTCTCACAATCGCTCTCTCTCTTCTTCATTGTAAAATTGCCTTCTTTGACTCTGACCCTTCTGCCTTCATTTTATAAGGATTTCATTGGGTCCACTCACATATTCTGGAATAATCTCCCTATTTTAGTTTCTTAGGCTGCTCACAGAAAATAACATGAAATGGGTTTGTTTTAAACAATAAGAATTTATTCACTCGAGGCTTCAAGTCTGGGAAAATGTCCAAGGGAAGGTAGTATCAAGGCAATCCTTGCTTCCCAAAGACCAGCTAGTAGTGATCCTTGGCTCCTCTGTTCCAATGCAAGGTACATGGTGGTGTCTGCTGCTCTCTCTCTTCTCTGCTGAGTTTCATGATTTCAGTTTCTTGCTTCCATGGCTCCCTCTTTATCTCTCTCTGTATTCATTCCATTTATAAAGGGCTCCAGATAGAATTAAGATCATCCTGATTGAGGTGGGTCAAAGTTTAACTGAAGTAGCCTCATCAAAGATCCTACTTACAATGGATTCACACCCATAGGGAATGTGTAAGATTATGGTTTTCTGGGAACATGTTGCTTCAATTCACCACACTCCCCACTTCAAGTTCCTTAACTTAATCACATTTGCAAAATTTCTTTTGCCATGTAGAGTAACTGATCCGTATATTTTGGGGATTAAGATATATATATTTGAAGAGGAGGAGGAGTATTAGCCTACCACACTGAGTAAATGGGGTATCATGACTTTCATTTGAACCAGAACTTGCTTCAAAGGCAGAAAAAGGCAATCTACTTCTAAAGAATACAATGAATAAGCAACCTTATTATAGATTCTCTGACTTGTGATTTCTGTTATTAGCAAACTATGTACACTAACAGTTTATTAAGAATTGAAATAAAAATAATTAAGCATTTCTATTGTTCTGGTATAAAAAATACTTAAATATATATGAACTAAAAATACTTTGTGCAAGTTTTGTGATTCCACATGAGTTAAATGCTGTTATATTTGCATTTAAAACTGGCACTGCACAATATAAAAATGAACACTAATAATATAAAATTTTAATTTTCTTTACTTAGAATAGCATTAAACAGCAAATAACAAATCCAGTTGAGTGAGGGAGAGATCATGGAAGAAAGGAAAATATTTAATATTTTAGTACCTTTAATAGCGTTTTTTCCTCTTCTGACCAAAGGGCTCCACATTATCTTTTTTGCACCTGGCCCCACAAAATATGTGGCTGACCCATTTCTAGACACGAAAGAATTACTGTTCATCCTTCTTTTTTCACACACACACACATATACACACGCACAATTTTGAGAAAGTGTGCTGTTTTCTATGAATTGAAAGGGAACAAGCAGTATGCTGGTGAGGGTGGGCAGAGAAAGGAGAAGCAGAACTCTGATTTTTTTTTTATTAATTAAAGAAAAAAAAAGAAATTAACCCAACATTTAGAAATCATTCCATTCTACATATGCAATCAGTAATTCTTAATATCATCACATAGATGCATGATCATCATTTCTTAGTACATTTGCATCGATTTAGAAGAACTAGCAAAACAACAGAAAAAAATATAGAATGTTAATATAGAGAAAAAAATAAAAATAATAATAATAGTACAAAAAAAAAGACAAACAAACAGACAGACACAAAGAAAAACCTATAGCTCAGATGCAGCTTCATTCAGTGTTTTAACATGATTACTTTACAATTAGGTATTATTGTGCTGTCCATTTTTGAGTTTTTGTATCTAGTCCTGTTGCACAGTCTAATCACCCATTATCTTACCCTGTTACTAACTCCTGCTGGACTCTGTTACCAATGACATATTCCAAGTTTATTCTCGAATGTCTGTTCACATCAGTGGGACCATACAGTATTTGTCCTTTAGTTTTTGGCTAGACTCACTCAGCATAATGTTCTCTAGGTCCATCCATGTCATTACATGCTTCATAAGTTTATTCTGTCTTAAAGCTGCATAATATTCCATCGTATGTATATACCACAGTTTGTTTAGCCACTCGTCTGTTGATGGACATTTTGGTTGTTTCCATCTCTTTGCAATTGTAAATAATGCTGCTATAAACATTGGTGTGCAAATGTCCGTTTGTGTCTTTGAGCTTAAGTCCTTTGAGTAGATACCCAGCAATGGTATTGCTGGGTCGTATGGCAATTCTATATTCAGCTTTTTGAGGAACCGCCAAACTGCCTTCCACAGTGGTTGCACCATTTGACATTCCTACCAACAGTGGATAAGTGTGCCTCTTTCTCCGCATCCTCTCCAGCACTTGTCATTTTCTGTTTTGTTGATAATGGCCATTCTGGTGGGTGTGAGATGATATCTCATTGTGGTTTTGATTTGCATTTCTCTAATGGCCAGGGACATTGAGCATCTCTTCATGTGCCTTTTGGCCATTTGTATTTCCTCTTCTGATAGGTGTCTGTTCCAGTCTTTTTCCCATTTTGTAATTGGGTTGGCTGTCTTTTTGTTGTTGAGTTGGACAATCTCTTTATAAATTCTGGATACTAGACCTTTATCTGATATGTCATTTCCAAATATTGTCTCCCATTGTGTAGGCTGTCTTTCTACTTTCTTGATGAAGTTCTTTGATGCACAGAAGTGTTTAATTTTGAGGAGCTCCCATTTATTTATTTCCTTCTTCAGTGCTCTTGCTTTAGGTTTAAGGTCCATAAAACCACCTCCAATAGTAAGTTTCATAAGATATCTCCCTACATTTTCCTCTAACTGTTTTATGGCCTTAGACCTAATGTTTAGATCTTTGATCCATTTTGAGTTAACTTTTGTATAGGGTATGAGATACGGGTCTTCTTTCATTCTTTTGCGTATGGATATCCAGTTCTCTAGGCACCATTTACTGAGGAGACTGTTCTGTCCCAGGTGAGTTGGCTTGACTGCCTTATCAAAGATCAAATGTCCATAGATGAGAGGGTCTATATCTGAGCACTCTATTCGATTCCATTGGTCGATATATCTATCTTTATGCCAATACCATGCTGTTTTGACCACTGTGGCTTCGTAATATGCCTTAAAGTCAGGCAGTGCGAGACCCCCAGTTTCATTTTTTTTCCTCAAGATGTTTTTAGCCATTCAGGGCACCCTGCCCTTCCAGATAAATTTGCTTATTGATTTTTCTATTTCTGAAAAATAAGTTGTTGGGATTTTGATTGGTATTACATTTAATCTGTAGATCAATTTAGGTAGGATTGACATCTTAACTATATTTAGTCTTCCAATCCATGAACACGGTATGCCCTTCCATCTATTTAGGTCTTCTGTGATTTCTTTTAGCAAGTTTTTTGTAGTTTTCTTTATATAGGTTTTTTGTCTCTTTAGTTAAATTTATTCCTAGGTATTTTATTCTTTTAGTTGCAATTGTAAATGGGATTTGTTTCTTGATTTCCCCCTCAGCTTGTTCATTACTAGTGTATAAAAATGATACAGATTTTTGAATGTTGATCTTGTAACCTGCTACTTTGCTGTACTCATTTATTAGCTCTAGTAGTTTTGTTGTGGATTTTTCTGGGTTTTCGACGTTTAGTATCATATCGTCTGCAAACAGTGATAGTTTTACTTCTTCCTTTCCAATTTTGATGCCTTGTATTTCTTTTTCTTGTCTAATTGCTCTGGCTAGAACCTCCAACACGATGTTGAATAATAGGGGTTATAATGGACATCCTTGTCTTGTTCCTGATCTTAGGGGGAAAGTTTTCAATTTTTCCCCATTGAGGATGATATTAGCTGTGGGTTTTTCATATATTCCCTCTATCATTTTAAGGAAGTTCCCTTGTATTCCTATCTTTTGAAGTGTTTTCAACAGGAAAGGATGTTGAATCTTGTCAAATGCCTTCTCTGCATCAATTGAGATGATCATGTGATTTTTCTACTTTGATTTGTTGATATGGTGTATTACATTAATTGATTTTCTTATGTTGAACCTTCCTTGCATACCTGGGATGAATCCTACTTGGTCATGATGTATAATTCTTTTAATGTGTTGTTGGATACGATTTGCTAGAATTTTATTGAGAATTTTTGCATCTATGTTCATTACAGAGATTGGTCTGTAGTTTTCTTTTTTTGTAATATCTTTGCCTGGTTTTGGTATGAGGGTGATGTTGGCTTCATAAAATGAATTAGGTAGTTTTCCCTCCACCCTCCACTTCGATTTTTTTGAAGAGTTTGAGGAGAGTTGGTACTAATTCTTTCTGGAATGTTTGATAGAATTCACATGTGAAGCCGTCTGGTCCTGGACTTTTCTTTTTAGGAAGCTTTTGAATGACTGATTCAATTTCTTTACTTGTAATTGGTTTGTTGAGGTCATCTATTTCTTCTTGAGTCAAAGTTGGTTGCTCATGTCTTTCCAGGAACCTGTCCATTTCATCTAAATTGTTGTATTTATTAGTGTAAAGTTGTTCATAGTATCCTGTTATTACCTCCTTTATTTATGTGAGGTCAGTAGTTATGTCTCCTCTTCCATTTCTGATCTTATTTATTTGCATCCTCTCTCTTCTTCTTTTTGTCAATCTTGCTAAGGGCCCATCAATCTTATTGATTTTCTCATAGAACCAACTTCTGGTCTTATTGATTTTCTCTATTGTTTTCATGTTTTCAGTTTCATTTATTTCTGCTCTAATCTTTGTTATTTCTTTCCTTTTGCTTGCTTTGGGGTTAGTTTGCTGTTCTTTTTCCAGTTCTTCCAAGTGGACAGTTAATTCCTGCATTTTTGCCTTTTCTTCTCTTCTGATACAGGCATTTAGGGCAATAAATTTCCCTCTTAGCACTGCCTTTGCTGCGTCCCATAAGTTTTGATATGTTGTGTTTTCGTTTTCATTCGCCTCGAGGTATTTACTAATTTCTCTTGCAATTTCTTCTTTGACCCACTCGTTGTTTAAGAGTATGTTGTTGAGCCTCCATGTATTTGTGAATTTTCTGGCACTCCGCCTATTATTGATTTCCAACTTCATTCCTTTATGGTCCGAGAAAGTGTTGTGTATGATTTCAATCTTTTTAAATTTGTTAAGACTTGCTTTGTGATCCAGCATATGATCTATCTTTGAGAATGATCCATGAGCAGTTGAGAAAAAGTGTATCCTGCTGTTGTGGGATATAATGTCCTATAAATGTCTGTTAAGTCTAGCTCATTTATAGTAATATTCAGATTCTCTATTTCTTTATTGATCCTCTGTCTAGATGTTCTGTCCATTGATGAGAGTGGTGAATTGAAGTCTCCAACTATTATGGTACATGTGTCTATTTCCCTTTTCAGTGTTTGCAGTGTATTCCTCACGTATTTTGCGGCATTATGGTTCGGTGCATAAATATTTATGATTGTTATGTCTTCTTGTTTAATTGTTCCTTTTATTAGTAAATAGTGTCCTTCTTTGTCTCTTTTAAGTGTTTTACATTTGAAGTCTAATTTGTTGGATATTAGTATAGCTACTCCTGCTCTTTTCTGGTTGTTATTTGCATGGAATATCTTTTCCCAACCTTTCACTTTCAACCTATGTTTATCTTTGGGTCTAAGATGTGTTTCCTGTAGACAGCATATAGAAGGATCCTGTTTTTTAATCCATTCTGCCAGTCTATGTCTTTTGATTGGGAAATTCAGTCCATTAACATTTAGTGTTATTACTGTTTGGATAATATTTTCCTCTACCATTTTGCCTTTTGTATTATATATATCATATCTGACTTTCCTTCTTTCTACACTCTTCTCCATACCTCTCTCTTCTGTCTTTTCGTATCTGACTCTAGTGCTCCCTTTAGTATTTCTTGCAGAGCTGGTCTCTTGGTCACAAATTCTCTCAGTGACTTTTTGTCTGAGAATGTTTTAATTTCTCCCTCATTTTTGAAGGACAATTTTGCTGGATATAGGAGTCTTGGTTGGCAGTTTTTCTCTTTTAGTAATTTAAATATATCATCCCACTGTTTTCTAGCTTCCATGGTTTCTGCTGAGAAATCTACACATAGTCTTATTGGGTTTCCCTTGTATGTGATGGATTGTTTTTCTCTTGCTGCTTTCAAGATCCTCTCTTTCTCTTTGACCTCTGATATTCTAACTAGTAAGTGTCTTGGAGAATGCCTATTTGGGTCTGTTCTCTTTGGGGTGGGCTGCACTTCTTGGATCTGTAATTTTAGGTCTTTCATAAGAGTTGGGAAATTTTCAGTGATAATTTCTTCCATTAGTTTTTCTCCTCCTTTTCCCGTCTCTTCTCCTTCTGGGACACCCACAACACGTATATTTGTGCGGTTCAAATTTTCCTTCAGTTCCCTGATCCCCTGTTCAAATTTTTCCATTCTTTTCCCTATAGTTTCTGTTTCTTTTTGGAATTCAGATGTTCCATCCTCCAAATCACTAATTCTATCTTCTGTCTCTTTAAATCTATCATTGTATGTATCCATTGTTTTTTCCATGTTTTCTACTTTATTCTTCACTTCCATAAGTTCTGTGATTTGTTTTTTCAGTTTTTCTATTTCTTCTTTTTGTTCAGCCCATGTCTTCTTCATGTCCTCCCTCAATTTATTGATTTCATTTTTGAAGAGGTTTTCCATTTCTGTTCGTATATTCAGCATTAGTTGTCTCAGCTCCTGTATCTCATTTGAACTATTGGTTTGTTCTTTTGAGTGGGCCATATTTTCAATTTTCTGAGCATGATCTGTTATCTTCTTCTGGCATCTGGGCATTTAGTCAGATTTCCCTGGCTGTTGGACCCAACAGGTTGAAAGATTTTTCTGTGAAATCTCTGGTTTCTGTTTTTCTTATCATGCCCAGTAGGTGGCGCTCGTGGCACACATTTGTCTGTGGGTCCCACCAGTAAAAGGTGCTGTGGGTCCTTTAACTTTGGAAAACTCTCGCCCTGGGGGAGGTTTGCCAGCCGAAGCAGCTTGGAAGAGTGCCAGCCGGCAGGGGGTCCAAACGCGGGGAGGTTCGCCGGCCACCGCAGCCCGGGAGAGCGCCCGTCCGAATCTCTTAGTCGGCCCGGGGCGCCAAGCGTGGCGGGAGGGCGCCAGCCACCATGGCCCGGGAGAGTGCACCGTTCCCAGCCGGACCGGGAAGTCACATGTTTGGAAGGGACCCTGGTCACCGTTCTCCGCGACCTGGGGATCTCTGATCCAATTCTCCCAGTTGGTCCGGGGGGCCACATTTGGGGGGGGCGCCAGCCGCCGCGGCTTGAGGGGACTGCCTGTCCAATTGTCCCAACTCATCCAGGAAGGAGGAAGGGAGGGACTCCAGCCACTTGCCGCCCCGGCCCAGGGAAACCCGTGCCCCTCGGTGATCTCACTGGAGCGGGTTCTCTCAGCCAGTCAGCCGTTCCAGGATGGGGTACGCTGTCTTTTTTATCTCTGTCGTGGCACCGGTAGCTGTTCTCTATCGTTTCTACTCCCCTAGTAGTTGTTCTGGAGGAGGAACTAAGATCCGTGCATCTTACTAAGCTGCCATCTTCTCCGGAAGTCTCCTGATAATCTTTTAACAGCAACACCCAGATAATAAAAGGGCATCTGTTTAATTTTTGGATGAGTGGAGTTCTGTGTCTCTGAATTTGAGGGCCAAGAGTAAAAGAACAGTAATTCTTAACTTTGGGAGTGACAAGCTATGGGCAGGTTGCTGATAAATGTTGATTTTATGATTGAAGGATTCTTTTTCCAAGACTCTCCAAGAATCTGTAAAATCTTTTCTCTGAATTGTTTTACACTAATCTTTGCTTTTAGGGAGTGGGATAACTTTTATTTTCTCCCTCTTTTCCTTATGCATTGCAATGGGTTAAAGATGACCACAAATTCTTCCATCAAAAGGTGGCACCTTGAATTTGGGCTAGGCTCAGTGGCTTGTTTGACCAATAGAATGTGAAAGAAGTGACTCTGTGCCAGTCCAAGGCCTAGGGCTCAAGAGGCCAGGCAACTTCAGCCACTTCAGTTGAACTACAGACATGTAAGTGAAGACACACTGGATTTCCAGCCTATCATGGTTCATGGGTGAGTGAAGTAAGGTCCCCATTTCCATCCCTATCTGTCTCATCATTTCATCCCCAATATGTATCATAGTATCTGTAGGCATCTGATCATTGTTACTCTCAATGTGGTGGTAGAGCTATCATCAAAAATTTCCAAACATGATTAATGAGAATCAACAGACCCTTTATTTACTTTTGAGACCAGGAAACATAAATTGCAGGCATTATTTTCTTTGTTTCACACCCACAAAGAAAAATAGTGAGAATGGAAGTATTCATGTTATAGCATATGGGATTTAAGTTAAAATAGTTTCTTTATTTTGATTTTCTACTTTAAGTTAAAATTATGGGATGACAATTAGGAGTTGGCCAGTCAATCAGTTACTTTAGTGAGCAAATGTCTAACTTCTGGCTACCTCTAGATATACAGAAACTATCAGATGATGGGCGAATTGTCATATTGAAATCAGATGCATCTTTCAGTGCTGAGTAGAAGCAATATATAAGACATATGAATCAATAAAAAAGTTCTGAGATTGTCTCCTGAAAATATTAGGGAGATGATTTCAGTGAATTTTTTATTCCTCAAAATCTTCTGGGTGTATGAAAATGCCACTTTTTATACCCAAGAAAAACTAGGAGTAAAAGAGTCATATGTGTGGTCAATGTAGTATATAGTTGCATGAATTAAAGGCAAAATTCTCTATCAGTTTTAGAGGATAGGTGGGTTTCTAGTTTCTCGATTTTGGGTGAATTCTATGACTACTTTGATGCCAAGGTCCGAACCTCCTGCATTTCTATCCCTGCCTGGCCCAGTACTTGGACAATAAGATGCTTAATAGGAATGATTTGATACTTTAAATGGACTTCTTTTCCCCCACTTAACTCTAATAACTGACCTGAACTGAATTACTAAGAGTTACGTGAGTAGCCTTGGTTGTTAAACATTAAGTTGGAAATTTATTTTAATATATAGGATTATGTTGATAATCCGGTGCTTTTATCCTTTTCTACTAAGGATGGAGGGGAAAAAGCCATCTATGTGGCTAAGTAGAAGTTATTAACATTGTCTGGTGAGGATTTCAAGGGCATTTTCATTTTTATGTTCCTCCAGCTATTATAGCAATCCAGCAGGAGTCATCTTCTTTGCCTTTTCAGGTATGAAATGGCAGCTGCTGTGCAGACACAGTTTGGTCAGTGTTCACACAATGGAGCAGAAGTTAATCACCGTTTGAAAAGAATTGGCTGATGTTAGACCTGAGAGTTAATTAAAGGGAAACTGTTGAGGCAAGAATTATACTCATTTAAAAAAGTTTGCTTGTATGACTTAAGATCAAATCATTCAGCACAGAAAGTTAGATTTCTTAAATTCTAATAAATTCTATTTACTTAAGTTTTAGATTGGCTTAATGTAAATTTATTTTGCTCCCTTCTGTTTTTTAATGCATTCTGCTTGGAAAATGATATTAGACTGCTCAATGTCATCTGTCGTTTTATAATTGTAAGAGTACTTTTCTTCTTTCAAGTTTTAATTTCTTCTTATGACTCTTTATAGTGAATTTTGTCTTTTTCCCAAGGCCTCCTATCCAAAGTCACAGGATAAAATAGCCTATAAAGTTTTCCTTGGGTTTTAAATCTTTGTAACTTTAAATCCATTGACTAATTTAGTCCCATTGAGTTCTCAATTTTCAGAGGGACTTTTCATTTAATGGTCTTGCTTTCATTGAGATAAAGACATCTATTTTTAAAACACCTTTAATGCCAAATGAAATTGAAATTATTAATTGAATTGTGCTGTGTTTCCCCATTCAAAGGATTTTCTAATTCTATACCCTGTCATTTGTGTCCATAGAAAGAAACAGACAAGAGGTTAGTGGAAATGATCTAGATTTTGGAATTAAATGTATTCTTCTTAGAAAAATAGCATCTAAAATTTCAAGGTCAGCTTAGGGAGAAATAATACTTTAACAACAATGCTTTTCTTGTGCATAAAACTGCCTATTTCCTTGCTACTACTTTCTCATTTGATTTTTTTTATTAGAGCAGTTGTAGGTTTACAGAAAAATCATGCAAAAAATACAAATTTCCCATAAACCACCCCAAAGTTTTCCCTGTTATTAGCATTTTGCATTAGTTTGAGCACTTTGTTACATTTGCCAGAACAATATCAATATGATAATTGTACTATTTACTATAGTCCATAGTTTACATTAGGTCCTTTCTTTGTGTTGTGCAGTTCTGTGCTTTTTTTAAAAGAAATTTGTTCTGGTAACATATATACATCTTAAAATTTCTCTATTATTCACTTTCAATTGTACAATTCAGTGCTGGTAATTACATTTACAAAATCGTGCCGCCATTACCATGATCCATTACAAAACTTTGTATGACCCCAAACAGAAACTCCATATCAATTAAATGTTAAAGCCCCATTTCCCATCTCTACCCAGCCTCTGGTAACCTGCTTTCTAATTCTTGGACTTTATTAATCAGCATATTCTGTTATTTCACTTAAGTGAAATCATACAATATTTGTCCTTTTGTGTCTGTCTCATTTCACTCAACATAATGTTCTCAAGGTTAATCCATGTTGTTGCATGCATCAGAACTTCGTTCCTTTTTACAGTCAAACAATATTCCTTTGTATGTATATACCACATTTTATTTATCCATTAATTTGTTGATGAACACTATCATTCCCTTTTGGCAATTGTGAATAATGTCACTAGGAACATCGGTGGCAAATATCTGAGTCCCTGCTTTCAATTCCTTTGTTTTTATGCCTAAAAATGGTATTATTGTCAGTTTATGAAGTAATTCTATACTTTCTGAGGTACTGCCAAAATGTCTTCCACAGTGGCTGCACCATTTTACATTCCAGCCAACAACCTACCAGTGTTACATCTCTATATCCTCTCCAACACTTTGGAGAGAGAATAGTGTGCTGCTATAAAGTAATAAAGTAATAACACTGTAATAAAATGTAACAGAATTCAGCTCCAGGGTCAAACTTGTTGAGTTCAAATTTCAACACATACTTTCTAGCAGAGTGACTTCAGGTCAGTTTCTTACTTTTGGCATATCTCATTTGCCTCATTTCTAATATGGTGATAATAACACCTACCTTGCTAGATGTTGTGAGATTGCAATGAAGTGTTTTTAAGGATTAAGTAAAATGCTTGGAACATGGTCTGGTCCAAAGTTAGAACTATTGATTATTACTATTATTATCATCATCAAACATCCAAGAAACAGGGTTGAAATATGACCACAATTGTATTTCATAAACCTCAAATCTTTGTAGAGTTGGGAAGGACATTGTTGGCTGCTTATCCCAGTATCAATTTGTCTTTCTTGCTTGCTAACTGACTCCTATTAACAAAGTACGCAGCTCCAGAGTTGAATTGTGAGGCCTAAGTCAGTGATGGCTCCCTTTTTCCCCTGCCAAAGGGTATGTAACCCAGTTTTAGCTAAACAGGATGGAAAAGAAAATACAATGGGGATCATCTGGAAAATATTTTCCTCCCTGATAAATGACAGAGCTCATTTGTGCCCTTCTCTCTCTCCCTGCTTTGGATGCTGTGATGTAAAGATGTGATACTTGATGCTTTGGCAACTACCTTGTGACAATGAGGCTACAAACTTGAGGCAAAATCCTATACTCTAAGAATGGCAGTGTAGAAGGAGAAAGACATTTGGTCCTTGATGGCATTTTTTAATCACCTCTAGGCTTAAGAACAATAAATACTATTAAATTTTAAGGTACTATTAGTTGTGCCACTAAAAACATCATAACTGATACTTCAATCAACAATTCTTTTCATTGCAGATGACAGAAACCCAGCTCAAAGTAAGGGATTTATTCAGTTACTGAGAGTAGCAAACATAGTCAAAGGAATTGCAGCAGGTATCATGATGGCTCTGAAAACATCCGAGATGGAAATTAGGGCTGTGAATACCATTTGCACTCTCTCCTTCCTACTTCTTTTCATGTCAAGCTTCTCAGATGAACTTTGTCCAGGTGGCATGGGTGCTCAATCAGAAAAAGAAAACAAAACAGAATTAACAAAACAAAAACAAAAACAGAGCTTGTCTCTCCAAGGTTCAATTTGAATAAATCTAGGAAAAAAAGGCTAACTGATTGAGTTGGGGTCAAATTCCATTTTCTTGGACCAATTCCTGCTCCCAGGGGAAGAGGTTGCATCAGTTCACTGCTTTGACCAGCAAAGTGTGGTCTCTTTCTGGCAAGCTAATTGAGATAATAAGTAGGTTTGATGGGAAATTACTGTGGGATAGGCAGCCACTCCTATTTATTTCTGGAATATGAAGTTATTAGTTGAGAAAAATATTTCCTCTGGGGTTGTTCAGGCAATGGCATGAATTGGCATTGATGCTTTCTTTATCAGGGCCTTGTCTCCTTTCCCTGGGCTTGTTTGACCCTGTGTTTGACCAGAAGAGACACATAGAACCTGGAGGACCGTGAAGGAGTGCTGTTGCGGAATTTACTAGTATCCCTTATGTTCTCATTTTGTAGAGACTGCTTGCCTGTGCAACTTGCAGCTCTCCATGCTACACTTGGATTTTAAATGGATAACAGTCATAGTGTGTATCGACACTTCTTCAACTCTTGCCAGAGTCTACTAAAGTTGGTCCTGAGCATTACCACAAAGAACTCCCCATTTTTATCTAAAGTATTTCTGGAAGATCCTTCATAAATGTTAACAGAGAACACCGTTTAGTACCGCATGGAATTTCAAGAGCACTGCCCCAGACTGTGTACAGCTACTGGCCTCCACTGTGGCTGCTGTGGGTTATTGCTGCTGCCGGACATTGCTGCCACCTCTAGGAATTGCTGTGTCTCAGACAGTGCCGAATCCTCCATCTGCGCATTACTACCCCTTTTGGCTAAACACCACTTCTCTGTCTCCCACTGTTGTGGGTTTGCTGGAAAGCTCTTAAGTGCCAAATCTCTCTAGTGGCACTTCAGTGCCTCTGCTACGTTTATGTGCTGTTCTGTTAAGGGTGTTTTCAAGCCATAATGTCTTAAAGAAGTTTTAATGCAAGAGCTTGCCTCTTTTTATTTATTACCTTATAATCTGCTGCTTTTCTCTTCTCCTTTCCTCTCATAGCCTCACTGCATGACACCTAGACATAAGGACAATGCATGAGTCTGGGCCGGGGCCAAGTGTGTGACGCACACAGGAATCAGCCTCTCCCACTTCTCAGAAGAAGGATTTGTTGCTTTGTTAAGCTTGCCTTCTTGATATATTTGACTCTTGGACTGTGTTATCTCCCAAGAAGTTCTTCAGTTTCACATAAAAATAGGTTTTTTAGCAAACTTATTCCACTTATTTTACCTTAAATGTTTAGAGTTGTTTCTGACTGAGAAGTGAGTACCATTAGCCTGTGGCTACCAGAGTCATGGATTTAAGAAATGAGCAAAATTTCAGGAAAAAAAAAAGGAGTACATGTAGAATTCCCAACTCTTCCTGTTGCCAAGTATGACATTAATATTATTAAAAAAAAAAAAAAACCCTCTTTTTCAAAATCTTGCACACATGCATTCAACAATACCCAAACCTGTCCCTGCCTTGTAGTACACATATTTACATACTTTTTAGACTTCATCCCTAGAGATGCTGATTCAAGCCTGGGGATCTATATGTTTAAAGAGCTCCCTAGGAGATTCTAATGCAGCCAATCAGAACAGTATCTAGGCCATTTTCCTCTTCTTTTTTTTCACTTGTCTCTTTTATTTTTGTGAAGTGCTGAGAAGATGATTTCAGATCAGCATGGTCTATAGATGGGTTTTTGGGAACCTGCTAGCTCAAATAAAATCTGGAACCTTAGTTATATATTCCCCTGAGATACTCCTGTTCTTTTTCCCCTTGCTACAAGAAGAAGTATTAAATGGTAGAATGTTGCTGATAGCAAAAATTGTGACTTGGTCTAGGTCAAGCATGACAAGGGGGTGTTAACTGATACTGAAGCACCAATCAATTGACTTACTAGAATGTCGTGCTGAGAAAGATTCTAAGGATGAATCCATGCTCAGAAGTGAATGCTGTGATTGATTAGCAGTGTCTCCTGCAGGGTAGGAGAGGGGAGCATTAGCACATGAGGTGTGTATCTGCTATTTCTACTATGGCTCCTTATAGAAAGTACATACCATAGTTGAGAAATTATTTGTAGTTTTAACTGCTCTAGCATTTCTCTTCATTTACTATAGTGTGGTAACAGCATGTCTACAATTGTAGTAAAATAATGCCTGCATACCTGTCATCTCAAAAGTATTTTTGCATTAGGAAGTCATTTAATCTAGATCTAAGTTACAATTATTGCATTTAAATTGAGGCCATGCTGTTGTGTCACACCTGTGTGGCCACTAAGGTGTCTTACAATTTATTGGATGATTATTCATTATAATAGTATTATTATCTTTCCTTGGATGCCTTAATTAGAACATGTTTATGGCCTTAGAACTGTAAACTTGTAACTTATTAAATTGCCATTTTAAAAGCTAAAATAAAAACCCTTTTACTCAACTGTGTCTGAAATATCCTGGGAAGGTAGGTGGAAAGAGGAATTGAAGAGTTGTGAAAGTGGACTTAGAAAATAAGATTGTGAGCTCATAGGGAGAATGGGAGAGAATCTTGGCATATGGCAGACAAGGTGGATGGATGGGTGGAGTTAACTTTATGACATTTTTTGGGTGCGCATATGACTATGTTGAAGTAGTATGAATCAATGTCCTATTTGGACCTCTGGATTTGTGTGTGCGTGTGTTTGTGTGTGTCTCTTTAAAACAGCTGTGTGCATGTGTAATTCAGTGTGCATGTGCTCATGTGTGCGAGAAATACCCAATGCACGCTTTTCATTGAGTGAATCTCTGGTTTTCTGGAAGAGATACAATTTTACAACTATTAATCAGGCCAGGTCAAAGGATCATCTTACAAGTCTTACTGTTTCTATTACATACTTTTGAGTTAAATGAAAGTGCCATTTAAAGCATCAAGCTAAATCAACTTAATACCATATACTATCTGAATCCTCATTGTGGGCTGATTTATAGCTCAATGATTTTTGCATTTAGTATAACCTATTGCTGTATACATTTAGCGCTGTTTGAATTTTGTTATATTAATGTGTAGAATAAAAAATAAATGGGAAAATGAGAATAAGGCATTATTCATATCAAACATTGAAGAGCCACTATTTTTACCTAAATCTTAGGAGTAAAATTCTTATGGGGGAGATATCTAAGCTTTTCAAATAATATCTATAAACAGAACTGGTGTCTTGAACAGCATTTATCTCCAAGTCTGAGTTATAGTTTGCTTCATTGCTCCCTAAACACCAAATTTTCCACTCTACGTGTAGGGCATATGTTCTCTCAGCTCATTGTGCTGTGGACCTCAAGTGTGGCACATTTACAGTGGCAGCTCCTTGGGATGGAAAAAAAAGAATAGCCTGGGGAATATTGAAATCTTTTACAGTAGAGGAGGTTTGAAATACAAATGTTAAAGCAGTAAACTTTCAGAAAGTAATAATTTCCCTGATTTTTATTAGAAAGAGGACATCAGAGCATAGCAATGTATGGTAAATCAGCATCTCTGTCTCTTTACCAGCTTTTATGATCAGCATTAATGGTAGCAACTGTCACAGAGATTATGGCTGCTTTATTTCAAGGGAAACTAAGAGGCAGAGTGTAGTATGAATACTCTATAAACATATATTTTTAAAGTCAGCCATTTGGGTTTGCAGGGATGATAAACAATTCCTAGTAGGGCTTAAACAGGGAGAGAGGGAGTGAAGGAAAGGAGGGAGTGGGGAAAATAGTATCATTTGTTTGATACAACAATGTGAATGTTAGTTATAGTTCACGTTTCTGTTAGCCATTTTATTCTACCTTAAGTGGTGCCAAAATTATTTTATTGATCAGTTATCCTGGGATTAGAAAAGCAACATTCTGAGCAGGGCCATGTGATTTCACTTCCCATTACAAATCAGTATGGGCCTCCAGAGTGTAGTTGGTTTAACGACGTTTGTGATTATTTTGTGAAAGATAAAATCCCCTATCTGTCAGTTCCCAGACTTTCAAGCTCTTTTGTGAGGTTTACAAAGTCATAGGAAGGAGATAATCTCTATCATCTTTCTTCTAGTGTATTCTGTACGTTTGATAGGAGAGCTACTGTATATAGCTATGGTACAAAAGATATCTAAAGCAAACTAAGTTCCTGTTGAATAGTAATACAGTACCATTACCTAAAAGGAAAGTTTTCACACAGTTTCAAACTTACGGCTATGTTCCAGGTGGCCAAGATATAAGAAAAAGACATCAATATTCCTGCCCTGTTCTTATTTTGCCCTGCTACTTTTTTAAAGCTGTAGTCACAGAAGCCATTATGATAATGTTCAGAGGTTTTAGAAAATGTGTTGGTACAGAAATGGAGGAAAGAAAGGACTGCACAGAAAACTTGACATGTATTAGGTGCTTTCTGTAGTTGCTACTTGACTTTTCAAATTTCTTTTCTTCACTCCCAAATTGTTTGAAAATTTATTTTGTTCATTCATTTGTTAATTCACTGAAGTAATCTTATTTAGTAGTTAATGTGTGCTATGCCTTCTACTAGGTTTGGACTATACAATGTTGAGTGAGATAGAAACAGTCTCTGATTTCACAGAGTTCAGTTGGGGGTGACATAATTAGACAAGTGTGATAAGTTGCTGGAGATGCACAAGGCAGGGATACCTGACTTGGTCAGTAGAAATCAGGTTGGGCTTTCCAGACAAATGGCTTTTTGATAACAGAAAGATGAATAAGAGTTAAATTTCACACTGTGAGGTTACCTAAGGTAATGCATATGAAATATCTTGTGAACAGTATGAAGCACTATGTACAAATTATATTTTTTGGTTCATCTTCTTGTAACAAGATAATCGTAAAATATTAAGTACCTTAAAATATCTAAATACATAAGGTGCATATTGTGGCAACAGTATCAAAATGGGGTAAGAAACATCTTATTTGTAGTTTTTTTCCCATATACCAGGTAAATATATATCAGTTTTTTAGAACTAGTGCTATATGTATTATTTACATCTGAATACTTGGCCTACTTAAGACTGGGGACTCAGTTAGCCAGGTCTTTATCACTGGAAGTGGCTGGAAGGATAAGCAATGCCTATCTTGAAATGGAGCCAGAGATACAAGCATGCTTGATCCATGGATTTAGCTGTTAAACAGGCAAATGGCCAGAGACAACTCATTTAATTTCATTTGGTCTCAGTTTCCATATGTAAGAAGCTCTCTAAAAGACTAAATAATCTTTAATGAACTTCTCAGTATAGCTTTTTGATTTTAAGTGCTGATGTCACCAAATCATTTATTGATGCCTGTTCTTTTTGATATAACTAAAGTCATTTGCTGATTCCCTAACTTTATGGAGCAACTGTGCTTTTGCTATTAATCGAAAGGGATCAGATACACATTGCATGTACATCTAAATATATTCAAGTGTTTTTATGTATATACATGTGCATAGGTACGGGCTGTCATATCTCTCAGTTAAAATATCTTCTGAATTAAAAAAAAGTCCTTAAAATGTCAATACACCATTTTTCTCCCTTTACTTACTTACTTAAACTCATTTATTTTGCCTTAGATGTGGGTAAGACCAATTTAGGATTAATATTTAGCATGCTTTGGGGCATACTGCTACATATTATGCCATAGGAACACAGGCTTAGGCACAGCAGAGACTTTCATCTAATAACCACTTTATTACTTAATGCAGCACAAAGAGTCCAAAAAGGTATGGGAAGAGATTCCATCATGGCAGGTTCCCTGGGTAGGCCAACTGCTGGTGGCTCCACGGGCTCTGCTGTGAAATGAAAATATACTGAAACATCTGTAGGAAATAGAAAAGGAGGGGGAAGGTAATTTAGGCAAGGGCTGGGAGATGGCACCTAGGTGCATCTATGAATTCTTCAGCAGTCCACTCAGCCTCTTGACCAGTCCTAACTTACTCTACCTCATTTCACGTAGAAGACAAAGGCAGAGATGGGTTGAATCTACTGGCCTGGGGCTCTCAACAATGTTAACAGTAGAATGTGGGAACACAATGGTTACAGTCCATTAGGAGGGCTTCACCTGTACAAATTGGGCAGGTTTGAAAGGATTATGTACCCTAGAAAAGCCATGTTTTAATCCTGAGCCACCTTGTGGAGGCAGCCATTTCTTTTAATCCCTATTCAGCACTGTAAATTGGAAATTTGATTAGATTATCTCCATGGGGTTAAGAAACGCCTGATTGTAGTATTAACCTTTGATTAGAAGAAGATGTGACTCTACCCATTATAGGTGGGTCTTGATTAGTTTACTTGAATCCTTTAAAAAAGGAAACATTTTGGAAAAAAAGTTTTAGAGCCATAGACCCCATGCAGCCAGAGACCTTTGGAAATAAAGAAAGAATTCACCCCCAGGGGAACTTCATGAAACAAGAAGCCTGGATAGAAAGCTAGCAGACATCACCGTGTTCACCATGTGCCTTTCCAGTTGAGAGAGAAACTCTGAATTTCATTGCCCTTTCTTGAGTGAAGATAACCTCTTGTTGGTGCCTTAATTTGCACATTTTTATAGACTTGCTTTAATTCGGATATTTTCACGGCCTTAGAACTGTAAACTTGCAACTTAATAAATTTTCCTTTTAAAAAGCCATTCCATTTCTAATATATTGCATTCTGGCAGCTTGCAAACTAGAACACATACCATTACTCCAAGCAGGGTAATCAGGGCTGTCTGAAGCAATGGTTGCGTCCATATCTCCCAACCCTCTGGGAGACAGCTAAAGAGGTCCCATATAGAATCTTTTGTACACTTTGAAGTCAGTGGGCTTGCCATAAGATTTTAGTCACCTCCTATTCTCTCTTCTTTGAGGTTTTAACCTACTTATATCATGAGGTGTCAGCAATAGCATAGCAGATATGCCTGCTTGTTGAGCTAGGAGGACATCTAAGGCAATGTGATTATACAATACTACTTTGGCTAGAAAGTCTAATATTTTAGCTGGGCCTGAAGGGCTCATACTGTGAATTCAGAACTGTTAGCCAAGATAGCTGACAGATTGTGCATTATGTGTTTATTGGTACTCACTCCCAGTCAGGGATATAATGATCTAATGAAAGAGGCAAATCCAGATAATTTTTTGCTTGGGATAATAAATTAAAAGGAGCAGTCCAATGAGAAGTCTCAGAATGGTTATTAATTTTAAGAGGATAGTAAGAAACCGAAGATTGCATTGTCCTACACTGTCCTATTAACAATGAAGGGTGTGGCCCAATTGGTGGAGGTTTTATTTCTTCCATAAAGGAAGATAAAACTTGGAGGACACAGCCTGCCTAGGGAGTTGCTGGTCATCTTGGGGATGCTAGTGGACAGATGATTGAGCTCTTTGCCAGTTTCATTATATCAGGAGTTGTTACATCCCAATAGGTTGTCCAGGTGTCGGTGGCAGATCCAGCTGTTGATCAGGTTCCCCGCCGTTGTGAGTTTGTCAGAGGACAGGGTTGGATGCAAAATGGCAAAGACCCCTCCATTCAGCCTGACTGATTAAGGTTGTAATGTCTCCCTCATTGTAAATTCAGGACAGTCATGAGAAGAGATCCTCTCCGGGCTTCTACCCGTACCTAAATTTCATACCCTGTTTCTCTTTTTTTATAGAAACTTGTGCTTTTGTTTCACCTCTGGATCCCGACCTTCAGTTTTATTAATCTCCTGAATAATGACCAGCCTCACACCAAGCTCATGATAAGTTTGGGCCTGAGGGAGGGAAAGCCTGATCCCAGAATGTGAATAGACAGAAGAAGCCATCAGGGGAGTGTAAACCTGAGGTGGAAACTCCCAACCTCATTGATCTCAGTGTGGAACCAGCTAGCCAATTACCTGGTATTCATGGGCAGAGTCTCAAAATCCCATTTATCACTGCCCTTCTCCCAAAGGACAGCGATAGCTCCCACAGTGTCCCTCAGCCCCAGGCATGGGTCAGTGCCTCTCTCTGGCCTGTAATTGGTGGAGGTGATCCTTCATTTTAACCCACAAAGCCATGAGTCCTTTATTGCCCAAGATGTTCCTGTATAAAAGAAATACAAGAGAGACAAAAAGAACTGCTAATGTACCAACCCATCTATACTTCCCTGGGTACCTTGTTCACTGTGACAAAATCTGTGGCGAGAGTTATTACATGGCATGCTGTGTGATCATAAACTCGGGCACAACAAAGACTTTCAGCAAGTGACCATTTTATTATTGATACAACATAGAGCATTCAAATGAGCACAGGAAGAGATCTCATCATGGCCGATTCCCTGAGAAGGCCACCTGCTCCAGTCAGGGTCAGTGCACGTTGGTTCTGCACACCCTTCTTTATAATGGAGATGAGAGAGGCCTGTGTTGTCTGAGGGTGGGGTTTGTATACACCCAGGGGAGGGGGCCCTGCCGCTGAGCAAGAGTCATGTATTAAGTAACTTTTTTTGCAGAACTCCTGCCCTGGCAAACAGCTACAACTGCTTGTTTCTGGTTTTGAGTTCAAGGTAAATTTAGGTCTTTCCATTAAGCCTAATGTCTTCCCCAGACTGTGAAATGAAAACATATTGAAACATCTCCATACAATAGAAAAGAGGGGTATGTGAGGGCTGGGATATGGATGCTAGGTGTGTTTGTGACTTCACCAACACATATATGGGAACATAAATGAATTTAGACTTGTTCTATATTAATGTGAAATTTAATGTATAGTAATTTTAATGCATAGCATAGACTCAAAAATAAGTCCACGCACGTATTCTGATGGAAAACACTGGTAAGGAAATGGCTATAGGATTTTTTGTTTAACCAATGAGGTTATAACACTAAGAATGTTCGCATCCCCCAATTCAGAGTTTTCTCTGGTAATTTAGACAATTGGCTTATTTTTTCCCTGTCTAAGCCATCTTGAAGAAAGGCAGCACTACAAAAATAAAATACAGATAAGCATTAAAACTAAATAAAACAAATCCACTCTCCACATACGATTAACTGCATATATTCTCACAAATTTGGAAACAGTAAATTTGACAATAGTTTCTTCTCTGAAAACTTAGTGGGAACTTTACCCCGTGAAATTCTACCCGTATTCCCACCCCCACTGCTTGTTTGTCTACCTGTCATCACTTTAGGTTGTAAGGCAGTGGATCCTGTGTGGGAGCCCATCAAGACGGATCCCTAACACATGAGCCAGTGTGAAGATGTGTAGCATTTTCCTGATCAGAGCTTATTTCTTGGTTTTCTCTGTCCTGGCAAAGACTTACAGACTGCTGGATGACATTTATTTTTATTAAAATTGAGCAAACAGTAGTCATAAGTTGATGCATAAGCTGTTGATGCTTCTGTTAAAAATAAATAAACAGCAAGTCAGAGAACAGGCTGTAAAAGCAAGAGCAAAAATCTTTCATGCATCTTACTTTCCTATGGCAATCAAACAACAAACTGAGGCCAAATGTTGCCTCTTTGGATTTATGAAATCCCCGAGGGAAGGAAAGACATCACGTTTTCCCTTTTCACTTACTCTCATGCTAGTACTGTCAGGTTTTTTCCTTCTATTTTTTATTATTGATAAAAATATGTTGGTAACAGGAGAAAATGGGTGTGTATGTATTATTTTTGTTTTTATGGGAATGTCTCTTTTCATTCTTCTTTTAGAGTAGGAAAATAAGATGTCCTTGATTATTTGTCACTGATATTTCTATTGAGTAAATGCTTTAAAACATGCCTTTGAAACACAAAACAGGGTATTACACTAGGGTTCAGGGTACCAAGGTTTTGGATCCCAGTGATGCGTCCAAGCAGAAGTGTGTCTGATGTGGACATTGCATTGGGCTTCCCAGATCCCCCATGCTCTGCAGACTGATGGCTCATAGCTATGTCTTTCTGAAGGAATTGTCCTGCCAAGGCCATAGGATGTTGCCTTACCCTGGTTATTATCTGCTTCCTAGAGGAAGTTCTCATCTTATGACTGGTCGGTGGAGGCAGATATAAAGTCTGGGCCCTCCTTGCCTCAATTCAGGTCATTTTGTAAGGGCCAGTTAGTTCCACAGTGTCCCATAGGATTTGTTGAGACCTCTCATACAACTGGATCATAATTTGCTCCTCTCTTTGCCCAATCCTGATTTCCTTATTCATTATAGGTGTTTCTGAGACCACTCACTGATAACTTTTTCATTCAAATCTCTATGTATTTCAGAGTCTGTTTCCTGGGAAATCTACCTACAACAGGGAACTTGAGCAGCCATTTGTTCTCTCTCTGGACATCAGCTTTCTTTCTTTCTTTTCTTCTTTTTTTTAATACAAGGACTTTGAACAAAATCCCCCACATGCCTTTCTAGCTGTAAAGTTTATGCCTTCTGCAGCCTTCAGATCTGGTACTTTATACGAACCTCCCATTATTCCCCACTCATTCACGCACACACTTTAACTTGACCACAGCGATCTTTTAGATTTCTCATTTTCTCCCTAAATATATACCTGAAACATTTTCCAAAGTCTTTGGGATTTGTGGATGATGCTTTCATCTCCCCAAATAAGTTAACTAAATGACTAAAGGTTTACTAATTTATGTAGAAGAAAACATCATGCATAAATAGGGAGAAATTCCTTTTAAAAAACATTTTTTATTGTGAAATATAATGTATACAAAAAACAATAAATTTCAGAGTACATTGTAACCAACAGTTATAGAACAGATTTCAGAGTTTCGTATGGGATACAGCTCCACAATTTCCTTCTAGCTGCTCCAAGGCACTGGAAACTAAAAGAAATATCTATATAATGATTCTGCAGTCATACTAATTTGTTAAGTCCTATATGCTCTGACTCCTCCTTCTCCTTTGATCCTTCTCCCAGTTTTTAGGGGTTTCCATGGACCCACCCTGTTGTGGGTGGTAACTTCTGATTAGATGGTTTTCATGGAGATGTGTCTCTACCTATTCAAGGTGGGGTTGCTTACTGGAGTGCTTTAAGAGGGAACCATTTTGGGAAAAGCTACAGAGACCTTTGGAGATGCAGAAGGAAAACATCCCAGGAGGAGCTTCGTGAACCAAGAACTGGGAGAGAAAGCTAGCAGATGCTGCCATGTTCACCATGCACCTTTCCAGTTGAGAGAGAAATCCTGAACATCATCAGCCTTCTTGAACCAAAGTGTCTTTCCCTGAATGCCTTAGACTGGAAATTTTTATAGCCTTGCTTTAGTTGGGACATTTTCACGGCCTTAGAACTGTGGACTTGCAACTTAATAAATTCACCCTTTTAAAAGCCATTCTGTTTCTGGTATATCACATTCTAGCAGCTTACAAAATAGAACAGGGTCCTTACTAAAATTAGTTTTCATGTATTTTCTTTATGATTTTAACATCCTAAATCTATAACAATTCATATTTGATTTGATACCAACTTATCTTCAATAGCATAAACTTGCATTGTTCCTGTAAGCTTTCATCTCCTACTTTTTTTTGTACTTGTTACAATTTATATCTCTGTACATTGGATGTCCAAAACCATTTTTTTATCATTACTTTTAAACATTTGCATTTTAGCATCTGTAAGTAGTGAAGTTGAGTTACATAACAAATAATGCAGTACAATAGTACTGACATTTATAATTATCCATATAGTTAACTTTATTGGAGGTATTTTTTTTTTATATTGCTTTCACTTACAGTCTAGTCTCCTTTCTTTTCAGACTGGAGAGATTCCTTTAACTTTGCTTTTCATTATCTAGTGACAATGAACTCCCTCAGTGTTTGTTTATCTGGAAATGTCTTTTTCTTTCTTATTTTTGAAAGACAGTCTTGCCAGATATAATAATCTTAATTGACAGTTGTTTTCTTTAAGTTCTTTAAATATTTTGCCCTGTGGCAATATTGTCTCCACTGTTTCTAATGATAAATTGGCACTTAGTCTTACTGGCATTAACTCACTGCTTCTTTCTTGCAGCTTTCAGAACTCTCTCCTTGTCCTTGGCATTGGACAATGTGGTTATCATGTGTTTGTGTTCATCCTGTTTGGGCTTATTAGGCTTCTTGAATGTGCATATTTATGTCTTTTGTTAAATTTAGGAAGTTTTCTGCCATTATTTCTTCGAATATTCCTTCTGTCCCTTTCTCTTATGTTCTTTTTAGGACTCCCATAATGAATTTATTGGTATGCTTGATGGTGCTCTATCAGGTCTTTTAGGCTCTCTTCATTCTCTTTTCTTTTCTTTCTGCTCCCTAGTCTGTGCCATTTCACTTGGTTTTTCTTTGAGATGACTGATTCTTTCTTCTGAGACCTCCAAACTGCTGTTGAAACTGTCCAGGGAATTTTTCATTTCAGTTATTGTGCACTTCAATGACAGTATTTCTCTGGAGAAATTCCCATATTGTTCATTCATTGTTTTCCTGATGTCTTTTAGTTCATGCTCTGTGTTTTCCTTTATCTCCTTGGGCACTGAGGATGAATTTTTTTGTCTTTGTTAAGTCTAAAGTCCGGTCCTCTTTGTTGGTTTCTTGATTTTTATCTTCTTTTTTGGATGGAACATCATTACCTGTTTCTTTGTCCTGTAATCCTTTTGTTGAATACTGTACATTTTAGTACGTTAAAGAATTAATTCTGGGACTTAGTCCCTGAGCTGTCTGTTCTTTAAGTTTATATGCAGCTAGTGATATGACAGAGGTTTTTTTGAATGTCATGAGTTAACCAAAACACACAAACCAAAGCAAAAAGCCTCCTCTTCCTATTCCCAGATGCTCTCTTGAGTGACTTAGCTAAAGTAGTCCTTTCTACTTTAGCTACTTCAACATAATTGTTTCTCACACTGTCCCGGCTGTCCGTAAGCCGTTTCTTTGCCTTCAGGACCAACCCTAAGAGGGCAATCCAGACGTATGTTCTTAGCTGTCTCCCAAACGTCCACCTAATAGACTGACACTGATATACACACACCCCAGCAGGCACACTTTGCTTCTGGAACAGAGCCGGGACCTACAGTGAGAATACAAACTGGCACTGCCTTGTGCTGTTGAGGGATAGGAAAGAGGTCAGCCAGGGTCTCAGAAGCTCTAGGATGGCTCTTACGTTTTCTTTTTTTCTCATGGACAGGCACCAGGAATCAAACCCAGGTCCCCAGAGTGGCAGGAGAGAATTCTGCCACTGAGCCACCTTCTCACTGCCTTCTATTATGGCTTTTGAAGCTGCAGTTTCTTGATTCAGAACTTTCCCGGTAGGTGCTGTCCCTTAACTGCTTTCTGCAGTTTTGAGAAAGGTTACTGTCTTTAAGTTTCCTATTCCACTTTTGCCTCAGGAAGTTTGCAAAAATGGCCACTTTCAGAGCAGTCTCAGTGATGTGAAGTAGCCGATCAAAGGTAGGTGTGATCTGACCACACGCTGCCAGAGTTTGAGGACTACCTGGAACCATCAAGCTGTGTTAAAAGCTAAAGCTTTAGTCCCAACTGCCACCTGCCATGAGGCTGGGGGAAGATGGAAGTAGCTGATGCAGAGAGGGAAAACTCATTGATGTTTTTCACAATGTACCAGCCTCTTCCTCCTTCTCCCTTGATGTTACACAGTTCATCAAGTCTAGTTCCACTAAACTCCAGAGTTTCAAAATATTGACTGGCAAAGTAGTTGACAGACAATTCCTGCCAATTCAATAGTTATTTTGGTGGAGGAACTAATTCTAGTTTCCTACTCTGCCATCTTACCACAAAGCCCTATACAATTAATTTTTAAAAGAACATTTATTATAAAATTTCGATCACACTCAAGTAGAGAGAATATTATAATGAATCCCCGTATATTCCATTCAAAATCAGAATGAACAAGATTTTGCCACTTGAGGTTCATCTTTCTCTCCTTTAGTTTCCTGAGGAATTTTAAAATGCATGCTCTTAAGACAAAGCATTTTAAAGCAAAGCCAAATATTATCTCATTTCATTGCTATACACAAAAATACAAATTCTTAAAAAATATGATTATCTTATATAAAGACCTATAACTTATATTCTACAAAATCAGTAATTCTTTCTAATAAGCCATCTTTATTAAAACTCCCTGCACATCTAAAAAAATGTCTTTTTTTTTTGTAGTTGGTTTCTTCAAATTAGGATTCAAACAAGAGCTACAAATTGCATTTCATTTTTATGTGTCTTTAGTCCTCCTATAATCCAGTCTCTTCAAACAGGAATAAATTAGCTTTGAACTTCAGAGAAAGGAAAATGTAAATATATAAAATCATTGCTTTTAAAAATATATTTTAAATGTTTCTATCAATTGTAGTCATTTTTTTTGATGCTCAAACTGTTCCATCTTTGAACAATGGGGGCTCTTTTTGGCTGAATCCTGGTCCTTTTGATAAAATTCCATTAGTCTTTAATAGATCATCTGCTTTGGGAACAATATCATGTTCCAAACAATCTTGAATATTTTTGTGCCTCAGATCTGGATTCAGCCATTCTTCCAGGAACCAAGGAGCTCTGCTTCCTTTAATGTAAATGGTATTTAGATATCATACTTGCATAGAGACTCTAACTCAACTAGATTGTCATGTTCCCAAGTTTTCTCAGGGGCAAACATGGGAAATATTTATTTTTTAAAAGAAAACAAATTTCATCTGTTCATATTGATATTACCAATTCAAATGTAAAACTACAAGGCTTTTATTCAATAATTTTGATTTTATATTTGAATCTTTTTCACTGAAAATTTTGGTTTCCATAAATTTTGACCCAATGACTTATTTGCTTTATTCTAAAATACACCTCAAATATTTTTCTACCAGCAATAAGAATACAAAATAATGTTTTAATCTGTTTCTTTATTTTTCCCTTATAATATAATCTGCCTAAGGATTTCATTCAAAATATATTATAGGGTCACTGAAAAAATGTTTTCAGTATGATTGTGTCAGCAGCTTGATATATGATTAGGTTCACTCATTTTAGCTGCTCTCCATTCTTAGTGATTAGTTTAATTTTTATCTTATTTCTGAATATATAAAACAATTACATGATTCAAAAATCAAAACTTGTTTGGGGGACTTCCATGATTGGACATACATTATACACTATTCTGGAATGAGTGGAAGGGCTGAGAAAACAGTGCAGAATTGTAAGTACAGTCTAAAGTCTCCCAAACTGAGGAGGCTGGCTTCCCTCCCTGACTGGCCCAGCAAACTGTTTTGGAGATTTTTCCCTATGGGAAAAAGTAGCAGTATCTACTAGGAGCAAGATAAGGAGAGATCAAGTAAGATACAGTTGTGGATTTAATTCACAAATTTGGGCTGCTGAATACAAACTCTGAGCACAAATAAACCCAGAGTGAACCCCAAAGGCAGGGCTGATGAAAACACACACACACGCAGCAAAAAAACACAGGCTTTTCGAGTTGGTTGAACTCAGAATACTGGAAAACAGTTATGCCTCTGGAAAAGGGGCACAGAGAGATGGGTACTAACCACATATTGGGTCAGAAAACAAGTCTCAATAAATTTACAAAGATCAAAATTATATAAGAAATTTCCTCTGATCATAATGGAGTGAAGTTGGAAATCAGTAACAAGTGGATGACTGGAAAATTCTCAAATATATGGAGGCTCAATAATACACTCTTAAACAACCTTCCTTTCTTGGTCAAGGAAGAAATTATAAGAGAAATCAGTAAATATCTTGAGGAAAATTAAAATGAGAATACAACATATCAAAACTTATGGGATGCAGCAAAGATGGTCTGGGAGGGTAATTCATTGCCCTAAACACCTATATTAGAGAAGAAGAAAGTGTAAAATCGAAGTCTTAACTGCTTACTTGGAGTAATCAAAGAAAGAGGAGCGAACCAACCCCAAAGCAAGCAGAAGGAAAGAAATAATAAAGATTAGAGCAGAAAGAGACTTCTGGGAAGATGGCTGACTAGAGTAGCTTGAGATTAGCCCTGCTCATAAGATCTTGCCAAACATGGCTGTGTGGCTGATGCAAGGCAACACAAAATGGCCTCACCTGCGACCAGCTTTCTTCCCGGAACTGGCGGTGTTTCATGCCAAAAGCGCTAACCTTAAATCTGTCCTGCACCCTAGCAACAACGGCCACCAATCCCCTTCTGACATGTGTCCCTGCATGCTCTCAGCCTATATAATCTTGGGCACTTCCTCAATAAAGCAGACGCCTTCCACTCACCTCTGAGGGTTGTCTCCTGAGTCGTTTCTTCGTGACTGTGTGCTGTGTACTTGACTCAGTACGGCTGCTTACTCCCAGCCATCAGCTAACCAACACTCCACAGAAAAGTTAGAGAAGGGGCAGGAGGGTGACTGAGGCAGCAATTCGGGAGTGCGGGTGACCTGGGAGAGCCTTCTACACCACGTGGCAGCCCTGGTTGCAAAGACCAAGGAACTGAGAAGCAGAAATCTGGAACCAGGCACAGAGGAGCAGAGCCCACAGGAGTGCACAGATGGAAACAAGTGACTAGGAAGTAAGCTGGGCTACTCTTTGGGCACTCTACCCTCACTAGCACAGCCCCATGACTTGTAATTCACCCCACACCCCACATACCTGAACCCCATCATCTGCTCCTATTCCCCATGCTCCAGGAACCCCCACCCTACTAGCCCCCAGTGCACATACCTGCCCCCCACCCCCACCCCAAGTGCAGCCCAACTTGCATCTCTTGCACCACTCCTGAGCACTACCACCCCTTCCCTGTTCCCTGTAGGCTGTTGCCAGTGCATAAAAGTTGCAAGCACTAACCTCCAAACTTAGGCTACACCCCCCTCCCCTGTCCATAGTGTTGCACAGCCACACCCCAACCTCCCTGAGCTCAGCACATCCATTTATGGCACTCCCAGGCCCATGAACACACATGGACCCCCAATCATGTCATTCAGCTCTGGGAACTGCACTTTACAGCAGTCTTAGAACCACGCATGCCTACAGCCCTCAGCCTCACTTCCCAGCTCTGAGAAAGTGCTGACCTGTGCAGCTGGCTCACATCTGCCCCCATCCACAAAGGCCTAATGCCTACCTGCTGCCACAACTCTACGAATGTGCACAAAGGGCCCCTTACCTTAGACCAGCTCACACCAGGCTTATGCCCCCCAGACCTGTGCTCCCACACAGTTATATCCTCCCTGGCTTCTGGGTGCCAACATTCAGAAGCACCAGCATAACATCCCCAACCTGTGCCAATACCTGCACTGAAACAAATCACTGTACTGAGTGCTCCACCTTGTGCTCTGCTTCCTGCTGTACAACCATCCCACAAACACAAGGCCTTAGACTACTGAAAGAAATCAATCCCAAAGTAAATTAATCCAGATATTTATATGTGATGAAGACAGTGGATCACTTTGCATATCACAATGCAGTCAGATATAACCATGCCTAATGACCAAATTAAAACACCAGAGGAGACACAGACACTGGAACAACTAATCAAAGATGTTCATATAACTCTGCTTAATAAAATAAGAGGGATAATAAATGACATAAAGGAGATCAAGAAGACAGTAAAAGAGCACAAAGAGGAATTTGAAAGAATAAATAGAAAAATAATAGACATCACAGAGATTAAAGACTCTGTTGACCAAATAAAAAACATACTAGAGACACACAGCACCAGATTTTAAGAGACAGAAGAAAGAATAACTGACATAGAGGACAGGATAATTGACTTTGAAGACTCAAAACAGCATATGGTTCATTTTCCGGACCATACACCTCCCCCCAAAAAACACCAAATGGCAAAAAAGATGGAAAAAATTGAGTGGGAACTCAGGGAAATGATAGACAAAACAAAGTGCTTAAATATAAAAATCACTGGTATCCCAGAAGAAGAAGCAAGGAGTAAAGGACTAAGAAGAGTAGTTGAGGATATAATGGGGGAAAACACCCAACCTTCATAAAGGACATAAATATACAAGCCAAAAAACTGCAAAGAGCTCAAAACAGAATAAATCCAATTAAACCTTCCCAAAGGCACAAACTAATCATTCTGTCAAATGTTGAAAAGAAGCAGAAAATCCTGAAAGCAGCAAGAGAAAAACAATCTACTACATAGAAGGGAAATCAAATACGACTGAGTTCAGACTACTTAATTAGCACCCTGGAGGCAGGAAGGCAATGGTATGATATATTCAAGATCCTGAAAAAGAAAGACTTCCAGTCAAGAATTGTGTACCCAGTCAAATTGTCCTTCAAGATTGAGGGAGATATTAAAGTTTTCACAAACAAAGAAGTCCTGGAAGAATTTGCCAACAAGAGATTGGCCCTACAAGAAATATTAGAAGGAGTTCTGCCAGCTGAAAAAAAAAGACAGGAGAGAGAGGGCTGGAGGAGGGCACAGAATTGAAGAATACCACTAAGGGTAATTTAAATAATGCAAATAAAAAGAGGGAAAGAATATATAGATCTGACAAATAAGGTACAAAAAAACAAAAAGATGGTGGAATTAAGAAATGCATTTTCAGTAATAACTTTGAATGTTAATGGACTAAACTTACCAATTAAAAGATACAGATTGGCAGAATGGATTAAGAAACACAATCCAGCTATATGCTACTTACAAGAGACTCATCTTAGACACAAACATACAAATAGATTGAAAATAAAAGGATGAACAAAGATTTTCCACACTAGTTGTAACCAAAAGAAAACAGGAGTATCTATACTAATATTGGACAAAATAGATTTTAAATGTAAAGATATCATAAGAGACAAAGAAGGACACTATATACTAATTGAAGGGTCATTCACCAAGAAGATATAACAATCATAAATGTTTATGCTTCCAATCAAGGATCTCCAAAGTACATGAGACAGACATTGGCAAAACTGAAGGGAGTGATGGATGTTTCAACAATAATAGTAGGAGACTTCACTACACCACTTTCCTCTATAGATAGAACAACCAGACAAAAGAGCAACAAAGAAATAGAGAATTTAAATAACTTGATAAATGAATACGACCTAATAGACATATATAGGTCATTGCACTCCAAAATGCAAGGTTGTACATTCTTCTCCAGTGCTCATGAAACATTTTCCAGTTTGATCATAAATGATGTTAGCTTCATAAAATGAGTTAAGTAGAGTTCCTTTTTCCTCAATTTTTTGGAAAAGTTTAAGCAGGATTGGTGTTAGTTCTCTCCGGAATGTTTGATAAAATTCCCCTGTGAAGCCCTCTGGCCCTGAGCTTTTCTTTGTACGAAGATTTTTTATGATTGATTGAATCTCTTTACTTGTGATTGGTTCGTTGAGATATTTTATTCTTTCCTGAGCCACTGTAGCTTGTTTGTGTGTCTCCAGGAATTTGTCCATTTCATCTAAGTTGTCTAGTTTGTTGGCATATAGTTGTTGATAGTATCCTCTTATGATTTCTTTTCTTTCTTCAGGTAATGCACATGTTCTCATTTCTGATTTTATTTGCTTCCTCTCTTTCTCTCTCAATCTCTCTCTCTCTCTCTCTCTCTCTCTCTCTCTCTCTCTCTCTCTCTCTCTCTCTTTCTTTTTTTTTATCAGTCTTTCTAGTGGCCCATTAATTTTATTGATTTTTCTCAAAGAACCAACTTTTGATTTTATTGATTCTTTCTCTTGTTCTTTTGTTCTCACATTCATTTATCTGTTGCTGCACAAAACAGGTCTTTCTAAATTTAAAAATATTGAAATTATTCAAAGCACTTTCTCTAATCACGATGGTATGAAGCTAGATCTGAATAACCACCAAAGAATGAGAACATTAGCAAATATATGGAAATTAAATAACACACTCTCAAACAACCAGTGGGTCAAAGAAGGAATTGCTAGAGAAATCAGTAGCTATCTGGAGATGAAAGAAAATGACAATACAACTTATCAGAATTTATGGAATGCAGTAAAGGCTGTGCTGAGAGGGAAATTTATTGCCTTAAATGCCTATATTAAAAAACAAGAAAGAGTAAAAATCAAGGACTTAACAGCAAACCTGGAGGAACTTGAGAAAGAACAGCAAACTAACCCCAACGCAAATAGGAGAAGAGAAATAACAAAGATTAAAGCAGAGATAAATGAATGTGAGAACAAAAGAACAAGAGAAAGAATCAATAAAATCAAAAGTTGGTTCTTTGAGAAAAATCAATAAAATTAATGGGCCACTAGAAAGACTGATAAAAAAAAAGAAAGAGAGAGAGAGAGAGAGAGAGAGAGAGAGAGAGAGAGAGAGAGAGAGAGAGAGAGAGAGAGAGAGAGAGAGAGAGATTGAGAGAGAAAGAGAGGAAGCAAATAAAATCAGAAATGAGAACATGTGCATTACCTGAAGAAAGAAAAGAAATCATAAGAGGATACTATCAACAACTATATGCCAACAAACTAGACAACTTAGATGAAATGGACAAATTCCTGGAGACACACAAACAAGCTACAGTGGCTCAGGAAAGAATAAAATATCTCAACGAACCAATCACAAGTAAAGAGATTCAATCAATCATAAAAAATCTTCGTACAAAGAAAAGCTCAGGGCCAGAGGGCTTCACAGGGGAATTTTATCAAACATTCCGGAGAGAACTAACACCAATCCTGCTTAAACTTTTCCAAAAAATTGAGGAAAAAGGAACTCTACTTAACTCATTTTATGAAGCTAACATCATTTTAATACCCAAACTGGGTGAAGATGCTATAAGAAAGGAAAACTACAGGCTAATCTCCCTAATGAATATAAATGCAAAAATTCTCACTAAAATATTGGCAAATTGAATCCAACAGCATATTAAAAGAATTATACACCATGACCAAGTGAGGTTTATACAAGAAATGCAAGGATAGTTCAACACAAGAAAATCAATTAATGTAATACAGCACATCAACAACTCAAAAGGAAAAATCACAATGTCATCTCGACTGATGATGAAAAAGCATTCAACAAAATTCAGCATCTTTTTCTGATAAAAACACTCCAAAAGATAGTAATCGAAGGTAACTACCTCAATATGATTAAGGGAATATATGAAAAAACAATAGCCAGCCTCATACTCCATAGACAGAGATTAAAACCTTTCCCCTAAGATCAGATACAAGGCAAGGATGACCACTGTCACCACTATTATTCAACATTGTGCTAGAAATTCTAGCTAGAGCAATCAGGAGGACAAAGAAAGAAAAGACATCTAAATTGGAAAGGAAGAAGTGAAACTCTCATGATTTGCAGATGACATGATACTATAGTTGGAATATCCTGAGAAATCTGCAGCAAAGGCACTAGAGCTAATAAACAAATTCAGCAAGGTGGCAGGATATAAAATTAATGTGCAAAAACCAGTAACATTTCTAGCTGAGGAGTCAGTTAAGGAAAAAATTCCATTCAAAATAGCTACCAAAAGAATAAAATACTTAGGAATGAACTTAACTAGGGACATAAAGGACTTGAGCACAGAAAACTACATAACATTGCTAAAATGAATCAGAGGAGATCTAAATAGGTGGAAAGACATTCTCTGCTTATGGATAGGAAGGCTCAATGTAGTTAGGATGTCAATTCTCCTCAAATTGATCTACATATTCAACACAGTACCAATCAAAATTCCAACAACCTACTTTGAAGATTTGGAAAAGCTAACTACTAAATTCATCTGGAAGGGAAAGACATTCCAAATAGCTAAAAACATCCTAAAAAAAGAAGAAGTGGGAGGATTAACACTCCCTGGCTTTAAAACCCATTATAAAGCCACAGTGGTCAAAACAGCATGGTACTGGCACAAAGACAGAAGCATTGACCAATGGAATTGAACTGAGAGTGCAGAAATAGACCACCAATTCTATAGCCAACTGAGTTTCGACAAGGTACCCAAGTCCTCTGAACTGGGACACAGTAGTCTTTTCAATAAATGGGCATGGAGGAACTGGATATCAATAGCCAAGAGAATGAAAGAGGATCCCTGTCTTACACCTATCCCAAAATTAACTCAAAGTGGGTCAAACACCTAAACATAAGAACTAGCACCATAGAGGTTCTAGAAGAAAATGTAGGGAAACATCTTCAAGACCTAAAATAAGAGGTAGCTTCCTAAACTTTACACCCAAAGTACAAGCAATGAAAGAAAAAAATAGATAAATGGGAACCCCTCAAAACTAATGCTTATGCACCTCAAAAGACTTTGCCAAAATAGTGAAGAGGCAGCCAACTCAATGGAAGAAAATATTTGGAAATCGCATATCAGATAAAGGTTTGATTTCTTGCATATACAAAGAAATCATACAACCCAACAACAAAAGAATGAACAATCCAATTGTAAAATGGGTTTAAGTACTATGGCTCAAAAGCACATGAATAGATGCTCATTTTCACTGGCTATAAGGGAAATGCAGGTCAAGACTACAATGAGATAACACCTCACACTTATAAGTGTTATGTATAAGTTATATATAAGTATAAGTGGCTGCTGTTAAACAAACAGCAAGCTATAAATTTTGGAGAGGATGCGGAGAAACTGTGACACTTATGCACTGCTGGTGGGAATGTGTAATTGTGCAGCCATTATGGAATACTGTTCGGTGGTTCCTTAGGAAACTAAATATTGAGTTGCTCAATGACCCAGCAATAGCACTACTTGGTATATACCCAGAATAGCTGAAAACAGTGATGCAAACAGACATTTGCACACCGAAGTTCATAATAGCATTATCCACAATGGCCAAAAGATGGAAACAAACCAAATGCCCATCAACAGATGAGTGAATCAACAAAATGTGGTATATACATATAATGGAATATTATGCAGCATCAAGAAGCAGATGACAAGATGGATGAGCCTTGAGGACATAATGCCGAGTGAAATCAGCCAGACACTAAATGACAGATACTGTATGATTCCACTTTTATGATGCATAAAGATATAATCAGAGGCTTCTAATACAGAATATAGGGGACTTAGAGATACATAAAAGCTAGAGATAGGTGAACCATTAGCTAATGAGGTTGAACTCCAATGTAATGAGGAACAAAGCTGATTCTCTAGTGGGTCTAGAAATAATATTACAATATTGAAGGTGACCAAGATTGAAAGGGGTTTTATAAACCTATGTGTCTCATTGACTCACACTAGAAATATGAATTAGTTCTCATAAGAATTACTTCAAAGATATGATTCTTGTCTGAGGAGTGTTTAAGTCCAGTGTACAGGGGGAAATCTGTTATTGCATGCTCTGAGTTATGTTCAAAAGGAAACCGTCAGTACTACCACAGCAACAGTAGAGATAAATAATGGGGTGAGGGACAAGAGTTAAGAGGATGTTTTGCTTTTCTGTTTGATGAGGGTGTGTTTATTCATTTTCTGTCTCTTGGGAACAATGAAATTATCTAAAATTGAGAATGCTGATGAACTGTGAACTTTAGGCCCTCTACATGATGCCCGATGAATGCAGGTGGCTGAAGGATGCACTGACAGAGATGTAGATTGGCTAACAATGGTGTATACTTATAAATGAAGTTTGTGCTGCTGCAAAAAGAAGCAATGCCATGAGGCATGCAATGCTGTGAATGAACACGTGGGGCATTTGGTGAGACAAAGTAAGCCAGAAATGAAAAAAATGACAATGATACGGTCAACTTTAGAAAATGCTTATGAGAAAACAGTGTCCTAGACTATAAGCTTTTAGAGCAGACACATTGAGTCCAGAGTGGTGATTATTATTTCCGGATTTTGAGAGGCTGTTATATATATATATATAACTTTATATAATGTTCTTATATAGAGATAAGAAACTTATATATAACCTTATATAATGTTCTTATATGGAGATAAGAACAAAGTCAAACAGGTTGGGGTTAAAGTAATACAGGACATAGGGGTAAGGAAGACAGTGTTTATATTTTAGAACCAAAGATACTCTTTGAGAGCAATGAAGAAAAGGTTTATTTGATCTGGAACTGGAATTTTATGTGATGCATAATCTAATTGAATCTATTTGTATAGCTCATTTGAACAGCTGAAACACAGGAATCACAGAATAAAAAAGAGGTCCTTTAATCCTGTATAGGTTATTGTAACACCTGGAAATATCCTGGGTATATTAAGCAGAAAATAAAAAAGTTCTGGCAAAGTCCCCTAAGGGAAGGGAGAAACACTATGGAACTTAAACCTTACCATCAGGGAATCCCCTGATACTATGTCAGACCTTAGGGATACCCAAATCAATAGGCCATGCCCTCAATCATGAGGCTTACTCTTGTGAAGATAATGTAGGTAGCAGAGAAGCTTAGATTACCTATAGGCATGCCTAAGAGTTACTTTTGGAAAATCTCTATTGTTGCTCAGATGTGGCCTCAATCTCTCTGAGCCCAACTCTGCAAGTTAAAGCATTGCCCTCCCCCCTACATGGGACATGACATCCAGGGGTGAAAGTCTCCCTGGCAATGTGTTAGATGACTCCCAGGGATGAATTCAGACCTGGCACTGTAGAACCAACAATTCCATCCTGACCAGAAAGGGGAAAAGAAGTGTAACTAATAAAGTATCAGGGGCAGAAAGCATTCAAATAGAGTCGTGAGGTTACTCTGGAGGTCGCCCTTATGAAAGCTGCAGGTAGACCTTGCTACCTATCATAACTTGCCAACCCCCAACCAGGACCATTCCAGCCAATCCTAAAGAACACCTAGGGCAATATATAATTCCACAAGGGTTCCATGCACTAGAGTAACTTTCTAGAAACCTACAACCTCTAGATGTGTTCCTGGTCCAGATAAGTCCTGAAACCAGAACATCAGATAGTTCCATCTCCCTACCCCATATTAGTGACAGACCCTTCCAATATCAAAAACTTGGAATTGCCATAGCCCAAACAATTCCAAAGAGAGGTATGGAAAGATCAAAGGTGATGGTGGAAATATACATAGAAGATAGGACTTAACAAATGATTATGAATGCTGAATCATTAAATTGATATCGCTTTTAGTCTCCAGTATTTTAGAGCAGCTAGAAGTAAAAATCTAAAATTGTAAAATTGGCAACCCATGTCAAAGTCTGAAACATGTTCTACAACTAATTGTGGTGCTGTGCTTTGAAATGTATAGCTTTTTTGTATATATGTTACTGACTGTTCACAAAAAAAGAAGGAAAAAAGTCGATTGTGATAATAAAAAAGTATTTAAGCCCTAAAGCCTCCTATATTCTGGAGCAGCTAGAAGGAAAAACCTGAGAGCATCATATTGTAGCCCATGACATACTCTGGGTTCTATCCTGTAACTACTTTTTGAAGAGTGCTTTGAAGACTACTGCTTTTTTATTTCTTTACTTTGTATATATGTTATTTTATACAATAAAAAAATTTAAAAAATTGAAGCAGAAATAAATGGAATTGAGAACATGAAAACAATAGAGAGAATCAAAGTTGGTCTTTTGAGAAAATCAATAAAATCGATGTACCCTTAGCTAGAACTGACAAAAAAAATGGAGAGAGAGTGTGCAAATAAATAGAAACATAAATAGAAGGTAGGACATAACTACTGACCACCACAGAAGTAAAGGGTATAATGAGAGGATACTATGAGCAACAAACTAGAAAACTTAGATGAAATGGACAGCTTCCTAGTAAAGTATGAACAACAAGCATGACTGAGAAGAAATAGGAGACCACAACAAATCATTCACAGTAGATTGAATGAATCATCAAAAATGTCCCCAGAAAAGAAAAGCCCAGGACCAGATGGCTTCACAAGTGGATTCTACCAAGTATTCATGAAAGAATTAGAACCAATCTTTCTCAAACTCTTCAAAAAATGGAAGAGGAGAAGAAGCTACCTAACATTATTTGAAGCCAACCTCACCTTAATACCAAAGACAGACAAAGATACTACAAGAAAAGAAAATCACAGCCAATCTCTTTCATGAATATAGATGCAAAAATCCTCAACAAAACACTCACAAATCAAGTTTAGCAGCATGTTAAAAGAATTATGCACCATGACCAAGTGAGATTTATACCAGGTATGCAAGGCTGGTTCAACACAAGAAAATCAATTAATATAACACCCACATCAATAAATCAAGGGGGAAAAGTAAATGAACATCTCGATTGATTTGCAGAATAGGCATTTGACAAAATCAAAAATCACTTCTTGGTGAAAACATTTCAAAGGATCAGAATAGAAAGACACTTCCTTGACATGATAAAGAGACTATGTTCTAGTTTGCTAGCTGCCAGAATGTAATATACCAGAAATGGAATGGCTTTTAAAAGGGGAATTTAATAAAGTTGCTAGTTTACAATTCTAAGGCCAAGAAAATGTCCCAATTACAACAAGTCTATAGAAATGTCCAATCAAAGGCATCCAGGGAAAGATACTTTGGTTCAAGAAGGCCAATGAAGTTCAGGGCCTTCATCTCTCTCAGGTGAGAAGGCACATGGTGATCACAGTCACAGTTTCTCTCTTGTCTGGAAGGGTACATGGCTAGCAAGGTGTCATCTTCTAGCTTTGTCTCCTGGCTTCCTGTTTAATGAAGCTTCCCAGTAGGCATTTTCCTTCTTCATCTCTAAAGGTCGCTGACTTGTGGGCTTTCTGCTTTTGTGGCTGTCATTCTTCCCTGCTCTCTCTGAACCACTCATTCTCCAAAATGTTTCCTATTTTATAGGACTCTGGTAAACCAATCAAGACCCACCCGAATGGGCAGAGACATGTTGTCACCTAATCCAGTTTAACAACCGCTCTTGATTGAGTCATAGCTCTAGGGAGATGATCTAATTGTAGTTTCAATCATACAGTACTGAATACTGATTAGAAGAAATGGCTGCCTTTATGTAATGGGATTTAGATTAAAACATGGCTTTTCTAGGGGGCATACATCCTTTCAAACCAGCACAGACTATATGAAGAACCCCAGCTAACATCATAATGGGGAAAGACTGAATGCTTTTCTTCTAAGATTAGGAACAAGACAAGGATGTCCACTCATCCCATTGTTATTCAACATAGTGCTGAAAGCTCTAGCTAGAGTAATTAGGCAAGAAGAAGAAATTAAAGACATCCAAGTTGGAAAAGAATAAGTAAAACTTTCACTATTTGTAGATAACATGATCCCATATGCAGAAAATCCTGAGAAATCTATAGTAAAGCTACTAAAACTAATAAATTAATAGAGCAAAGTGGCAGATACAAATCAACATGCCAAAATCAGTAATGCTTCTATACCAGAGTAATGAGCAATCTGAGGAGGAAAACAAGAAAAAGAATTCCATTTAAATTAGAAACCAAAGGAATAAAATATTAAGAATAAATTCAACCAAGACATAAAAGATTTATACTCAGAAAAGCACAACATATCGCTAAAAGGATATCAAGGAAGAGCTAACTAAATGGAAGGATGCGCCATATTCATGGATTAAATATAGTTAAGATGGCATTTCTATCCAAATTGATTTATAGATTCAATGCAATACCAATTAAAATCTCAACACTTACTTTGCACAAATAGAAAAATCAATAATAAAATTATTTGGAAGGGTAGGGTGCCTCAAATACCTAAAAATATCTTGAGAAAGAAAAATGAAATGGAAGGTCTCACATTACCTGACTTTAAAACATATTACAAAACTACAGTGGTCAAAACACTATGGCACTAGAATAAAGATAGGTATACTGACCTATGGAATCAAATAGAGTGTTTAGAAATAGACCCTCTCATCTATGAACAATTGATCTTTGATAAGGTGGTCACATTGAATCAACTGAGATAGAACAATCTCTTCAACAAATGTTACTTGGAGAACTGGCTATCCATATTCAAAAGAATAAAAGAGGACCCCTATCTCACACACTATACAAGAATGAACTTAGAATATATCAAAGACCTAAATATTAAGACATAAAACTTTTAGAAGAAAATGTAGAGGAATATCTTAAAAGATTTTGTGATAGAAGGTGGTTTCCTAGATCTTACATGCAAAGCATGAGCAATGGAAGAAGATAAATGGAATCTCCTCAAAATTGGATTCTTTTGCATATCAAAGGACTTTGTCAGAAAAGTAAAAAGGCAGCCTATGCCATGGGAGACAATTTTTGAAAATGTATTAGATAAAGCTTTAATATCCAGATTGTATAAAGGTATCCTAAAACTCAACAACAAAAGACAACCCAATTAAAAAAATAACAAAAAGCATGGACACTTTTCCAAAAGGAAATACAAACGGCTCAAAAACATATGAAAAGATGTTCAACTTTACTGGCTATTAAGGAAATGCAAATTAAAACCACAATGAGATATCATTTCACACTTACTAGAATGGTATTATTAAAAAAACAGAAAACTAAAAATGCTGGAGAGGATGTGAAGAAAGAGGCACACTTATTCGCTGTTGGTGGAATGCAGAATCTTGAACTGCTCTGAAAGGAAGTTTGGTGGTTCCTCAAGAAGCTAAGAATAGAATTGCTGTATGATCCAGCAATCCCATTATTAGGTTTATATTCAGAGGAGTTGAAGGCAAGGACAGGAACAGATATTTATATATTGATATTTTGTTTCTTCATGTGGGCAGAAACCAGGAATCAAACCCAGATCTCTAGCACAGCAGGCAAGAATTTTGCCACTGAGAATTTATAAAGCATTAATCATGATTGTCAAGAGATGGAAACAGACAAAATGTCCATCAACAGATGAGTGGGCAAACTGAAGTATATGTCTATGACAGAATATTATGCAGTTGTAAAACAGAGTACAGTCAAAACACATGTCACAATCTGGATGAACCTAGAGGACATTATGTTGAACAAAACTAGCTAGAAACAAAAGGGCATATACTGGATAGTTTCACTAATATAAACTATAATGAGCAAATTCTGAGACTTAAAGTTAAGAACACAAGTTATCAGGATATAGAAAGAGGGCAGAGATTGTGCATTTGATACTGAAGGAGTACAGAATGCTCAGCAGGATTGACTGTAAAGATCTAGAAACGGATAGGACAATACCATCTAATGGTAACACAATATTGTAAATAATATAGTGAACAAAGGTGAGTGTGAATATGTTTGAAAGGGGAAGGCCAGGGGCATTTATGACATCAGAAGGAAAGACAGAGGATAAAAACTGGGACTGTATAACACAGAAACCTACCATAGATAATGATGATGATTAAGTGTGCAAATACAAGCAACTTTCTACATGAGGAAGAAAAATGAATGTAATCAGAATAAGGTGTTGAAAATGGGATGATAAATGGAAAAAATGCAATCAATGCAAGTTAGTGTAATGTTAATGTAACAAAGGCCATATACCAAAGTTCAATGTCGATAAGAGGGAGATATAATGAGGAGTATGGGATTCTTGCTGTTGTCCTTTCTCCTTTTAATTTTTTCTTTTTATTAGTTTTTTAATTCTTAATTTTACATTTTTAAGTTTTTCCTCTTCTTTCTTTGCAGTAGGAATGGAACTTTTCTCATACAAATTGTAGTGGTAAATGCATACCTATGTGTCTATACTGGAAGCCATTGATTGTTCACTTAGGGTGGATTGTATGGTGTGTGAATAAAACTGTTTAAAAAAGTAAAAACAAGGTCTGTGATGGTGTATACAGGTGCTAGGGAAGATGTGGAGAAACAGATATTGCTGTTCACTGTCGGTAGGAAACTAGAACAGTGCTGCCCCTTTGCAGGGCAGTGTGGTGGTTCCAAGGAGGTTAAGTATAGGGTTTCCATATGATCCTTCAAGCTATTATTTGATATATACTTGGAAGAACAGAAAGTGGGAACAGGAATGAACATTTGTACACTGGTGTTTATAGTGGCAGCATTCACGATTTGCAATGGATGGAAGTGGCTTAAGGGTACATCTACTGATGGATGGATAGACAAACTGTGATGTATACCTACAATGGAATATTGAGTGGCTGCAAGAAAGAATGAAGTTGTGAGGCAGGAAACTAGGTGAATGAACTCTGAGGACAGTATATTGAGTGATATAAATCAGATACAAAAAGACAAATATTGTAATGCTTCACCAATAAGGATTAACTCTAATGTGCATTCACTGAGGATTGAATTTGAGAGCTAGTTTATTAGGGGATAGAACATGGGCAGAGATTGAGCAATCAAGAAGTAAGGAATACAGAATGTTGAATAAGGCCTACTGTAAGGGTTTCTAGATTGTAAGCTCTTACAGGAGTCACATCTATTCTTGAGTTGTAGCTGGTATTTCTAAATTCTGAGATGTGAGCTCTTTGTGTATAACCCCAGTAGTTCCTTGGATCTTTGAATATCTATGTGACACCTGAGACTCAGTTTGATTTCTGCAGCTCTGAAAGTCAGAGTTATCCTGTAAAACAACTGTTAAAGAAGCATGAAAAAGAGATTACCTTCAAATAAAGATATAAATGGAGCTGATCTGGTAAGGATTAAGGTAAATCAGAATACATGGTAAAGGTTGATATTAACTGTGTCTTAGAACTTCAAAGACTGAAGGAAGATTATACCGATGTTCATTTGGTATAAAATTTATATTTTCTGTAGCACACTATATAATTTAACCTATATGGTCAGCTTATTTAAACAACATAATTACATGAAACCTTGAATAAAGAATGAGATCTCATTATTTTGTACAGGTTAATGTAATGCCCCAGTACTTTCAAGATTAATCCGGGAAGAAAGTAAAAATGTATTTACAAAGTCCCCTTGAAGGACTGGAGGAAAGTTTGGAAATGTTAAAATTTGGCACTAGGGGATTCCTGGTATTCTTACAAACATTAGGGATTCCCAATTTAATAAGCCAAGCCCTTTATCTTGGAGTTTGCCCTTATGAAACTTATTCTTGCAAAGGAGAGGCTAAGCTTACTTTTAAGCATATCTAAGAGTCATCCCCAGATTTAGTTGGTCAGGTGTGGTCTCTCTCTCTACACTAACCCTGAAAATAAATTCTTCAACTGATTAGATCAAATTCAGCTGATTAGATTATATTATTTGCAGGAGATGGGTCTTATAGATGTACTCAACCACAGCTGCAGTCAACTGACTGATGATTTAGTAAACCAGCATTCTGGTTTATCAACCAGCCATGAAACATTCTTGCAGTAGCAGTGAGGCCAGTTCTTGCCTGATCCAGAGAACTGGGCATCATCACCAAAGTTGACACCAGAACCTAACCATTACAGTCCACCCCTTGTCAACTTAGCAACTATAAACATCACCTTGTAACATGCTTAATTTTTAAACAGAACACAATAACAGATATATGCTTCACCTAACTGTCCTGCTAACAACTGGAGACACATTAAATCTCTCCAGAATAGGGTAAGTCCTTAGGTAACATTCACTCTTAAACTTGATATCTTATAACTTAAATATTATAACATGAACAATACAACTTATGACATATGATTACAAGAAAATGAGATATTTGCTTTATGTACAAATGCAAACATACTCATAACAAAACAGGAAGAAAATATATACACCATCACAGACCTCATTTTTGTGACTGATTACATGGTCATAGTTCATATTTATCACTACCTTTTTCCACTACCCATTCCATGTTCCTTTATCCTAAACAAACACTTTAACTGGTCATGGTTCTTTGCCTGGTGGGGTGACCCAAACTTTCATCCCTAAAGTTTCTGGGCCATTGGTAGTCCTACCTGGATTGGGTTGTTGCAGTTTTCCATTGACTTTAATCACAGGGCACGAAAATACTAAGAGATGCCCCAGGGGATCTCCTATATTCCAGGAAAACTCTTCTTTATCTCCATTGCGTAGTTTTAGTCCAGTTTCCCCTTGATAATCAGGATCAATCACCCCAGAAAGAACAGTGAGCCCCTTCCTTGCAGGTTGATTCTAAGGTATGAGAAGCCCAAAGTGGCCTGTGGCAGTCTTAACTTCCAGTTCAAGGGAATCATTATTGTGTCTCCTGGTAGGAGCATTCCTCCTTTTGGAACTAAAACCAGTAGAACAGCAAATCTTAAGGTTTTAGGGACAGGAAGCAAAAAATGAGTGGTGCTACTCCTATTTCACCCATTGATTTCTGGATCCATGAGTCGTGGCTATGATAGAACAGCACTACAGAGTGGATGTTGATTTAGAGCATACACAGCCTCCAGGAGAACATTTTCCCAGCCCTGTAAGGTATTGCCACTAGTTGGTGCTGTAATTGGGTCTCAAAAGGCCATTCCACTATTCTATCTACCCAGCTGCCTCTGGATGATGGGAAATATGGCAAGACTAGAGAATTCTATGAGCATGTGCCCTTTCCCACACTTTATTTACTGTGAAGTAGGTTTCTTGATCAGAAGCAATGCTTTGTGGAACACCATGATGGTGAATAAGACATTCTTTAAGTCCATGAATGGAAGTTTTGGTGGATGTATTGCCTGCAGGGAAGGCAAACCCATATCTGAAGTACGTGTCTATTCTAGTTAGAACAAATAACTGCCCCTTCCATGGTAAAAATAGTCCACTATAATCAAGCTGCCATCATGCAGCAGATCACCTTGGAGAATGGTGCCATATCAGGGATTGAGTGTGGGTCTTTGCTGCTGGCAGATTGGCTAGTCAGTACTCACTGTGTCCAGGCCAGTCTTGGTGAATAGAAGTCCATGTTGCTGAACGCATGCATAATTTCCATCCACACCACCATGCCTATATTTTTTGAGTCCGTTGGTCAATGGCAGGAGTACCTGGGTGTTCTAGTTTGCTAGCTGCCAGAATACAACACACCAGAGATGGATTGGCTTTTAATAAAAGGAGGTGATCTCTGCTGGCCTTCTCTCCAGGTCTCTGGTTTCCAACAACTTTCCCTGGGGTGATTCCTTTCTGCATCTCCAAAGGCCTGGGCTGAGCTACAAGTGCTGAGATAAGGTATGCTGAGCTGCTTTGTCTGTGCTATGTTGAGCTCTCTCATTTAAGCATCAGCCAATTAAATCAAACATCATTCATTGCAGCAGGCACACCTCCTAGCCAACTGCAGATGTAATCAGCAACAAATGAGATTCATGTACCATTAGCTCATGTCCACAGCAACAGAACTGGGTGCCTTCACCTGGCCAAGTTGACAACTGAATCCAACTACCACATTGGGGAAAGAGGGATGACTTGTAACAACAGAATGGGCCATCATATCCACCTGATTATTAAAACCTTCCTCTGCTGAAGTCACTGTCTGGTGAGCATTCACATGGGACAAAAATATTTTCATGGTTTTGCTCACTCAGAAAGGTTTATACATATAGGTCTTCTGCAGACCTCTTTGTCATCAATTTCCCAATCATGCTTCCAAGACCCTGACCATGCAGCCAAACCATTAACAACAGCCCATGAGTCAGTATGCACACACACCTCTGGCCAGTTCTGCTTCCAAGCAAAATGAACAACCAGGTGCACTGTTGGAAAGTCCACCCACTGGGAATATTTCTCTCCATCACTGTCCTTTCAGTCACCCCAGCCAATACAATCTACAGTCCCAGAAAGGGGCTCTATTGCTGCACTTATGCATTTCCAGGTGATATCTGCATATCATGCAGAACTATCTCTAAACCATACCCAAATTTTCTCTTACTCAGTCAACTGCTTGTAAGGAACTCCCCAGGAGACCATAGCTCTTGGCTGGGAAAAAGAAAGTAATGTGTCAGTGTGGAGGCCATAGCCATTTGGGCCACTTCCTCTAGTAGCTTATTTGTGCCTTCGGGACCAGCTCAAGCCCTATCTCTAATATATCATTTCCATTTCATGATAGAGTGCTGCTGTGCATGCCTCAGTTTTATGGTTTGGTGGGATCAGACAACACTCAGCTCATGACCCACAACTCAGGTGTCATGGTAACTTGGTGGCCCATGGTTAACCTACATGGCCTCTATAAAGACCCAATAGCAAGCTAAAAGCTGTTTCTCAAAAGGAGAGTAGTTATCTGCAGTGGGTGGTAAGGCTTTACTCCATAATCCTAAGGACCTATGTTGTAATTCTCCTATAGGGGCCTTAAAAAGGATCCAGAAAGCATCTCTATTTGCCGCTGACACATCCAGCATCATCAGATCTGCTGGATCATATGGCCCAAGTGCTAGAGAAGCTTGTACAAGCCAAGACCTGTTGCAGAGCTTTCTCTTGTTCAGGTACCCACTAAAACAGTCAGTTTTTCTGGTCACTAGGTAAATGGGCCAGAGTAGCACACTAAAATTAGGAATATGTTGTTTCCCAAATCCAAAGACTTCAACTAGGCATTGTGCTTCCTTTTTGTTCATAGGAGGGGCCATATGCAACAGCTTGTCCTCCATCTTAGAAGGTATATCTCAAAATGACCCATACCACTGGACACCTAGAAATTTCACTGAGGTGAAGGGCACCTGTACTTTTGTTGGATTGATCTCCCATCCCCTGAAATGCAAATGCCTTATCAATAAGTCTAGAGTAGTTGTTGCTTCTTGCTCACTAGGTCCAATCAACATGATATCAACAGTATAATGGACCAGTATGATGTCTTATGGAAGAGAGAAATGATCAAGTTCCTTGTGGACAAGGTAGTAACATAGGGCTGGAGAGTCCATATATCCCTAAGGCAGGATGGCAAAGGTATACTGCTAGTCTTGCCAGCTTATTGTAAACTGTTTCTGGTGGTCCTTAGTGGCAGCTATCGAGAAAAAGCATTTGCCAGATTAAAAGCTGCATACCAGGTAACAGGCAATGTGTCGATTTGCTCAAGCAATGATAACACATCTGGAACAGCAGCTGCAAACTTGGTTAAGTTTATGATAATCCACTTTCATCCTCCGAGACCCATCTGTTTTCTGCACAGGTCAAATAGGAGAGTTGAATCGGGATATGGTGGAATCACCACCCCATGCATCCTTCAAGACTCTGCAATCCTTCCAGTAACCTGGTATTTCTTCTGATTCATTGTTTTACTAAGTAAGGTCCATTCTAGTGGCTTCTACTTGACCTTTCCTACTGTAATAACCCTCATTATGTGAGTCAGAGAACCAATGCGGGGATTCTGCCAGTTGCTGAGTATGTTAATTCCGATTATGCATTTTGGAACTGGGTAAATGACCACAGAATGGATCTGGGGACCTACTGGACCCACTTTGAGAAGGACCTAAGGTAAAATTCCTCTTATCACCTGACCTCCATAAGCCTCTGTTCTGACTGGTAGACAAGAGTGATATTTCATGTTTCTTGGAAATAGTGTCGCTTCTTTGCACATACTAATAATTCCCCCAATAATCATTTCATTTTCCCAATGCACAGTAATCATTAGGAGTGACTGTGAGGAATGTTAACAGTATAAATTTTGGACAATGTATTAGGATCTTGTCCCAAGGGTACCCTGTCCTCTTCTCATTCAAGGGGCCCTGAGTCTGTAAACTGTCTCATGTCTAGAAATTGATTAAGCGGCTGTGACTCTGTTTTTGTAATTCAAGTTAGACTTGTGTTCATTTGAACTAGAATTCTTCTACTTAAACTGTTCAAACAAGAATTTAGTAGACTTCCCAACTATTTAACTTAGAGGTGCCACATGATCTACTAGCCATTGCCACATGTCTCTGCATGTCAGATTATTTTGACTGCTGCTTTTAGACTGTTGTCATTATGGTGGCCATGCCCACCTTGTCTATGATAATTAACTGTTGCCACATGGTTTCTGCCAACTCAAGATCCAATCATTCCCATTATGTTTAAGGATTCCAACTCAGTGACAACGGTTTCCACAGTAATAACAGACCTAGAGAAGGGCAATTATAGAGCTCATCGTGGATGTGGAGCTAGTCTCAACAAATTTGTGTGTAAAAAGTTTTGGTGAAAGATGTGTCCTCTGTACATTCCAGTAGTGTAACACTATTTCCTTGATATATCCACTCTAATATTCCAATCTGTCTAGGTCTCTGGATCCTTTCATTCTGCATTATGCCAGGGCAATTGTGGCATTTTGACCTCAGATAATGTTAGCCACCTTTTGATCCATATTTCTGCCAACCCCACCCAAATACATTGCTAATACCCTTTCTAACCTCTTGAGCTGCAACACTGAATGCAGAAGCTCTGCTTAATGGGCCTATATCAATAAATTAAGCTTGATCCATCTTTATATTCCTTCCACCATTATCCCATATCCTTAATATCCATTCCCATACATATTCTCCTGATTTATGTTTGTATAGATTGGAAAATGCATGCAATTCCTTTCAAGTGTAGCATACTTCCTCATGGATCATACTTTGCACTTCACTTTTCAGGGCCTATTGGGACTTTAAGAAATCTTGAAGAAAAAAGGGGTTATGGTGGTGGGTCATGAAAAGAATTAGAAGAGTCTTTCAAGCCAGTTGTCTCAGAGCATTCTGTTGCAGTTTCACCTGGTGAAACAGGATTAATCGCTTCAGGCAGAGCAGTGAGGGCTGTTTCCCATGAGAGGTGGTTACAGGGTTAGCAGGCAGTGAAGAGCTAATTTCTTTAGGTGGAAATTGGATGGTAGCCTCCTCTGGGCCGACTGGTGGCTGGGAAGCTCTATCCTCAGGGCACGGTAGAAGTGGTGTTGCTGTTTTCTCAGGACAAATCATTATAATTCTTTTTAGCAAAGACTCAGCAGATTCCAGGGTTTCCCTGTCCTCACTGCCAATATTATCAAGCCATATGTCCCTATGTTTCAGGATCCCATTCTTACCCAATCAAAGCTTTTATGTTAACAGCAGACATCCTGAAAGTTTGAGATTTTAGTTTACATTGTAAATCTGCTACTTGCACAATGAGGTGTCTGGTTTTCAGTGATCTCAAGTCTGCTACCACAGAAAATAAAATTTTCTTTTGGAAAACACATGGAAAGTTTTACATCTTTCATACCATGTTTGAGTTGCAAGTTTGAAGCCTTTAGCTCATCCTTTTCCCTGGTAATGGTATCCAGCATACCTAAAAACAGCCAGCCAACATCATTATATCTCTTAATTCCACAAAACTCTGTCAAGGTGTCAAAGCACTCTCACTCAGAGCCTTGCCTCATATAAGCATACACTTAGCAGAATCAGATGGTGATATTTTGCTTATCTCTATCACCAACTCACCCCATGGACTGCCAGTGCCATCTTGACTATTGGAAACAGAGCCATTAGTGCCTTTGAGTCTAATCAGAGTAGAAAGCCAACTGTAAAAACCTTTTTGAGGATTCGTTTCTGAAGAATCACCTCACTCTTGGTAGCAAGCTATGTAAGTCAGGTTCTCTAGAGAAGCAGAACCAACATGAGATATCTGTAAATATGGAATTTATAAAGGTGTCTTATGCAACTGAGGAAATGTGAGAGTCCAAAATACATAGGGCGTGCTGTGAAGCTGACAATTCCAAAGAGTGGTCTTGATGAACTCCACGGTTGAGCCTCACTGTATGAAGAAGCAGTGAAGATTCTCTCTTCTTTAAAATTCTTCAACTGATTGAAAACTGATTAGGTCATCTCATTCATAGGAGAGAGGTCCTTATTTGTTTACAGATGTAACCAGCTACAGCTGCAATCAACTGACTGATGATTTAACATACCAACATTAAGCCAGGGCTTGCCTGACCAGAGAACTAGGTATCAATAGCTGTTCAAGTTGACACCAGAAATTACAGCCATCACAATGGATATTCTGGTTGTTTCTAAACTTCTGCTACTACAAATAATTTCACAATAAATAACTTTGTTCATAGATCATTTCATATATTTCTAAGAATAACTTTGTAATAGAGTTCTTGAAGAAGACATGTTAAAGAGTAAAGACATCTGCATTTTTCTATACATTGGCAAATACTTCTCCAAGGTGAGGAGCCATTTTGCATTCCCATCAGGTATTTATGAATGCTCCTATTTTGAATGTTATTCCCAATAGATTTTATTATCAAACTTTTAGTACTTACTAATCTGAGAGGTGAGCAATATTATATCATTATTTTATATTTCAAATTTATTTGATGAAAGGACATTGTTCATTTTTATTTCAGGGTCATTTTAAATGCCCTGTTCATCTCCTTTTCCCATATTACTGTGGGTTGTCTTTTTATCCTGGGGTTTTAGGGTCTCTGCTATATTAGTTAAGCTAGCCTCTTCTCCTGCTCACTCTGATATTAGTTGTAAATAATTTCTCCAAGTTTGTAATTGACATTTTGACTTGGTGTTTATGCATGAAGAATAATTTTAAATTGTTAGTCAACTGGTTATTCTTTTTCTTGAATTGCTACTGGATATTGAGGTAGTTGGGAAGACTTCTGTAATGCAAGATTGAAAAAGCATTTATACATGTTTTCTTATAGTTCGTGTACAATGTTATGTTTTTACATTATATATCTAATGCTTTTGAGATTTGTCCTAGTGTAGGATGTGAGGTACAGCTCCAATTTTATCTTTACCCAAATGACTTTCCAATTGTCCTGAAACCAATTATCTATGAGTTCACAAGGAGTGTTTAATGACACTCCTCAAGGATATAAGATATAAGAACTTAGAAGCTTTTTTTTTTTGATGCCTGGTCTGAGAATCTAACACAGGTCTCCCACATGAAAGTGAAGACTTTTTATAAAAAGAATAAAATATATCTAATATGTACATGTAAGCATTTCAGATGTGGAAAATAAATTTCTATACAAAAACTGGAAAAAATCAGGAATGGTATTTGTTCGAAAAAAAAATTAATATGTATTTATTTGGAGCCTAAATTCATTATCTCTCAAACCCTTTTTAACTTGCTCCCAATCATCTCCTTTCAAGTTTGCCAACTCAGCATTTTCTGGAGAATAATGTTCTCAGTCTTTTGTAGGAAAAAAGAAATTCAAAACTTGTTCACCAAAATAAAAATCTCAATTCTCTATTTACTTTATTACTGATTTATCAATAAAAGAAAAAGATTAAATATTAAAATAAAAACTTTTACATCTGGAAACATTCCAAACTGAAAATGGAGACAAATAAAATAAAACAAAAAACAAAAAAACCCAGCAACTAAATACAGACAATGTTGCTGCTAGTCAGAGAGTTTCATTATGTTGTTTAGAGCAAAGTTGGTTTCATTTTTCTGAAGATCAGTATGACCGAGAATCAAATGAATAATCTTAGAAATCATTTTTGCCATTTTCTGTATTTCCTGAGGATAAAAAGTATGTCTAACAACAAAAGACCACCAAATATACATCTGTAGTTGAACTATGCTTTTATGTTTTGCACCCCATATGGCATGGTCAGGTTTCTGTGTCAACTTGGCCAAGTGGTGGTACCTGTTTGTCTGGTTGGGCAAATGCTGGCCTGTCTGTTGCAATGAGGACATTTCATAGAATTAAATCATGATCACATCAGCTGCATTACAAATTCCATTTGTAATCAGTCAAGGGAAGTGTCTTTGGCAATGAGTGATGCTTAATCTAATCATGGGAAGCCTTTTAAGGAGGATTCAGAAGAAACAGTCTCTCTTCCTGCTGCAGCCAGTGAGCCCCTCCTGTGAAGCTTATCCAGACCCTCCTTTGGAATCATTGGCTTCACAGCCTGTCCTGTGGGTTTTGGACTCTGCATACCCATGGTTATGTGAGGCACTTTTATAAATTTTATATTTGTGAGTGTTTTCTGTTGATTCTGTTTCTCTAGAGAACCCTAACTACTACGACTTGGTACCAGAAGTGGTTCTTAAGAAACAGAATCCAAAAAATGGGTTTTTAATGAATGGTTTTCTACTCTGATTGGACTAAAAGGCACTAAGAACTCTGATTCCCATAATCAGAATGACACCCCCAATCCATGGAGTGAGTTGGCAAAAGACATAGTCAAAATATCACCATTCAATTCTCTTAATGCTTCACTTTCACAAAGCCAGGCTCTGGGGGATAACATTTTCCACACCTTCACAGAGTTTTGTGGAAATAAGAGGTATAGAGATGTTGACTTGTTGTTGTTAGATACACTGGCTACATTAAGGAGTGAAAGGGATGGGCTTTAGGCTTCAAACGAGAAGTTCAAGTGCCATCTGATAGATGTAGAAGTTTCTATGAGTATCCTGAAGGAAAATCTTATTTACTGTAGCTGTAGACTTGAGATCTCTGAAATCAGACTCAGGATCTTATTGTTAGAGCAGCAACTTCACAACATAAACTGAAATCTCAATGCTGCATGTTATCTGCCGTCAAAGTGAGGGCATTGATTGGACAGGAGTGGGACCCTGAAAAATGGAACAGTGATATATGGATCGATAATGATGCTGGGGGTGAGGTTGAAACCCTAGGTCATACTGAGTCTTCTCTAGATAACCCTGTAATAGTCTTCCCTGAGGTCATAGCCATCTCACCTTCAGCCTGCCTTGAGGAGTTGGCCATCCAATTCCTCCTAAAGGGATTAGCCCTAGAGTGATTAATCCTGCTTCACCAGATGAAACTGCAAATGAATACCCTGAAGCAAATGGCTTGGATACTCCTAATTCTTTTCATGACCTACCCCCACTACCCCTCATTTCTTCTAGACCTATAACTAGACTAAAGTCCCAACAGACCCCTAAAGGTGAGGTACAAAGTATCACACATAAGGAGGTATGTTATACTCCAAAAGAACTGTGTGAGTTTTCCAATATATATAGCCAGAAATCAGGGGAATATTTGTGGCAATGGATTTTAAGAGTGTGGGATAATGGTGGGAGGAATATAAGGCTGGATTAGACTGAATTTATTGATATGGGTGCACTAAGCAGAGATTCTGCATTCAATGTTATAGCTTGAGGGGTTAGAAAAGGGACTAACAATTTGTTTAGATGGTTGGTTGAAACATGGATCAAAAGGTGGCCAATATTACCTGAGGTTGAAATGCGAGAACTGCCCTGGTATAATGTAGACTTGGAGAGATTAGAATGTTAGAATGGATTTATCATGCAAAGTCTACTCTTACATCCCAGGGATGTCTGGAGGATGCCCCTTTTACCAGACAGTAAGAAATAAATTTGTGAGACTAGCGCCATCATCCCTGAAGAGCTCTGTAGTTGCACTTCTCTGTAGGTCAGATATTATTGCGGGAACTGCTGTCAATGAGCTGGAATCCTTAAACACAATGGGGATGACCAGATCCTGAGTTGGCAGAAGCCAGGTGGCAACACTTAATCACCAAAGACAGGGTAGACATGGCTATTATAATAGACAGCAAGCTTAAAGGAGGAGTCAAAATAATCTGATTCACTGAGATTTGTGGCAATGGCTAGTAAAGCATGGGGTACCTAAAAATACAATAGAAGGGCAGTCTACTAAATTCTTGTTTGACCTGTATAAACCAAAGAGTTCTAACTCAAGTGAACAGAAGTCTATCCTGAATTACAAAAACACAGAGTCATGGCCTCTTAATCAATTTCCAGACTCAAGACAGTTTACAGACCCAAAGCCCCTTGAATGAAGGGGGGGCCAGGTCCCTTTGGAGAAGAACCCTGTTACACTGCCACTAATTTATACTGTTAATCTTCCTCCAAGCCTTCCCTAAAGAGACCAACAGCCTTTTACCAGGGTAACTGTGCACTGGGGAAAAGGAAATGATCAGATACTTTGGGGATTATTAGACACTGGTTCAGAAGTGACATTAATTCCAGGGGACCCAAAACATAACTCTTGTCCATCAGTCAGAGTGGGGGCTTATGAAGGCCAGGTGATCAATGGAGTTTTAGCTCAGGTCCATCTCACAGTGGGTCTAATGGGCTTCTGGGCCCATTCTGTAGTTATTTCCCCAGTTCCAGAAAGTATAACTGGAATAGACACATACTCTTGGTATGGGTTTGCTTTCCCTGCATACAATGCGTCTGTCAGAAGTACCATCCATGGGCTTACAGAATGCCTTATGCATCCTCATGCTATTCCACACAGTATTGCTTCTGATCAAGGAACACACTTCACAGCAAATTAAGTGCAGGAATGGGCACATGCTCATGGAATTCTCTGGTCTTACCATGTTCTCCATCATCCAGAAGCATTGATAGATGGATTGATAGAATGGTGGAATGGCCTTTTGAAAACTCAATTATGGTGCCAACTATGTGGCAATACCTTGATAGGCTAGGGTAATGTTCTCCAGGAAGCTGTATATGCTCTGAATCAGAGTCCACTGTATGGTGCTGTTTCTCCCATAGTGAGGATCCATGGGTCCAGGAACCACGGGGTAGAAATGGGAGTGGTACCACTCACTATTACCCCTAGTGATCCACTAGGAAAATTTTTGCTTCCTGTCCCTGTGACCCTGATTACAGGTTTTAGTTCCAAAACGGAATGCTTCCACCAGGAGAAACAACAATGATTCCATTGAACTGGAATTTATGACTGCCACCTGGTCACTTTGGGCTACTCATGCCCCTGGATCTACAAGTCAAGAAGGGGATTACATTATTGTCTGAGGTGACTGACTCTGATTATCAGGGGGAAATAGTACTACAACTACACAATGGAGGTAAAAAAGAGTTTTCTTGGAATATAGGAGATTCCCTAGGGCTTTTAGTACTACCATCCCCTGTGACTAAAATCAATGGAAAACTGCAAGAACCCAATCCCGGCAGGACTACTAATGGTTCTGAAACTTCAGGAATGAAGGTTTGGGTCACCCCACCAGGCAAAGAACCATGGCCAGCTGAAGTGCTTGCTGAGGGTAAAGGGAACATGGAATGGGTAGTGGAAGAAGGTAGTGATTAATATGAACTACAAACGTGATCAGTTACAGAAGTGAGGACTGTAATGCCGTTTTGTTTATGTTATACTATTTAAGTTGTAAAATATCAAGTTTAAGAATGAATATTACCCAAGGACTTGCACCCTATTCTGGAGAAACTTAATGTGTTTCCAGTTATATACAGGACAGTTGATTATTGTTAAGTGAAAGAAAAATGTGTTTAATTATATTTTTATTTAGAAATTAAGTATGGTTTAAGGTGATATGTATAGTTGCCAAGTTGACAAGGGGTGGACTGTCATGGTCAGCTTCATTGTCAACTTGGCCAAGCGGTGGTACCTGTCTGTCTGGCTGGGCAAGTGCTGTCCTTTCTGTTGCGATGAGGGCATTTCATAGAATTAAATCATGATCACGCCAGCTGCATCCACAGCTGATTCCATTTGTAATCAGCCAAGGGGAGTGTCTGCTGCAAAGAGTGATGCTTAATCTAATCACTGAATGCCTTTTAAGGAGGATTCAGAAGAGACAGGCTCTATTCTTGTTTTGGTTGGGGAGACTCTCCTGTGGAGTTCATCTAGATCCTCCATTGAAATCCTTAGCTTCACAGCCTGCCCTGTGGATTTTGGACTGTGCATTCCCACAATTATGTGAGACACTTATACATTTTATATTTGCAAGTGTTTCCTGTTGATTTTGTTTCTCTAGAGAACCCTAACTAATACACTGTATAATACAGTGCTTTTCCTTTTTTTGCTCAATGCTTGCACAACAAAATATACCTGTATTATTCAGAATAATGAATTCCAGCTGCTGTAATAAATAATCCAAAAATCTTGGTTGCCCAACACAAAAATAGTTTCTCACACAAAATTCAATATAAATATTCCTTTTTGGGCCAATCTCCAGGCAACATCCATCTTCTTCACGAAATCTAACCATCCGCCACATATAACTTCCCAATTTGCCACAGGAAGGAAAGAGAAAGTGGAAAAAGCATACCAGATAAATTAAATACTTCTTTGCAGAAGTGACACACTTTCCTTTTCCTTATAAATGCAATGGGGCTGAGAAGTAAGATTTCTGTCTAGGCTATTTTCCAGATCACTTGACATTGCCTTTTGAAGCATGACTCTTTGGTGGTCAGTGAGTTTTCTTGCTGTAATGCTCCTTTTACTAACATATATGTTTCCTATAAAAATGCACATGTAAGCACATGTCCATTCACATATAATTTACCTCAGTGTAAATACCTTACATTGGTCTAGCATTTATAGTCTTATATTCTATGTGATCTATAGTTCTATGTGATTCTATAGTTTTATATTCTATGTGAATACAGACTGTGATTGCATTTTAGAAATAAAGAAAATAAAACACAAATAAGTGATTTATGCAAGGTTTCATGATAAGGAAGTGAATGATTCTAGTCTAGAAGTCAAATCTTCATTCCATCTATCCATCATACTGCGATTTAATATAGAGATAAGCACAACCATAATATAACAAATCAAAGAAAATAAAACAAATCATTGTCTGAATTGAGATATAGAGGGTAAATTTTGGACTTACATGCTAATAGAGAAAATTTTGGATTATATGCTAATAGCAAAAATAGCATATCTTTCAAAAAGGAAAATTAAAAAATTGGCATAATTTCATTTCTTTTCATTTGTTTACATAGAAATTGTATAGCTTTTCATAATGTGTCTTAATGAAGAATGGTTAGTCTAAAAGTTAGCAGGGTGGTGTGTTATTACAGATTAATTATATTTAGGCATTTCATCAAATTGAGAATGGCAAACATACTGGTCTTGCCAGGTGCTCTAAAGAAAGCATTAGCCAATTCCTTACTTCTGATCTCAACAGCAGAAGTAGATTCATACTGATTTTTTTCTGGATTGCTTTTTAAAAGACTACCAATGCAGTGCAGCCAGCCAAAGTCAGTTTCAATAAAACCACAATATTTATGGCAGTTTCAAAAATGCATATTTTAAACATTGAATAGTAACACCACAGCCTGAATTCATGTTGATAATGATCTTCAATTCCTTTACAGAGTCTGTATCTCTGGCATACAAGAAGGTGATGCCAGTCAATTAGGAACATGCCAGCAAGAGTGGGTTTGGATCAAAATGACCTCCTAGGACATTAAAACAACATATTTACTAATGATGACTGAAGTTTGTAACAGTCTCTTTTTATTGTACCAACATCTTCATATCAACCCTTTCCTGGTAAAGCCAAACAGCAGAGAATTGATAGAGGATTTCTGTGATTTAGTAGGAAATGGACTAAACTAAAACTAAATTGTGAACTGACTAGAAGGGTGAAGTGAACACCAGCAGCTCAGAGCTGTGAAGGAAATAATGCTTTTTGGTGATTGCCTGTGTGTCAACTATAATACATCAAAAAATTTCTTAAGTTGTTCTCTGTCCCCCAGGTCTTTCCTGTTGATTCATGTTTGTTCTGTATTTATATCTGCTGTTAAGAATGACACAGAAGAGAAAGAGAACTGTGGGTAGAATCAGTACTTGGGATATAAAAAGCTTTGCATTCTTTTCTTAGTTGTCAAGTTTCACTGACTCAGAATCACTGATGATTTCTCTCACCATAGCTTTAATTATGTTTGCTGTCAGAGACATAAACTATAGGAAAGGACAGGACAGCAACTTTATTTTAAGCTAGATTGAGTATCACTAAATCTCCTCAATTCCCATTAGCTTTAGCATTATAGTTATTCTCTCTAAGAAATCATTTTAATCTTAAAACAATACTTATGACACAAGTGGTCATATAACCATATTAATTAGGTAGTGTGCTGGTTTGAAAGGATGTATGTACACTAGAAAAGCCATGTTTTAATCTAAATCCCATTACACAAAGGCAGCCATTTCTTCTAATCTCTGTTCAGTACTGTATGTTTGAAACTGTAATTAGATCATCTCCCTGGATATGTGACTCCCTCAAGAGTGGTTGTTAAATGGATTAAGTGGGTCTTGATTAGTTTTCTGGAGTCCTATAGAAGAGGAAACATTTAGAAGATTCAGAGGGAGGAAAGAATGACATGGCCATGAGAAGCAGAGTTCACCAGCCAGTGACCTTTGGAAATGAAGAGGGATAATGCCTCCTGGGTAGCTTCATGAAACAGGAAGCCAGGAGAGAAATCTAGCAGATGATGCTGTGTTCATCCTGTGCCTTTCCACTTGAGAGATAAACCCTGAACTTCATCAGCCTTCTTGAATCCAGGTATCTTTCCCTGGATACCTTAGATTTAACATTTCTATAGATTTGTTTTAATTGGGATATTTTCTAGGCCTTAGAACTGTAAACTTGCAACTTATTAGATTTCTGTTTTTAAAAACCTTCCCATTTCTGGTATATTGCATTCTGGCAGCTAGCAAACTAGAACAGGCAGCATTTTAGAAATGTATACAAGGAAGGATTACTATTATAATATGAAGTTCACAGATTAAAAACTACTGAGCTTGTAGCTGTAAAATATATGGTAAATATTTTATTCGCACATAACATGCAGTAGAGTTCAGGTAACTGCTGTTCAGTATTTACAAGGGAATCATTTCCTTACATACAGAAGCCCATTGAAACTTTAAGTATTTTCTCAAATAGGTGGTATGTGAAAAATATATTTCCAAACTGACAATTTTCTTTTCTTGATAAGATTAAGATGGATGCCCATATTTCTATCTGACATTTCATTGCTTATTAAACAAAGGAATTGAAATATGACTGTCAGATTTGGGTGACTTTTCTAACTACTTAAATGATTTTTCTTTAAACATGATTTTGTTAGCCAGCCAATCAGATATGAAATTAAATATTGATTGATCATGAATTTTTTTATGTAATTGGATGCCAGGTGTAGGAAGAATAGTGTGCTTAGCTTGATTTTGTAATGTGTTTTTTGTTCTGTCTGATGGTTCAATTGATCTATAGAATATTCTCATTCATGTTTCCATTATCTAATAAGAGGACATTCCTGAAGAGGCACTATGGAAGGTTTCAACTTCATGATTGATTTGCCACAAAATCACTGTGGTGTTTAGCTTGTGAGACATAAATATGATTTTGCTAATAATATTTAGCAACACAGAATTTCACAAGTAAAAGAAACTCATGAATTTACTGTATTAATATTACCTGCAAACATTATTGGATTAAAAAAGCTACCATGTTTTTAATTGTAATATGGAGTCTAACTTCTGAACATGCATGAGGTGACATTAAACAGAGACATAATTGAAATAAGAAGCAAGACAAAGTTATGGAGGAATTAGATGAGAGGTACTAAAGCTTGTGAATAAACAAGATGACTCCAAGGATTTGAACTTGAACACAATTAATGGTATGTGGTACAAACAAGTAAAATGGAGAACACTGGAATCCAAGTATGCTTGGCTAAGAAAATTAAAATGTTCTATATTGGAAATATTAAATTTCACTCATAGTAAACAGGACTCGGTCATTCCTCATGCTTACCAAATCTATGCAGTAGACAAATTCTTCTAGATCTGTTCTCCAAATTCTACATGGCTTTACAGCCATAACGTAAGAAGGTACTTTCTCCCTTTAGTTCTCTACCCTGCTTCATCCCCCTTTCCTTCCTTTATTATCCAGGCTGCCTCCTCTCTTCTCAAACCATTGGCTTCCTCTTACCCCATAGTGGATATAGTGTATGTTTTAAATAGTACTAGCCTTTCTTAAAGGAGTTCTTGTGCTAAATGTTAAGATATATATTAAATATATTTCATAAAATGTAAGAAAGAATTCTACTTGTACAATGACACCTCATTGCGATTAACAATTTTGATTAAATTTTAATTAATTTTTTTATTAAAGAGATTGTGGATTTACAGAAAAATCATACAAAAAATACAGGATTCCTATAGCACACTCACCACCAACACCTTGCATTGTGTGGAACATTTGTTACAATTGATGATAGCACTTTCTCATAATTTTACTTTTTCTTGTTAACAGTAATAGCATATATTGAGAGAAGCTGTGTTCTAGGTGCTGTGTGAGACAATTTATGTGAATTACCTCATTTAAAATATCTCAAACACAGGCCTGTGGAATATGTCCTATTACTATTATCATTGTTTCCATAAGAGAAGTCATAGGTCTACAGAAAACTCATTTAAAAAAATACAGCATTCTTATATACCCCCATGTTTTTGACATTTTGCATTAGTATTGCACCTTTTTTACAATTGATGAAAGAACATCAAAATAGTATTGTTAACTATTGTCCATAGATTACATTACATGTTTTCCCCCATATACCACCCTACTATTAACACCTTGAATTACTGTTGTACACTTGCTATAATTCATGAAAAAATATTCTTACACTTGTAATATTAACTGCAGTCCATCATCCACAACAGGGTTCACTGTTTGATACAGTCACATGTTTTATCTCCTAACTTTCATTCTAGTAACATACACAACGCAAAACTTCCCCCTTCACCAACACTTATGTACATATTTCAGCACTGCTAACTATAGTCACAATGTGCTACCACTACTCTCATCCATTTCCAAACCCTTAAAATCAACCTAAATGGGAAATCTGTAAAATTAAGCCCCAGTTTCCCATTCTCTACCTCCTGATAACCTATATTCTAAATTTTAACTCTATGCATTTTCTTAAAATAGTAAGTTCATATTAGAGAGCTCATGCAATATTAAATATCGTGATAGCTATATGCTTTTCATATATGCCCTTTATCATATTGAGGAATTTTTTTTCTATTCCTAGAGGTCTAAGAGTTTTTATCAAACAAACTGCATTTTGTAAATGTCTTTTCTGAATCAGTTGAGATGGACATGTGGCCTTTTCCCCCGCTTCATTCTATTATTAATTGTATTACATTAATTTATTTTCTTATGTTGAACCAATCTTGCATTCCAAGGATAAATCCCTTTGATCATGGTGTACACTTCTTTTAGTATACTGTTAGGTTCAGTTGCTAGTGTTTTGTTGAAGATTTTTGCATCTATATTCATAAGAGATATTAGTCTATAGTTTTCTTTTCTTGTGGCTTTTCTTATCTTTATTTGGCTTTCATATGAGGGTGACGTTAGCCTTGTAGTATGAATTAGAGAGTGTCCTTCTTCAAATTACTAGAAGAGTTTGAGCAGGATTGGTATTCATTATTTTGGAATGACTGGTAGAATTTTCCTGTGAAACCATTTGGTCCTGGGCTTTTCTTTGTTGGGTTGTATTTAGTTACTGATTCAATCTCTTTACTTGTAATTGATATGATGAGGTCTTCCATTTCATTTAGGTTGTCTAGTATGCTGGGCCACAGTTGTTCATAGTATCCTCTTATGATCTTATGAGATTTGTTTGAATTTCTTTGACTAGTTTTTCCAAATTCTGAGTCTCCCCTGATGTTTTTATTCATTCCCTTGACTAAGTCTTCTTGTTTCTTAGTATGACTTTCAATTTTTTTGCTGAAGTTTAAGCATTTGATTATCTTGATAAGTTAACTCTGAAATTCGGTTTATCCATCTTACTTAGAGTTTTATTGCTGATTGGTTTCGTATTAAGGCTTTTCTTTCATGCTTGATCCAACTTATTCTAGATGTTTAGAATAACCCATGTTTAACTGTTCAGATTTTCTAAACTTGCCTTCATCTGATTCTTGCTTTTCATATGCAGTCCAACTTTTAAGATTGCACTTATTGTGTGATTGTTTGACTTACAGGAGAAAACTTCCCTTTCTCTATTCTATTTCTAAGAATCTTCATCTGTTCTGTGTGTTTTGGGGCAGACTTCATCTCCCCCACCCTGGTCATGTGAATTGTTTAAATTTTATCCTTCACTCAGTGTCCCATTTTCCTTAAACTTTTTATTTCTGAGATCCCTCTGATCTTACAGCAGTTCAGTTTAACCTCTCCTTTTTTTTCTGTCAGGGTTTCTTGCCTCTGGTTTATTCCTTGTTAGGGTATCCTCCCTTCCCCTTGGGGAGCCAGATAAGGTTAGTCCAGAAAGGCGTATCACTCCGGAAAAGCCTATTTTTTGTTTAGGTGTTCTAGCCAACAGAAACTGGATTTAGTGAGTGCACAACAGTTCTTGCCAACCATTCAACGGTAGTCTCCCTTTGTTTCTCCCCCACCCTACTCCAGGAGCCCTTTTGCATGCAGCACTTCACAACAGCTTCTGTTCCATATGAATGTCTGTGGATGTGGGTCAATGTGACTGTAAATGCATTGGGTTCTGACTCGCTGTGTGTGGAGCTCTATAGTCTGTGTCCAGGGTGGAAAGGACCTAGGCCATTGCCTCTGAGAAACTCCCAATCTTTGTGGAACCAACTGAGAGGGAGAGGGAGGGATGTCATGTTTGAAATGGAAATTTCCTACCTGATATTTTTCTTTTTTTTAATTTAGCATTTCTCCATTCTTGGTATGGAGAGTTCTAAGGAAATCCTTTTGTACTTTAAATTTTAGGGGTGCTATATGTTGTATGCTGATGACATCACCTCTATCACCAACTAACTTTTACACTAAAAGTTGAGAGTCTGTTAGATGGAACATAGTATTATTTCCCCATCATACATACTTTTTAGAGCTTTGGTTACTTAGATATCACCTCCTCAGAGAATTTTCCCATCTCTCCTCCTGTTATATATTATTCTCTATTCTCTTAATGTATTTTTCTTCATGTACTTGTGATGGTTAACCTCATGTATAAACTTGGTGAGATTGTGGTGTCCAGTTGTTTGGTCAAGCAAGCACTGGCCCAATCATTACTGTGAGGATACTTCAGATATGACATAAATCACTGAGTCAGTTGATTGCATCTATGGCTGATTACATCATCAATAAACAAAGGGGGTTACCTTCAGCAAAAAGAAAAGTCTTATCCAATGAATTGAAAACTTATAGGGAGAACTACTGATTTCAGCAGTCAGGAAGTGTAAGGAAGTTTACTTCATCCAACCAACTTCTCCTGGGGAATTCATCAGAACCTTCATCATAGTTCCCTACTTGTGACCTGTTTTATGGAATTCTGACTTTCCAATCCTCATGGTCATGTGAGCCAATTCCTATAATAAATGTCATAATATTGATATATATTCTACCAGTTCTACCAATCTACCAATATAGATTTTGGTATCAGGTGTGGTTCTTGAGAAACAGAATATTAAGGCTGAGATTTCTGAGTTGGTTCTGGGATTTTGGAATTTGTTCTCCAATATGATTAGATTAAAGTTACTAATCACTCTATTTCCAATAATCAAGATGCTGCTGGTAGTTCATGGTGTGAATTGGTGATTGAGATACATAAATGTCACTATTAGATATTGCTTCTCAAATGTTTATAAGAGGCAAGGCTCTAGGTGACAGTGTACTTGATGCCTTAACAGAGTGTTTTGGAGATAAAAATATAAGGATATTGGCTGGTTCTTCCTAAATAATCTGTACACAGTTCTTAAAGTAAGTGATGAACTCAAGGCTTCAAATTCCCAGTTCAAATTTCATGCATGAAGAACATGAAAGGTTCTATGTGTCCCCTGAAAGAAACTCTTACTTCTGGTAGACTCAGATTTGAGATTTCTGAAAAACATACCCAGAGAGTCATTGTTTAGGTGGTTAAATTGCATATGAATTCCCAACCATGCAGGGTATCTGCTGTTAAAGTGAAGTTCTTAATTGGGAAGGAATGGGATCCTAAAAATTGGAATGGGAACATATGAGTTGATAATGATGACAGTGGGGATGTTGAAACTAGATTCTGCTGAGTCTTATTTGCTGGATAAACTGGCAATAGTCTGCCCTGAGCAATCAGTCCTCTTTCCTCCACCTGAAGAGATTAATCCTGCTGTGCCTTATAAACCTGTAACTGCCTCCTCTCAGGAAAGAGCCCTTATACCTCTGTTTGAAGAGATTAGCTCCATTTCACCAAATGAAACTGTAATGGAATGCCCTGAGGAGGTTGATTTGTAAGACATTGTTAATTCCTCTCATGACCTAACCTCAACACCCTTATTTTCTTCCATATCTATAACTAGACTGAAGTTCCAATAGGCTCCAACTGGTGAGGTACAAAGTGCAACCCATGAGGGATTGTACTGAACTCCAAAGAACTGCTTGTTTTTTCCAATGTATATTGGCAGAAATCAGGGGAATATATGTGTGAATGGAAAGTAGGTGCATGGGATAATGGTGGAAGGAATATAAAGTTTCATCAAACTGTATATGCTCTAAATTAGCATTGACTCTATGGTGTTGTTTCTCCCACAGCCAGGATTGATGGGTTCAGAAATCAAGGGATGAAAACGGGAGCAGCAACACTTACTAACCATAGTGATCCAGTAGAAAAATGTTTATTTCCTGTCCACATGATCTTAATTTGCTGGTCTACAGGTCTTAAGTCCAAAAGAAGGAGGGCTTTCTCCAGGAGACATAACAATGATTTCATTGACTGGAAGTTGATGGCTACCTGGCTATTTTGTGTTCTTCATACCTCTGAATTAATAGCCAAAGAGGGGAGTTACTCTACTGGTTGGGGTAATTTATCCTGATTACCAAGTGGAAATTATTACACAATGGAAGTAAGGATGGATATGAATGGAATACAGAGATCCCTTATGTTGCCACTTAGTGCTACCAAGTCATGCGATTAAAGTCAATGGAAAATTGCAGGAGCCCTATCCAAGCAATGCTATTAATGGCACAAACCCTTCAGGAACAAAAGCCTAGAACACCCAATCAGGAAAAGAACCAAGATCAGCTGAGGTGCTTACTAAAGGTCAAGGAAATATGGGATGGGTAGTGGAAGAAGGTGTCATAAATACAAGCTATCAGTTGCAGAAATAAGGTACAAGAAAAAATATTTTTTCCTTGTTTTGTTATGAATATGTTTGTATATATACAAAAGCAAATATCTTTGTTTTATTTTCTACATTATCATACACTTATCATATAACATAAATTGTATCAACTTTGTGTCATAGTATTTAAGTTATAGGATATCAAGTTTAAGGATGAACATTACCCAGGGATTTGCATCCTCTTTTCAGGAAAAGTTAATGCATTTCCAGTTGTATGTAGAAAAGTTGAATTATGTTAGATGAAATATGACTATGTTATTATCTTTATCTAGAGATTAAGTATGGTTTAAGGTGATGCTATGGGTAACAAGTTGACAAGGTGTGAACTGTGATAGTTAATTTTACATGTCAGCTTGGCTAGGTGATGTTGTCCAGTTGTTTGTTCAAGCAAGCACTGGCCTGGCTGCTACCATGGCAATACATTGTGGATGTAAACCATTAATTCATTGCATCTATGGCTGACTACATCTACAATCAACAAAGGAGATTGCCTTCAGCAATAAAAGAATTCTCATCCAATCAGTTAAAGGTCTTAATGGGAGAACCGATTATTTCACCAAGAAGAAAGCAGTATTTCTATTTCTACTTCATCCAACCAGCTTCTGGGGAGTTAATTGAAACCTTAATTAGAGTTTCCAACTTGCTGTCTGCCCAATGGAATTCACACTTATCAATCCACATGGTTATGTAACCAATTCCTACAATGAATCTGTCTGTCTTGTTCACTGTTATATATCCTAGACAGAATAGTGCCTGGCACATGTGGGTGTATGTCTATCTACTAAACTTTGATATCTTTCAGGGCTTGATCCATAGTCAACTTCCAATTATTTTACCCTCACAGCCTTTGCTCTAATGACATCAACTCTGTTGATGACTTAAATAAATTTATGCCCTTGCCTGTTTCCACATGTGTAGCCCAGAATTTTAAGTTCCATAGTATGATACCAATTGCCTATGTACCTATCTATCTTAATGTCATACACCATTTCAAATCCAATGGGAACTAAACTAATCTTTTTTCTCCTGACACATCTCCATTTGTTTTCTCTTCAGTCCTTCCTCTTTTGGCAAGAATTACTATATTTCTAGTTTCTTATGCAGAGTATCTCAGAATCTCATTGAATTTATCTTAAAATCCACCAATGGGCCATGATATCTTATAAATTCTAATTTATAAGCATATTTAAATCTATCTTCTCTTTTTCATTTCCACTGCCACTAACCATTTAGAGACTTCCTCATCTCTCATTTGAACTCTGGTAATAGCCTTCTAATTGGTCTTTTAGTGTCTTTCTATATTGTTTACAATTCATTCCTGATTCTACTACCTAAGTATCTGTACTATGATAATATCTTGTTTGATTAAGTCTCTAATTTCCCCTCATTACCAATCCTTTAATGTTAAAAAAATTCTTAGTAGTCAAATTCCTTCAATAATGCTAGCTCATTTTTCTAGTCTCATCTCTTTTTTATACCTACGGGCTTTCTTATTTTGCAAACCTGCCCATCCTGTTTGTGCTCTAGCCATAATGGAACACACGATAGTCCATGAAAATGTCTCATGCCTTCTTGTTAATTATTTTTTTGCAACTGTGGAGTCTACTTGACAGTATCTCCCTGACCCTCCCTCCACCCCCATCCTAGTTTTCTCTGGCAAACTTCCAGTTATTTTACAAGGAATAATACCAAGTTTCAATATTACCTCTCTCTTGTAGTGTTTCTTACCTCATTCAAGAAGCTTTAATTATTCCCTTCTCCATTGTTTATTATATTTGCTTGCCTTTATTTATTGTGAGCTTTTTAGAAGTAAGTCTAAGTCCCATTCTACTCATTCAATCTTGACATTTTTAGTCTATATTTTCTAATTTAATTGGGCTCATTTATGTTATTCAAGCTCAAAGCTAGGTTTTGGTCCTATCTCTGGTTCCCAGGTAAGGACTCCTTCTACGAAACCATACTATGAAATTTCATGCTGACTGGTGCCACTACTATCCTGTATGGCTATAAAATGACACTGCAGTGTCCTGGCCTCACCAGTTTGTTTGAATGTCATGATGTTGAATTGAATTTATATTCAACTTTCTCTGCTTGTCGCCTTTACATAGTAACTGCCAAACCTCACCCATCCCCAGAAAATATTCCCTGGCTATTCTTTGTAATCCTTGAGATGTAATCACTTATATGTGTCCACACAAACAAGTCTTCTCATGTTATCTTTATATCATTTTGTTGATTTCTCTTGTTCAGGGTCATTGACAATAATGCACCACTGCTACTATTGGATGAGCTCTATGTAAATGACTCCAGGTTGACTCAATAAGATTCCAAAAAGGAAAGATCTTCCAAGTGCCAAACATATCTATTTCCTTTAATCCTCACTGCACCATAGCCTAGATAAAATATTAATTGAATGAAATTATGAAAATGTGTAAAATATCAAATTGGTCATTTATTGCCATAACTTAAAAAAACCAGATAGGCATGTACAATGTATGGTCAGCTAATTATCCTGCATTGCTATTAAAATACATCAACAGAACTTTTAAGATAAAAAGATCTTTGACCTCTAAAAGACAGCCATGCTTTCTTAGGGCAAAGTCTTGGGGTGGATATGTAATGGGACTGACTTAGATGAAATCATGGTCTCCATTTATGACATTACGGTTTGCATTTCTGTCCTCTAGCTTTTCTGAGACTTACATAATCAGACAGATAGGTTTGGAAAAGGATTCTGTTAGCATTTTAGTTTTTCCCTCTGGAAGCATTTAATCTAAGGGAAGACAGCTTTCTATTGCGTCTCAATGTTTCCAATCAGATACTGATCATGACTGTGATGGCTTAAAACTGTATATACTCCAGAAATCATATTTTTAAAGCTAATCCATTTCTGTGAGTGTATATGTATTGAAGTAGAACCTTTTGATTAAGTTACTTCAGTTAAGGCAGGGCTTAGGGTGAGCCTTACTCTTCTCTGGAAGGGAAGGGAAAGACCAGCAGCTGTTGCCATGTGCCTTGCTATGTGATAGAGGAGTCCAGGATCTTCAAGGAGAAAGCATTCCCTAAAAATACCTTGATTTGGGCATTTTTATCAATCTCAAAATTGTAAGCTTATAAATTAATAAATTCCCATTGTTGAAAGCTGACCCATTTCACGATATCTGCATTTTGACCACTTAGCAAACTAGAAAAATGACCAAAGATCAAAACAAAGTTAGAGGCAACAGGCATGTTCCTTTTCTTCTGTATCCTTAGATAGATCTTATATTTTAAAAAGTAAAATAAAAAATGTGAGTGTCCTCTAATATTTAATTGTAGGATGAATTGGATTCTGAATCCTTGAACTTTCATTTCAGGCCTTGAATTTTACTTTTCAGTAAAAAAAGACTGGTGTCATGTGCTTTCTTCCAGGCTTCCCCCACATGACAAAGAACAGTGAGTCTGATCTTACATTTTGATGGAGATAATACACACTTCATTGTAGTCTAAACACTGATGTACAGAGCTGTAATCACTACTGACTGTTGGGAAAACCAGTTGTCTTTGCTTTCAGTTTCTCCTGTTCTACTGCTGTGAAATGCTGTCACAATGACTGATAGAGGGGTTGAAGTTGTAAATTCAAGAGAATGATTCAATTTTGTAGGCATTATAGTATATTTCTTGTAGAATTAGCCTTATGTGTAAGCAGAGTAAAAAACCATTCAGAAATGAGTGATTTCAGGGTGTCAGGGAACACAGCTTCACTGCTTTCCAAAATTATTTTCTTACTCTCTAGAGGATGCCTAGCATTGCACAGGTGAAATTATAGTCTTTTAATTCAAGATTTAGTAATATTTAGACAACTTATTTGGGCACCATATTAACTCAAGACTTAATAAATATATAGACAACTTATTTGTATACCATATTAAGATGGGAATCCCTGTGAAGCAAGTATTGAGATAGTGGAGATGATTGAAAAATCATTAGACACTTAAAGCCCTAGAAATGGAGTTGCCATTAGCACTGGTGGTAAAGGCATATAAGAATAAAAATTTGCCTACATCACAATTTTGTTTTTGATTGACCTTATATTTTTTTCCAAATGGCTAGTTGCACTATGAGTAGTCCATTTGTATGCATCTGTGGTTTTTATGGTTGTTTTTAAATTGTATAGCCTATAACTAACAGAAGGAACATTACAAAAATCTGCCTACATTTTCCATTTGATCAGCTGCTAACAATTTATCTGTTTCTGGCATATTTTTCACTTTGGAGGAGACCTGCTAAAAATGGTTATGTGGCACATCTTATTAACATTTGACAAAATTGTTACCTGGCTAGGCCTGGCTGTGTTTGCAAGGCTCATGAAGATTGCCATGACAGAACAAAGACACAGGTTCTTGGAGTCACAGTGCATTTTAGAAGGCAAATTAAATTCATTGAATGCTCTATCTAGACTGATTCCAACACAGAGGTCACTTGAGCTGATGAATATAGAGTAATTGTTGGGAGACATATATTCTATTTCCAGGCATAAGCTTTCTATATTTAACCTGTTTCATATCATTTTAAAAATAGAAATAATATCTGCTGCTTCTGAACTCACAGTAATTTTATAATAATCAAGTAAATGTTTTTAAGGTTGTTTAAAGGGAGAATGGGACCTCCAAAATAAGAGATTTGTGAACTGCTTCCCTATCAAAACAACAATTTATTGATGAAAATAATTAAATAAAAACCCAATCAGTTAAAGTTTTTGGAAATTGCCCCAGAGTCATACAAAAATGCAGCAATAGTAGCTCAAGAAAATCTCAGTAAGTACAAAAGATTATGTGGCATTAAAGCTACAACTCACTCCCTTACACTCTTTCCCACCAACTTTGTTGCAGGAGTGCTACCTCACTTGTGAACAGTCAGAAAGATAGGGACTTGTTCTTCCCCAAGATCCCAGTCTGGTACCACAGTTCCATCCCTAGGGAGGCAAGCTGCTATTTTTATCTCCTTCCAAACCCCATGCAGAAGCTCTGCCAAGTAGGTGCACTGAGAGGATTCAGTCTCCCTTTTACTACCTGACCTTCACTCAAGGCATAAACCCTATTCTAATCTGATCTTAAAATTCTTTTTAAAATACAAGATGCCCTGAATAGCTAAAAGAATCTTGAAAAAGAATAAAATTGTAAGACTCACACTTCCTGATTTAAAAACTTGCCATAAACTACAGAAATCAAGATAATGTACATCAAAAGGACAGACATACAGATCAGTGGAATGGTGCTGGGGAAATGTGCATTCACATGCAGAAGAATGAAGTTGGTCCTCTATCTTGCAGCCATACACAAAAATTAATACAAAATGTATCAAAGACCAATCATAGAGCTAAAACTATACAACTCCTAGGAGAAAATATAACAGTAAATGTTCATGACCTAGAGTTAGGCAATGGTTTCTGATATATTACACTAAAACCACAAGTGTTGAAAGAAAACTTTTATTGCAAATGATACTATCAAGTAAGTGAAAAGACAATACCCAAAAATGTATGGAGGAAAATATTTGAAAATTGTATATATGCTAAGGGACTCATGTCTAGAATATATAGCTCGTAACTCAATAATAAAACATTCAATAAATCAAGTTAAAGTGAGCACAGGATCTGAATAGACATTTCTTCAAAGAATGACCAATAAGCACAAGAAATGATGCTTAGCGTCATTAGTCACTAGGGAAATAAAACCCTAATGAGATACCAGTTCACATTCAATAGATGGCTATGATAAAGAAGAGAGAAAATAATAAGTATGGTGAGGACGTGGAGAAATTGAAACCCAGATACACTGCTGGTGGAAATGTAAAATGGTGCAGCCTCTTGGGAAAACTGGCAGTTCCTCTAAATGATAAACCTAGAGTTCCCAAATGGCCCAGCAGTTCCATTTTCAGGTTTCTAAGCTAGAGAAATGAAAATGTGTTCACAAAAAACACATATGCGAGTGTTCATAGCAGGATTATTCATTATAGTTAAAAGATGGAAACTACCCAAATGTCCATTCACTGATGTATGGAGAAATAAAATATGGTATATTCATACAATGGAGTATTATTTAACAATAAAAAGAAATAAGGTGTTGACATATGTCATAACATGGATAAAACTTGAAAATATTATGTTATGTGAAAGAAGCCAGTCAAAAAACCCACATGTTCTATGATTGCATTGAAGGCGGATTAGTGGCTGCCTAGGGCTGGGAATGGAATGGAAAGGAAAGAGGAGTGATAGCTAATGGATACAGTTTTTTTTTTTTTTAAGATTCAAAAACTGTTGTAAAACTAGATTGTGCTAATGGTTGCAAAACCTTGTGAATATAGGGGAAAAAAACATTGAATTATACACTTTGGACGTGTGAATTGTACTGCTTATTAACTACATCTCAAAATTAAAGAAAAAAGCATTAGAACTTTTCAAAAAGTTTATGTAAATCATTTAAGCCTTTGATACTGATGTACTTTATGAGAATTATATAATATATAATATTTCATTCATAAGGAGAAAAAGTCATTTTTCTTTCAAAAACTATTTCTAATGATATTATAAAATAATTCAGTTGCTTAAACTTTTGAACTCAAAGAAGTTAATTTAAAGCCTAACAGTTTCTATCATTCAGCATATTTCATATTTTAATGAGGGGCTAAGCCTGGATAAATGTATGGATGACAAATAAATTAATTTTTTTTTGTAAAAGAATTTTTTTTTGGCATGGACAGGCATGGGGAATCGAACCCAGGTCTCCAGCATGGCAGGCAAGAACTCTGCCACTGAGCCACCATGGCCTGCCCTGTAAAATAATTTTTTAAAAGACACCTACATCTGTGCCACTTGGTAGAAAACTGATTTTTTTTACATATGGCATTTAATGAACAGATTCAATACAGATTTATCAAACTTTTTTTTTTTTTTTTTGGGTGGGAAACAGTTTTAATTGAAGAAATGATAAAACTCATACAATTACAGAATCTTAGCATCCCTAGTCATGTAGTGGGCACATGTATGTTGCTTACTGTGTTGAACTGGAGAAAAAATTTCCAAGTTTCTGCATGAAACTCTTCCCATAACTCTTGAGGCAGTCTCTTTCGTTTTAAAACAGATCTACTTATGAGAAACTTCTTTTGAGTTGTGTTAGTTTGTAAACGGCCAGAATGCAATAAACCAGAACTGGAATGGCTTTTATAAAGGGAAAGTTAATAAGGTACCAGTTTACAGTTCTGAGGAAGTGAAGGTGTCCAAATTAAAGCATCAGCAACAGGTTACCTTCACTCACAAAAGGCCAATGGGTCTAGAACACCTCTGCCAGCTAGGTAGTCGTGGCTAGCATCTGCTGGTCCCTTGCTCCTGCGCTCCATTGCTTTCAGCCTCTGTTCATGTGGGAGTTCCTTACTTTGCTCCTATGGGGCTGGCTTTCATTTCTTGGCTTCCCTTGACTCTTTCCAGGTTCTGGATTGCTTAACATCTCATGGCAATGTGTGCTGGAATCCAAGCATCTCCAGACATCTGCGTCTCTGTTCTCTGAAGCAACTGTTTTCCATAGCATCTCCATCTGCTCTCTCTTGGTTCTGAGGCTTCTGCCATTTCTGTATGCTCTGTCGGTTCTTGCATTTCTCCAAAATGTTTCCACTCTTAAAGACTAGTAATCTAATCAAGACCCACCTGGAATGGGTGGAGTCACATCTCCATCTAATCGAAAGTTAATACCCACAATTGGGGGTGTCACATCTTTGTGGAGATAATCTAATCAAGTCTCCAGCCTACAGTGCTGAATAGGGATTAAAAGAAACAGCTGTTCCCACAAGATTGAATCAGGATTAAAACATGGCTTTTCTAGGGTACATAATACTTTCAAAACTGGCACATGAGTAGAATGATGCTGATATGTAGTCTTATGTCCTTGTGTCAATGCTCCCTGCCTGCTGCGGAACTCCGGGATTCTCAGCCACCACAGTTGCCGCAGGGCTATCAAACATTTTTTGAGAAAATGAGTAATTTTCATCCTTTATTCACCTTTATAGTTTTCGTTTCCAAGATTACATTTTCAGAAAAGTTCAAATTGACTAAATAGTCAAAAAATGAAAACATAGTCATTAGTCATTAGAGAAAAATGCAAATCAAATCCACAATGAGATAATATTTCACATTCACTTAGATGGCTATTATTTGAAAATTCAAAACATAGCAAGAGCTGGTGAGGATGTGAAGAAATGGACCCCTTGTGCAATGCTGGTAGAAATGCAAAATAGCGCAGCCATGATGGAAGACAGTTTTCTGTTCCTCAATAAGTTAACATAAAATTACCATATGACTGAAAAATTTCACTCCTAAGTGTATACCCAAAAGAATTAAAAGCAGATACTCCAAATAGATATTTGCACACCAATGTTTATAGACACCTACATCTATAGGTGTCATTAGCAGCACTATTCACAATTGCCAAGAAGGGAAGCAACCTATGTGTCTAACAACAAGTGAGTGGATAACAGGTACATACACACAACGAGTTACTCAGCATAAAAAGGAATGAAGTTCTGATGTATGCCACAGCATGGATGAACCTTGAAAATATTATGCTATGTAAAATAAGCCAGACCCAAAAGGACAAAAACTGTGATTCCACTACTGTGAAATATTTAGATTAGGCAAATTTATAGAGACAGAATGTAGACTAGAGGTTAATAGGGCTGGGCAGCAGGGTGACTGGGTATTATTGTTTACTGGGGACAGCATTTCTGCCTGGGATAATGACAAAAGTTTTGTAATGGATGATGGTGATGATTCCACAACACTGTGATTGTAATAAATGCCACTGAATTGTACACTCAAAAATAGTTAAAATGAAAAATTTTGTGGTATATGTGTGTTGCCACAATATCATTTTTAAAAAGTTGAAAAAAAAGTTCATTAAATTTAAGCAATAAATGAATTTTGAGACATAAAAATATAAATTATAACTCTGACAGAATATGATGCTTGCAGTTACATAAATGTTGAATTTATGAGGTTAATTACTTTGAATCTTACCTCTCATTTCTGCTAAGACAGTATATCCACATATCTGTGTCTGCCACTACCATCCAGTAGCAGTGTCTCAACTATAAACCCAACAGTTTCTTCCCCAAGTAAGACCAATGGAAGATTTGAAGAGAATGCAAATGATGTTACTGAAAGATTTAAAATTAAAATGTGGCAAATAAAATAGAGTAATGGGATTGAGAAGAGATGTTGAATGAAGGGTGAAATATAAATATACACTGGCAGCCAAGGAGCTGAAGGTAGAAGAAGATTCTGTGAATGAGGGTAAGAAGAAGCAGTCAAGAATTTTAAGGGAAAAATTGGGAATGTGCAGGGCAACAGAAGGCAAGGAGACCATGATAACATCTATAAAGATGCTGTTAGACAATGAAAAAAAGGAATGTACATAAATCCACTGTATTTCAGTATTAGGTAAGTCATTGTTGAGCACAATGAAAGTATTTTAGAGAAAACTATGAGGGATAGTGTTAGTGGCTGGGGAAATATAAAATATGGAAGAATCATGATCATGGCTAAATGCTAGTGGGAAGGAGTTAGAAAATGGAGAGTTTGAAGATACAGGGAAGGGTAGAGAAATTCAAGAACAAAGGGCAAAGAAAAGAATGATTATAGATGCTGGAAACCTTTTAGATTTTGTGCCTTGAATTCAAAGGGATTCTATTCTTAATATTTCTTTCTTCTTTTGAAGGAATGAGGCAGGAATGCATCAAGAATGCATCAAGTTGAGGTTTCAGGATAATGAGTAACTTTTGTGAAGATTATAAAGTGGATTAAGAAGAGCTATTACTATTTGCAAGTAGTGTAAGAAAATACAATTGCTATTACTGAGTACAAATTTATAGTGGGATCAATTTTTTCTTTTGTAAGATATTTACAAGATGAAGCTCCGGGGAAGGCAGACACTTTTGTTCATCTAAAGTAGGATTTTGTTGGAGATAGGGAAGGAAAGTAAAAAATGGTAAGGGCATGGGGAATACTGATAAAAGGGTGCATAATCATTAGGCAAAAAAATCTATGGTATCAAAAGTCATTATAATAAATATGCTAGACATGTCAGTATCCTTGAAGTCTTAATGAGATCAAAGAATTGGTATAGTAGGGAATAATTGAGTGAATTGGGAGGAGAGCCGGGGATAAAAGAGTTCAAGAAATGAGATGAGTGAATCCAGTATTTCAGATGAGAGACTGATACACGTATGAAAATACACATGTAAGCTTATGGAATGTGTGGCTGAAATGGTGTGGGGAGGTCATTGTAGGTGATATGGTAAAATAACTGACTTGGATAGGTTAATAGACTGATCATCAGCATGAACACTAACATCATCCAAGATGACTGCAGATTATGCCAGCAAAGAAGATCCAGGAATTGGTACAGTTAAATGGTATGATCTTCAGGAGTATATTAGGATAGACTAGTCTACGCTGCCAAAACAAATAGCATCTAGATCTCAGGAGTTTACATAAAAAAACTTCACACAGAAAAGTCACCACAAGATTGTTTGGCTCTCCAGCATAGCTGCTCTCTATGGGATAGCACAACATACTCATGTACTTTCATGTCGTATTACCTTCATATCAAGAGAAGCCTGCAAAGCATCACACCAAAGGAAGACAGCATAGAGAATGACACACTGGCTTTTAAGTTCTTATGCTCTAAAGTGAAACATCATTGCACCTTTCATTGGACCAAGAAAGTTACATGGCCATGTCTAACTTTAAGGAGGTATCCATACATATATATTAGGAAAGGAGAAAGAAATAAAAACTATCAATGAGAATTGGTAATGACTACTGCAAATGACAAGCAAAATTTCAGTTAAAAATTTTAATAAAAGGAAAGTTTATTGGAGAGGTGAAAGATGTTGGAGTTTTAATTAATCATGGAATGCAAGTTCTGGGGTGCATAGTGGGTGGATTTGTACAGAAGCACTGAAAGATTGGGTCATAGAAGACAAATCCCTGTCGGAATAGAATGAATGTATGGGATACAGATGGTTGGATGGGTGTTGGTGAAGAATACAGGTACTGTAAGCATGAACAGATTTGCTGGCCATCAGTTTGCCAAATCGATTTACCGGAAGTCTTGTGGCTTCTCAAATTTGTCCAGTGGGATAGGTAAGAGGAATGTGTAGGTAACTGTCACATGCTTTAATGGATAGAGGTTAGGGTGGGAATTAAAGAAAATGCTCAGTGTAATCTGCAGAAATGACACAAGTCCTAGCTCAGCAGTGGTTTTTTCTGATAATTTCCTTGTCTTTGCTTCTACTCTGTCTTCTAATTCACTTATGGATATATACTTTTAACTTACTAACGTCTATTTATTTGAATGTTATTATTTTCAAATTTCATCTTTCACTTTCATCATGCTTATTTCTACCTTAATTTTTCTCTTTTACATTCTATTTAGACCTTTCTCCTCCTTTGAGTTTCCTTGAGTCATCGATCTTGCATCCTAAAGGAATTTATTTTCTCTCCTTCCCAAAGACCCTGGGTAAGTTTCAGCTTTGTATTCATGAAGAACAAGGTATGATGGCAAATTTCACTTTGAAGGGACAGACAGACATCTGAAAATAAAAAGACCTGACTTATGTAAGATGACAAAATATTAAGGAACTGGAATTTAGATGTTACATTGTGGTTTAACTGAAATACATTTCATGGGAAGTTTACATTCTAAAAAAAAATTGTGTAATCATTATAAGGGTCATATGATCAAGATATTGTCATCTAAAGTCCTTGAGAATCAACATTGCCCTACAATTCCAAAGATAATTGCATATGGTCCACCCCTCACTTAGGTTAGTAGTTCAGAATTTCTAGAGTGATTTTTTAACTATGACAATGTGCCATTTTGAGGCTGTCACATTGTTAAATGTTAAAATATTGAGTATGTGAAAATCAAATGGTTTCTAAACTGAACACATTTTCAATATGCTTTGGTCAAAAGTAATTTCATTGTTTAAAAAGCCATTAGAATAATAACGTCAAATAACTTGTGACATTAGTTTTTTTCAATATCCACTTTAACCTACTACTTTGTAACCTTAAAAGTTCAACATATTAAAGAGACATGCTGATTGGGGATAACATTATGGTTTTCAGTGAATGGAAAAGCTGAGAAGGATGCAAGGCATGTTAGTAAAATATCTACAAGGATATGTAAATGTCTCCTACCCATGAGACTAAAGTCTGTGCATTTAGAAAATTTCGTAAACTGCCAAAGAAAAAATTGAGGAAATAAAGTGGAGAGAGAGAAAAACTTCAGTTGTTTTTTAGATCTGAAATCAACTGACACAGCTGTCTAACGGAAACAATTTGAACTGGTATCTGTTACCTTGCCCTCTGATACCACATCAAACTGGCGAGGCTCCTGGGTAGGGGTTGGACAGTGTATAGTGATCAAGTCTACATGAACTTCCACTTAAGTATCAGAAGTAGTTAGGAGTTAGGATTCTTGGAATTCAGTTCTAGTTCAGCCACTGACCATTTAGGAGGTCTGTCGGATCTTCACATATTCTACCAGGAGACTATGAGGTGTTTACTATGGCATTTCCACCAACACACTTGTGCTACTATTCCATGTGAAACAGACACAAAGACTACTATCCAGAGTGATTTGGAAACATTCCTGAGAGATTTTCTTTCCTCTCCTTTTTCTTCCTCCATATTTCTGTCCTTACTGTACTTTTATATTTTTAACTTTTTATTTTCAAATAATATAAATCTCAATTTAATTTGCAAAAATAATTCAAAACCCATATAGAGAAGACCACCATAACCCTGAGCTGGAGCCATTGAATTTTAATGTTTATCCACATTTGTCATTTCATTCTATCTGTCTATCCATCCATCTAGCCATCTATCTTTCCATCTTGATGTATTTGTAAACATTTGAAAGTGGGATGTATACATCATGCTCCTTGAACACAAACTTAATACTTCCATTTTCTGAGAATGAGTATAATCACTTATGTAACCACCTTAAGTACAGTTATCAAGTTCAAGAAACTTAACATTAATATTAAATGTACAGTCTATATTCCAAATTTTTCATATGCCCCAATAATGTTTTTGTAGGCATTTTCTTTTCCATTATTAGATCCAGTTTGGTATAATGTATTGCTTTTTATTTATTGATTGATTTATTTTTTATTGTCTCTTTAATCTCTCTCTCTCTCTCCCTCTTATGTGGAAACATATATAAGACATGAACTTCTTCACCTCAACCATAAACATGCAATTCAGTGGGATTAATCACATTCACAATGGTGTACCATCCTCACTATCCACTACCTGAATTCTCCCATCATCTCAAAGAGCAACTCTGCATCCATTATGCCTTAACTCCCCCTTCACACCCCTGTCCCACTCTGACAACCTGCATTTTACTTTCTGTCTCTACTTCTACTTCAGCTATTTCATATAAAGGTAATCATACAATATCTGTTCCTGTGTCTGAGTTTTTCACTCAACATGCTGTCTTTAAGTTTCATCTACTTGGCAGCATGCATCAGAATCTCACTCCTCTTTAGGGCTGAACAGTATGGCAATGTATGTATATACCACATCCTGTTTATACATTCACCTGCCAGTGGACCTTTGAGTTGCCCTTAAACCTGGCTACTGTGAATAATGCTGCTTTGAACATTGGTGTACAAATATCTGTCTTAATCCCTGCTTTCAATTCTTTTTGATATACATCTAGAAGTAGGATTGCCAGGTCATATGGTTTTTCCATGTCCAACTTCCTGAGGAAATGCCAAACTGTTTTTTTACAGCAGCTGTGTCATTTCATATTCGTACTAAAAATGCACTTCTGTTCCTGTGTTAGTCTATAAACTGCCAGAATGCATTACTAGAATTGGAATGGCTTTTAAAAGGGAAATTTAATAAGTTACAAGTTTAGAGTTCTAAGCCCATAAAAATGTTCAAACTAGGGCATCCAGGAAGAGATATCTTAATTCAAGGAAGGTTGATGGATTGGGAAAATCTCTGTCAGCTGGGTAGTCATGTGACTGGCATCTGCTGGTCACTTGCTCCTGAACTCTATTGCTTTCAGCCTCGTTTCCTGTGGTGGTTCCTCACTTGGCTTCTCCAGGACTGGCTTTCATGTCTTGGCTTCCTTGGGCTCTCTCCAGGTTCTGGATTCTTAATATCTCGTGGCAACACTTTCTGGGCTCCAAGCATTTTCAAACATCTGTGTGCCTGTTCTCCAAGTATTGGCATCTCTGTTAGCTCTGCTCTGAAGTTTGTCAGCTCTGTTGTTTATGACTCTCTTCAAAATGTTTCCTCTTTTAAAAGATTCTAGTAAAGTAACCAAGACCCACCTGGAATGGATGAAGGCACATCTCCATCTAATCAAATGTCACACCCACAATTAGGGCATGCCATATCTCCATGGAGATAATCTACTCAAAAGTTTCCAACCTATAATATTTAATTAGGATGGAAAGAAATGGCTGCCCCCAGAAGATCGGATCATGATTAAAATATGGCTTTTCTGAGGGACATAATACTCTCAAACCAGCACAGTACCCATTTCTCAGAATTGTTGACATCACTTGTCACTTCTGTTTTTTGAACCATAGCCATTCTGGTGGATATGAGACATCTCACTGGAGTTTTGATTTGCATTTCCCAAATGGCCAATGATATTGAGCATCTTCTCAGGAGCTCATTGGCCATAAGTACATCCTCTTTGGAGAATGTCAATTCATGTCCTTTGCCCATTTTTGTAGTGAAACATTTAGAAAAACTTCTCCTTTCCTTCTGTGCATATTTTTTCTCCCAATTTTCTTTGTGGCTATCACGGAGTTTAAATGTAATATCTGAAATCTGTAACAATCTCATTTTGTGTTTGTTCTAGTTTGTAAAAGGTGCCAGAATGTGATATACCAGAAACAGATTGGCTTTTAAAAAGGAGAATTTATTAAGTTGCAAGTTTACAGGCCTAAGGCCATGCAAATGTCCAAATCAAGGCAACAACAAGAAGTTACCTTCACTCAAAAAAGGCTGTTGAAATTCAGGGTTTCTCAGCTGGGAGGGCACATGGTGACATCTACTAGCTTTCTCACTCAGCTTCTTTTTCATGAAGCTCCCCTGGGGGCATTTTCCTTCTTCATCTCCAAAGATCTCTGGCTGTGTGGGCTCTGTTTGTTTTGGTTGCCCTTTTGATTCTGATGGTTTAAAAGCTTTTTCCAAAATGGTTCTCTCTTAAAGGGCTCCAGTAAACAACCTCACCTTGAATGGGTGGAGACACATCTCCATTGAAACCATCTAATCAAAAGTGACCACCCACAATTGGGTGAGTCACATCTTTATGCAAACAATAAAAAAAAGTCCCACCCAGCCATACTGAATGAGGATTAAAGGATGTGGCTTTTCTGGGGTACATAATAGCTTCAAACTGGCACAGTGTTGAAACCAACTTAACTTCAATAGTATACACCTACACAATGTACTCATATACACAATGTGCTCATATACCCTCCATCCCTCCACCTTTATGTAGCTATTTCTGCAAATTACAAATAACACATAAACTATACATTTAAAGTTCAAACCATCAATTTTATCATTACTTTTCTGTATTTGCATTTTAGATCCTGTAGAAGTAAAAAGGGGTATCAGACCAAAAATATAATAGTGCTGGTATTCATGTTTACCCATGTCATTACTTTCACCAAAATCATTATTTCTTATGACTTTCATCTATTGTCTAGTGTCCTTACTTCCAACAAGAACTCCCTTTGGCATTTCTTGTAGGACTTATCTAATAGTGACCAACTTCCTCAACTATTTTTTATCAGGGAATCTCCTTCAGTTTTGAAAGACAGTTTTGTCATATATAGAATTCTTAGCTAGCAAATTTTGCTTTTGGCCCTTTAAAAAATGTCATCCTGCTGCCTGCTAACCTCCATGGTTTCCTGTAAGAAATTGGCATTTACTCTAATTGAGGCTCCTGTGTACATGACACATTGCTTCTCTCTTGCAGCTTTCAGAATGTTGGCATTCAACAGTTTGATTATCTTAGGTCTTGGTGTAAGTCTGTTTGGGCTTATCCTCTATGGAGTTTTTTTGAGCTTTTCTGATGGACTTATTTGTGTTTTTCTTTAAATTTTGGAAGTTTTCAGTCTTTATTTCTTTGAATATTCTTTTTGCCCCCTTCTCTCTTCTTCTTCTGAGACTCCTAAAATGCATATGTTAGTATGCTTGGTGATGTCTCACATATCTCTCAAGCTCTGTTCACTTTTTCATTCTTTTTTCTTTTTGTGCCTTAGACTAAATAAATTCGATGGTCTTATCTTTAAGTTCATTGATTCTTTCTTCTGCCAGCTCAAATACTCTGTTGAACCCTTGTAGGGAATTAAAAAAAAATTCTGTTACTGTTGTTTCAGCTTTGTTTTGCTCTTTTTCAGGATTCCTATGTCTTTTACTGATATTCTCTTTGTATTCATCTATTGTTTTCTTAATTTCCTTTAGTTCTTTTTTTCACATTTTCCTTTAGCTTTTTGAGCAGATTGAGGATGATTTTAAAAGAGTTTTGTGCCTGGTATCCTGATCCTTTTCACATACTATCATTTTCTTTTCCCACGGAATTTTGTGTGTGTGTTTGTGTGTGTGTGTGTGCTGTAAGGCAGGGGTCACATTTCATTCTTTTTCCATGTAAGTATCCCATTATTGCAGCACCATTTTGCTGAATTTTTGTTGATTTGTTTGTTTTTGGGGAGGTGCATGGGCTGGGAATTGAACCCAGGTCTCCCACATCATGGGCGAGAATTCTACCACTAAACTACCCTCATACTCCCTATCATTTACTTCTATCTCTGTATGTTTTATAAACTTTTATTTGCTCCAACTTTGAAATCTTGAGTTTTAGTGTGTTTTCTCTTAAACTTAGACATTGAGTTATCTGTTCCTTAAATTTGTATCCAGTCAATTTAGGAACAGATGACTCAATGTCTGTGAGTCATCCTTGATTCAGGATATTCCCTTGAATGCCAAGAGCTCACTGAAAACAAAAATAAAGAAAAAGAAAAAGAAAAAAATCCCCATTTTTCTAAGTTTTTGCAGATTGGTCTGTGTGAGTGTTCTCCTTCAGTATTTAGCTGTCTTAATGATAAGTTTAGAAAATAGCCTAAGGCACAAGTGGAGGGTTCTCCTTGTTTTTTTCTGAATATACATCTTGTTCTGAGCATGTCCATGTGGCCCTAGAATTCCCCCATTTACATAAATCTGAAATTCCCCATTTCCCTTGGGCACTGTGTTGTATTTTTTCAAGCCAGCAAACCTTTCCCCAAGCAGCTACAATTTAATCGTTTTCCCACAGCATTCTGTAGGAGTGTTCAGTGTGCTATCTTGAACATACATGGTAAGTTCTTGTATGGTGAGCCTGTGAGTGTATCCTGGTTCAGTCTTTCAGGCTGCCATCAGACAGATTGGCACAGACATATTTGCTCCCAGTAAGTGTACAAGGCTTACACTTCTCCCTCTAGAACTGGGACCAGGGACCCACTTAGAGCACTGGCTGGCTCTGTGCCAAGCTAGTGTTAGGATGGAGGAGGGGCCAGTCAGAGCAACATGCGATCCTATCATTTCTAAATTGCCTGTTTCTTAATCCAGCATTTTCCCTGTTATACAACCTTTTAACTTTTCTGAAACTTGGAGACAGATGGGTTCTGCCAGCTCTTGTTTGTTATTTAAAACTTCTTTGGTAGGATGAGGCCCTGAAGTGGCTCATATCACAATCTTAATGATCATCTTTCCCTGTCCTTTTATCTTGTCTGTTTCTACTTTTCTTTTACAAATATTTATTGAATAAGTAATCTCTGGTAGGTATTGTATTAGCTTTGCATAGTAGATTTATTTCTGATTAGAAAATGTATTATCAAGAAGTTTTGACACTAGGTACTTTTACTTTAAAGGAATTTATAAGGTAGGTATCTGCCCCATTTCACAATGACACATATGCGTGCACATACACACAAACAGAATTGAAGGAAGATCTATGCTGTTTACACCATGCAATCATGTGTGATTTATGGGAGTATATTATAATGAGAGATTTTTGCTCAGTCTGCACGGTAAGGGAAGGTATGTAGCTTTGGTTTCATATTCGGTACTTTAAAATTGAGACATCATATCATTAATCATCCTACCTTCATTTAAATAGTCATTAAAGATGCTATCCGAGGTTCCTTCCACAATTCTGAGGTGCACAGTGGGCCTCTGACTATACTTCAACACAATTATTCTGTGACTTATATCTATACAACATGCTGCTCTGACAGACACTGCAGTTCCCCAATCAGAAACGTGGTGCTTGGTGGATAATTTTGATGCCAAGGGGGTTTTGCTCTGCTGTGCATCACATTTATTCTGAAGTTTGTTTATTATTCATAATCTTGTATTTCTACTTTAGGTTCATTATGGCTTGTAGGAGTTCTAGAAGCTTCTTGTGTGATTTATCGTAGATTCAGTTCCCCTAATAGAAAACAGGAAACATTGCTGCTCTAGGTTTAATGTGGAATATATTGATATTACCTTATTAGCTTCTTAACATAGGTCTTTCCTTCGTTTTAAAAATTTTATCAGGATACCATAGAAAATATTTTTCCCCAGAAGCAGAATCTAGGACTGGCATTTTGCATTATATTTTAATGAAAATGTTAGAGTCTGTGGATAATTTCCTTAATATATTCTGGTATACAACACAATTTTTAGATTTGTTGGAAGTTCATTGTGCTGTATTCAACTCTGGAAAACTGTGCATGATTAATTGCACATCTTGTGCTCACTTCTGTGCACCTGGCTGTTCTAGTAGATGAGTTGCTTCATGATTTTGGATACTGTTCTTTGCCTGCTAACTTGGAAATGGAAGAGATGAGAAAGAGCAGAGGGTTTGCTTTTTAAGTCCCATTTTTCTACACATGTCTACAAGCTGAACATTTAAAATAAATATTTGCTTGAGTTTATAAATCTTGCCTAAGAGTTACTTCAGTGTCAGTTTTGTCTTAACTGGGTGCTTTTTCTCTATCACTTTTTCATCTTTACCTCCTACCTACCCAACTAATTTTTTCTCTATGACTCAAATTTGTTGTTAATTACACCATCAACTAATTTTTAAGCTGCTCATCTCTGAAACTAAAACTCGTTTAAATTTCAATTCAGTTACAACCTCAAACTGCTGAAACAAAAATAAGGAAAAGGATAAAACCCAATTTAATTCAATGGACATTTATTGAATGTTAAGTGTAATGTCTGTGGGTGTTAACTGAGGTGGTATCTGAGGATATGAGAAGTGAGCAGGGGACTGAGGTCAGGTTTGGAAGTGCCAATTTTGGTGATTAAACTTTGCAAAAAGCCATCAATCATGAATGTGAGCAGAGTTCCTGAAAGTAGGAGTGTGGCTTGGACTATGTGCTGAAAAACATTAAGGGATTTTATTCTCTGTTGTTAGGATTCATAAAATTAGAAATATGATCAATGAAAAATAATCTCCAAATGTGGAATTGTAAAGGTTTATGAGAGTGGGTTGACTGAGAAAGGGAGATCATGTAATGACCACAGCAGACAGCGTGGAGTGAACTGAGGTAGAGAAGCTGTGGTGGTTTGAAGTTGTTATGTACCCCAGAAAAATCATGTTTTTTTAATCCTTCCCTGTGGGTATAATCTATTAGAGGTGGGACTTTTTGATTAGGTTATTTCAATTCAGATGTGACCTACCTCATTCAAGGTGGGGTTTAATCCACTTACCGGAGTCCTTTATAAGAGGATGAAATACACACAGAAGCCAACAGATGAAATTAAGGGAAGCTCACAGAGAAGAAGAACAGAGAAGCTGAGAGAGGGAGCCATGGAAGACAGAAGCTGAATTCAACAAAACTCGGAAGCGAAGGACCAGTAGACGTCACCATGTACCTTGCCATGAGACAAGAAGCCCCAGATGCTGGCAGCCTGAGCTCTGAAGACATCTTGTGGATGTCTTGAGTTGGACATTTTCACAACCTAAGAGCTGTGAACTGTAAGTTAGTAAGTCTCCATTGTAAAAGCAAACCCATTTCAAGTATATTGCATTTTGGAGGCTTTAGCAAACCAAAACAGAATCTGTGTGGTCCAGCATTTCCACTCCCTCGTCTGGTACAGATGCATGTTTAGAATCAGGAGGATTCACTGATAAGAGTATGAATTATGGAAAGGAATCTTATCAAATAACACCCTGATAAGCCAAATGGATAGGTCTATTGAGTAGCTCTGATTCTACATATCAAAAATGAAACTTTTGTTCATTTTGTTATTAATATATTTTTCTAGTCATCTGTATGAATCATGCAAACAAGAGTTCAAGTGTTTTCAGAAATAAGTAGCCCTAAATAACATGACTGAAATGTTTTAAGTCCATAGAATTGGGGACTGGAGTTGTAAGACAACTTTTATATAAGAAAGATTGTATTCTGATAAAGGTGTTTGTCAATTATTGCCAACCTGTGAAACTGACATGCTACACCAGTAGTTTACAAGTATAGAAGGAATACATAAATATATATATGTAAATAAATAAATTGCTAGTGGAAGGATTTGTACTACAGTGTGGTTTCAAAACAAGTATTCTTTTATCTAATCCAGTTACCCATCATAGGTTTACTTCCTTTAATGAATATAAAAAGTTAACTACTTTGATATTGAATCTTAATCTTGGTATAGAAATTGTAAATTACTCTGCCCACCTTTTATGGTAAGTGTGATTTGTAAGAGTTTTCTAAGTCTGGCTGCAGGTTCTCTCCAGAGAAGTTTGAGAAGTTGCTACAAAGGAAGAAAGCTTTCCTCTCATTGATTAGTGAATAACAAATCCATTACAAATATGCATGCTGTTGACCTTTTAGCTTGTTTTCCAGAATACAAATTCAACAGAGCCCCCACTCAGCTATACATGCTGTGAAGGTATTTTGGGGCATTGGAGTGTCAATCCATCCACTTCATTTTTGGAGCCCCTATCTGCAGTCTTATTGCTGGTTCTTCTGTGTACCAGAGGATGCCAGTCAGCAGGCCTGGGGTTTAAAGATTGCTTCACACTGCAGCTCTGCAAGGCTTAAGGGAAGAGAAGGTTAGAATCTTGGACAAATAAATATCCAGTGACTTAAAAGTCTTCACACTTTTGACTTGGAAAAGCACTGTGTGTATATTGAAACAGGCTGGCACAATACAGCTGCTAAGCTAAGAAAACAACGAAGACTAAACCACAATTTGTTTTTCTCTGTAGACAGAAAAGACTAATTTTCATATGTGTGATGATGGGCTCTTAAACATGGTATTGTCAATCAAAATACAAATTGAGAGATTGAATAATGTAGCACTTTCATTTAGAAAGGTGTTTTCAGATTCCTTTTACCAAATTTTACTCTGGAGGTGTAGCAGTTGCAGCATAATTATTGCTTCCATATACTGAACCCCCTCATTTATTTAATGTCAGAGCTAGTCACTGTGCTATTGTCTTTATACTTTGTATACATTATCTATAATTCTCACAACAATCCTACAGGAAAGATCTTATTTTCCCAGTTTTAATAGAGGAGACAGAATGTTGAGAGGTTAAGTATAAATTCCATTTTCAAATTCTGACCACCACATACTCTCAGTGTAACTCTGGGGAGTTTTTTAACTTGTTTGTGCCTCCAATTTTTTCATTTCTAAAATGTAAACAAAGCAGTGTCTATCTCCTGGGGTTGTTGTAGGGATTAAATGAGTTAATTCTATGACTAGATAACATATATAAGGTTCTCAGAATGCAGCTTGGCACATAATAAGCATTAAAAGATGTTAGCTATCACTATTATACTAATATTAAAATTGACTATGTTTTCTATTTCCTGACCATATAAGAACTTTTCAATTTTAAAATTCAAACTCTAATGCTTTTTGTAATCTCATTGCCCATTCTTCTTCTAACCGACATTTTTCCCCTTGAACTCTTTCAAGTTTGGGGATGTAATAATTATTTTCATTTAAATTTACAAATTTGAGATCTGAACAATGCAGCTTGCTTATAACTAAGGGAACAAATCTTTTTATTCAATTGTAAGTGATCTACAAATAGACTAGTCTTTAGAAGAATCAAGTACACCTAAACTACTAAGTACCATTTAAAAATCAAGTTCATAATTGAAACATTTAAAGAAATAATTATGTAAACATGAATCCCTCAGCATCTGACAACTCTTATGATTCTTATTCCTTTTTTACTTGATTTTTTTATACAATCAAAGAAAAGAATCCTTGATTTTCTTCTTTTACCACTAGTTCAGGCATTAAAATTTCTTGGGTTATCTACAGTTTACGGATTTAAATGACACTTGGCAACAAAAATCTGTTACTATCTTGTTGAATCCTTTCTTTTCTGAAGATATGAGTACAAACTCTTTCTGAGGTCTGTCCATGGGAAGGTGGCTTTGGGGAGTTTAATAAACAAACAAAGGGGAAAATATCAAGCAGCTGTTCATGTAAGACATTTTCTGTGGCCTTGAATAAGAAATAGTCACTTTGAGCTTTATTTCTTCATTTTTATTGAATGATTTGGAAAAGGAATTGGTGAAGATTAAGGGCAACAAATTGTTTCACTGGGTTTGGCCCAACTTTTAAAAATTCACAGCTTAGTCAAGAGCTTAGTACTTGGAGAACTTTTTCTCCTTCAGTGCATGTAGTTTGTCAAAAGCAAAATTAACAGTTCTCCTAATCTGTCACTTAAACAAGAGGGGATATATTATTCTAATCAAATGGGAGATTTATTATAATAGAAGTACTTTATGTCCTAGCAGAGATTTGGCAATTGCAGATTTTTAGTGTTTTGTTGTTATGCTGCCCTTTGACAGTTATTGCACTGTCTTTGATAGGTCAGCCATCCAACGCTAGAAACCAAGCCAAGAAATAGAAATTCACATTTCTATGTATGTAGAGTGTTATATAGAGCTATCTCCCTGACCAAGAACACTTCAGCAGTTTCTTTGTGCTCAAAGAACTAGAAAAAAGATCATTTAAAATGATCCCTGAACACTGTCTCACTGTGTCATCCAGAAAAATAGGTGGGTTGAGAGATAAAATTAGCTACTGATTGGTTTCAGGCAAACCAGCAATCATTTGTAATAATGATTGGCATCACTAGTGGGAAGTTAAGAGTTAGCAACAGCACATCTCTTTATCATTTTAATGGGGACATTTTTCCAAAGTAATTTTGAACTTAAAATGAGAATCAATTCTCAAGGTAGTTAAGGTAATAAAGATAAACATTCTACCTGAAACACTCAGAAAGGCATAAAACATCATTTGTGGGCATTTTTTGCTCTAGATATATGAAAGAAGCCTTCCAGTCAATAGCATATGCTGATTTGGATTTAATATTAGTTGCTGCCTGAAGGGCTGTGTTGAAAAGGATTTTGAAGTATTCTAGAGAGAAATTCCATGAGAACAGGGTCCTTCTCTGTCCTGTCAGTCATTGTATCCCAGTTCTGGGCACAGAACATAGAAGGTGTTCAGAAAATATTTGAATGAATGAAGTTGTAAGAGGTTTATATCTATGTTTGCTTCAGTGTTGATTGTGAAGGAAACAATTGAATAAAAATTCCATTACCATGGGAGCCAACTCAACTGCTCAGGGGAGAAGAGTATGATGACCAATAGTGGCATTTTTCATGGATTCTGGATAAGGCTTTATCAATAAATTTGCCAAGAATTTATTCTCCCATCCGCAGATGAGTTGTAGGAATCCACTAATTTTTCATAGTTTATGACTATCACTCTCTACAAATTTGTTTTTAAATGTTTTAATAACTATTTACTGAACAAATTAAATAAATGAATTAATTAAATGTTAATGTATTTATCTCACTCCAAAGTTGCACAACCAAGTTGACTAGCTGCACAGTTCGAGAGTTGAAGTTCTAAATTGTTTAAATCACTAGCATGAGAAAAATAAAGCATGATAAAAAACCCATGACTGCTGTTGGTTTTAAGCTGCCCTGGCTTTAATAGATAGGTGATGGTGTTCTCTTACTTGGTAAAAGTGATTCCAAAGAATACTGAATACAAAGTTATTCTGTGACTGCAATAGAGCGCTACAAAAATATGTAATCATTTTTATAATCATGGCTGATTGCAGCCACAAACAAGAACACTGTTCACTGCACAAACCACAAAATAACCAGGCAACCCCTAATATGTGTGACTGTTAATATACATGACTGTTGCATCTTTATAAAGTACAGCATTAGCCCCACTCCATTCCTCATACATCCTAGAAAAGAACAATTAATAGACCTAATAATGGAATTGCCATCTCTTTCTGACAACATCCATGCCAGAGTAAAACCATACTTCTATGAATCCTTCCCCAAATCAGCTAACACAAGCAAGACTCCATAATAAGTTCCTCCTAATAACCTCTTACTGGATGCCCCATGTTTTCCAGAGTTACAAAGTCTCCTTTGTTGAAGAAGTAATAAACAAGAGTGGTTCTGTTTATTGACAAATATTTTGTGTCTCCTAACTAGTACAGGTGGAATTTTTATTTTCTGCTGTGAAGGTTTGCTCTAGTAAAATAGTGTAGAGTAAGGCTGTAAATCCCCTATTCATTTACTAGCAATGTGTTTTTTGGTCAAGCATACTGTGATAACAGTGAATGAAAAAAATGGAAATTCTTAGCCTCATGAAGCTTCCATCATAATATGGAAAGATAGTTAATAAAATAATGAAAATAGTATGTTACTATTTCACTATGTGAAAGTGCAATGGATAAAACAATGCATGGAAAGTGGTAGAGGGTCAGGTCTGGGGTTTTTGTTTGTAAATATGATCAGGGAAAGCCTTTCTGAGAAGATAACACCTGAAAAAGACTATATATAAAGCAATAAGGGAGTGAGCTCTGTGAATATTTGGGGGAAGAACATTCCAGACTGCATTTGGAAGTGCAAATACCCTTGATGTGGAAGCACACCTGGAAAGTCTGAGGAGGAACAAAATTCCTATAAGGGATGGTACATAAGGGGCAAGTTTATATGAGATGAGAATTAAAGGAAGCTAGATGCTGTAGGACCTTGTAGGTTACTGTACAAATGTTGGCTTTCTGTGAGTGAGGTAGAAGATACTGGTGACTTTGGAGCACCAAGAGTGATATGATCTGACCTACAGGTTTTCATAGGATACTTGTGGTTGCAGTGCTCAGAACACACAGAAAATATTTAATGGCAAAAACAGGAAGGCCAGTTAGAAGGCTACTGCAATAATCTAGGCAAGACATACTGGTGTCTCAAGCCAGAATGGCAGTAATAAGATTTGATTCTGGATATATTTTGAAGATAGAGTTATGCTGGGTTGTTAGAGTTGGTTGTTGTTGGATAGAGATCATGTAGGATGTGTGTGAAAGAGGAGTCAAGGGTGACTCAAATGTTTTTGGCTTGAACAATGGTAAGAATGAAGTTGCTGTTCACAGAGTAAGACTGTAATGGAAGATTTTGGAAAAAGGAAAATTTGGGAGTTTGGTTAAGATACATGACATTTGAGATGCCTATTAGTCATGCCTCTGGAGACACTGAGTGACAGTTGGATGCAGATGTTTGGAGTTGAGAGGTGAAGACTTAGCTGGAGATTAAATTTGAGAGTTAACTGAATAAAGGCAGTATTTAAAACCTTGGGATCAAATGAGATCACCAAAGAAGAGGATGTGAAGAGAAAATAAGTGAGGTCCAAAGACTGAGCTCTGGGTTACTTCATTGTTATTAGATTGGAAAGGGAAGAAAAACTAGTACACAGACTGAAAGAAGTAGTTGGTGAGTTATGAGAGTATCAGGTGAGCGTGGCATTTTAGAAACCATGTGTTTTGGTTTGTTAATGCTGCCAGTAAGAAATATACCAGAAGTGGAACAGCTCTTAAAAAAGGGAATTTAGTAAGTTACAAGTTTACAGTTCTAGGGCCATAAAAATGTCCAATCTAAGGCATCTAGGGAAAGATACCCTGACTCAAGAAAGGTCAATAAATCCAGAACATCTCTGTCAACTGGAAAAGCATGTGGCTGGCAACTGATAATCCTTTGGCTTCTGGTTTCAAACAGCTTCCCTGGGGGGCATTTTCTGGGTGTCTGTTAGCTCTGTTACTTCTAAACTTTCTCTAAAATATTTTCCCTTTTAAAGACTCTAATAAACTAATCAAGACATACCTTAAATGGGTAGCATCACATTTCCATCTTGTCAAAAGTCACACCCACAGTTGGGTGTGTCATATCTCCATGAAAACAATCCAATCAAAAGATCACACTCACAATTGAGTGAATCAGTCTCCATGGAAGCAATCTAATCAAAGGTTTCCTCCATAAACAATAGGTCTAGTCCCATGAGATTGGATCAGGATTAAAGCATGGCTTTTCTGAGCACATAATGGTTTTGAACTGGCACACCAAATAAAAATATAGATCAATGAGGAGTAAATGATCAACTGTGTGAAATGCTGCTAATAGGTTAAGTAGGATGAAAATTGAGGTGACTATTGGATTTACTAATGAATAAGTCATGTTGACAATGGAAGAATCAGAGGAGTTTCAGTGGGGTGAAAGAGGCAAAAGCCTTATAAGGATATATTTAACAGAAAATATGGAGAGAGGAACTAGAGAAATTAGGCACAGAAAGCTCTTTTTAGATGTTTATTATAATGGAAAGGAGAGATAATAGTCTTTTACTGGCACCAAGGGACAATTTTTGCTTGTTTCAATAGAAGGCATAATAGCATTTTTGTGTGGTGATGGAAAAAAGCCACTGGAAAAAATAACATAGATAATGCGAGAGAGAGGAGATCAGCTGGAGCAATGCTCTCAAGTAGGCAAGAGACAATGATATCTATCACAAAGTAGAGGAGTAAGCCTTAGGTAGAAACATGTAGTTAATTCATATTAATAAGAACACAGAGAAAATGGGTTAATAGATGGATAGGTAAAATGATATAACTGTGAAAGTTGTCTTCTGACTCTTATTTTCTCCAGTTAATAAGAACTAAACTGACTCATTTTCTCAGGGAAATAAGAACTAAATTTAGGGAGAAGGATGATCAAGAGGTCCTGGAATTCCTGTGAAGAGGACATAAGTAATGTTAAGTCATCAGGAAGTTAGATTTGATGGTCCAAAGGCAGATGTTGGTGTCAACACTGTCAGTGTTAAGAGGAACAGATGGCAGTCTTTAACTGGAGTTGCAAAATCTTGATATTTTCAGCAGACACTGGGTAACTGGGTAAGAATTGTGGAGGGCAGAAAATTAATCTTACTCCTAACACTTGGGAATTCTTCTGAATTCCTGCAGATGGAAGGCTGGAGGGAAGAGGGAAGTGTAAATTTGAACATGTCGACTGCCCTCTGTTTCATTTCCTTCTGGCCTCTGTCTGCTGGTGGACAGAACTCTATTGCCCCTCTGTCTTGCACACTTGGTCTTTAAAAGCAAAAGCTATAGATTTGAATAGAATGTGAAAACATTTAAATAGTAAAGTAGGGTTACAATAGTACATACTGAGTAGTCAGAAGATAGATGTTCCAAGGGTTAATGAGGTATGCAGACCCAGAGATCTTCTGTTTTGGATTAATTTCTCATTGTACTTATTTGATTCATAGCATGGGGTAGTTCTTTTTCTATTTCAATTAAATCAAGTTTTTTCATTTAAAGATTATATAAATAGGGCAGCAATTTAAGACTTAGGGAAGTCATCCATCAATAATGAGGGACTGCAAGGTATCCATTGAAAGCAGAAAGGTTTGATTTCACAAATAAAGCAGTGTTCAATCAATCTATAATTTAAATGGTAACTATAAAATAATCAGGCTGACTTTCTTTTGCTGAATTAGTGTCATTTCATAGTAATAAGTCTTATATTACAAAATTATTTTATAAAACAGCAAATATTTTATAGGTGTCTGTACGAGAGTGAAAATAAGATGATTTTATTCTTAAACTGGAATTCATCATTATGGTAATCAGTAGTTGCTGCATGCTTACTATGTGCAGATATACTGTCTTTTTTAATCCTTAAAATAATTCTGTGATATGGGAATTATTAAATCCACTTTGTAAGTGAAGAAACATAAAATCAGACAGGTTAGTACCTTGCCCAAAGTTAAACAGCTAAAGGGACTTACATCCAAGTCTCTCAAATTTCAAAGTCTATGATAATAACAACTACACTATGGCAATTCTCCCAACTCTTTCTACCTTGAACTTCTCACCTAGACACATCAACCAGGACAGCTTTATGAATAAGCAGAGTAGATGAGTACTTATGCTTAAAAGATTAACTCTACTTCACATCACTTTATCATTTTAATTTTAATCTTTTGGGTCACGATACTTTAGTCTTTCAGAATCTTTTGTGTTTAAAATGCTATTACTTGTGGAAAGGGTCACTAGTTTAGCTATCATCAGCTAACAACTGTGTTACATTAGTCCACTATATAACGTTAATTAGCAGACACTTTGTCTCTCCCAGGTATGCCAATATTCACCCAGGATACAATCTGAGGGTTGGAGAGAATTCTTGAGGGTATATGCTAAGTGAAAGGAAATGTAGAGGTGGTAAGCCAGAGATTTTTCCTACTTCACAATTTGATTGTGTCTCCCCTATCAGGTCAGAGCAGAGAATTTTATAGCTAGAAAGGCCTGTATAGATCAAGCACTTCAGTGCTCCTATTTTGCAAATGAGAACACCTAGCTCCAAGATCACATGTCAAGATGGAGGCAGAGATAGGATTATAATTCTCTAGCCAGAACCTTTCCCATTATAAGGCTGCCATATGAGATTGGGGTCAAGTCACAGCCTTTGAATCCCAATGCATTCACCCTCCTTCTCTATTTTGGAGTCTGGAAAATGTACTTCTCTTTCCTCATTTCTTCCAGGCTTTCTTTTCACATATGTTTTACAGACATAATGAACTGCTTTTGGGTTCCCATCATTCTCCTTTCCTTGAAGAGACCCTGAATCTGAGGCTAGAAACCTATAAATTTCATGCCAAGAACTGTGTACAAAAGGATTAAATACTGCCACACTTACAGGTCTAGAAAAAAGAATTAAACCTGATTGCATGATATTTCTTGAAATAATTCCAGTTGTCAGTATTAGGCATCCTGTCAGCAGTAAGAAAATTCACAAGCATGAATTCCAGAAATGCTCAAAGGCAACTTCACAATCAGCCATCTCAAATTCACTTTCTTCCAATTAAAACTCAAAACCTTCTTTGTTCTCATTTTCTGGTGAATTTTTGATTTAGGAATATGACTGGAAAGCAATGAATAGACCATAGTAAGTCCTAGACATGCAATAAGCTTTTTTTTTTTTTTTGGTAGAAGTTATGTATGGAAACCTATGAATCTTTTAGCAAAGTACTTTTAATCAACTATGACCAGCCAGAATCCTCTCACCACTTCAAATTCCCATATTATATTCTAGTAATTCCCAGACTTAATGTGTTGTCCAAATTCTACTAAACTGGTAATATGAGAGTTGACTTCCACAACTGCACCATTCATCTAATTAAGTTTCTAAATTCTGCATCTTCTAATTGGATACTAAGCAATTCAGAAGTGGATAGATTTAATGTCCTTTGATGTTATGTGGAACTTGAAACTGCTGATGGAAATTTACCTGTGAGTTAGTCAATAGGTCATTTGCCTGAGGAAATTATGGCCAAACAGATTATTGACCTTTGCATCTACATCAGGTCCTCACCTTTGAGTCCAGCTGAAATTCAGACTGATCTAATTGACAAAAGAGTCTAGTATCATATGATATAGATGGCTGGACTGTGCAAAGTGAGGGAAAAGTCTGGATGTGAGCCACAGGGTTTAAAGTGTACTAATTACTGAAGACATTTTGGATGCAGTGGAGAGAGTAGGAAGGTTTCTTTTTTGTCCCTAAAGGAAAATGTTGTTTACTCTGTAGTGGTGGTTGATAAGAGTGTCTGTTTCCTCTTATGGTTGGATAGTGCTACAAGTGTAGTTACATTTGTTGTCGTAAGCCCAGTGTTTCTGCTCGCGAAGGCTTCCTATTTCCTAGAAGAGTAACCATGCATGGTGTAGCATGTGGCTTGTGACATGGCCACCAAGGGTTCCTGACTCCTGGTATTCATGCCTTCATGTAATCCCCTCACCCTGAGTGTGGGTTGAAACCAGTGAGTTGCTTCTATGGCAGGTAATATGGTAAAAGTGACGATGTCACTTCTGTGATTAGGTTATAAAATACTGTGACTTTCATCCTGTTAGTACTCTCTTGCTGGCACTCTCTCTTGACCTCTTGTTTGTGCCAGTGAAGCAAGCTGTCATGTTGTGAGGTGCTCTGTGGAGAGCCCATGTGGCAAGCAATCAAATAAACAAAAACAAAAAAGAATATGAAGATGGTCTCTGGCCAGGAACTTATGAGAAACTGAAGTCTTAATCCAGCAACCTGCAATGAATTGAATACTGCCAACAAGCATGTGAGGGAGATAGAAATCTGATTTTTCTGAGTCAAGCCTTGAGATGACTACAGCCTTGTCAGACATCCAGAACCAGTGAACTTGGCTAATCTGCATCCAGATTCCTGAAGCACAGACTCTATGAAATAATAAGTATAGTTGCTTTAAGTCTCAAAGTTTCAGAGTAATTGGTTATACAGCAATAGATAACCAATGCACAGGGCATTCTTGTAGTATTAAATTACTTGTGAAAAAATACAGCCTCTGCTCAAATCCACCTTTATTTTTTCATTCAATAAATATTTACTCAGCACTTATTATGTCCAAGGAGGTTTAGATAGAATAGTGGACATGCAGACACAAATCAGTGCAGATGGGAATAATCTATTTAATTCCAAATGAAGATTTTTGTTATCAGTATTTTCCTAGATAAATTCAATTTTATTCAATAACCATGTTGTAGGAAATCAAAGATGAAATCACTGTATCATGTAATGAATAAAAATTAACACAACAAATTCAAATATGAGAAATATCATATAAGTAAAAGGTCTTTAATCTACAATGGCATTCTGCTAGGTGTTCCTAATTTGAGTAACTAAGGAGATTCATTTCCTGAAAAAAAAAAATAAAAGGGAAGAGCAGGTTTATGTTTTGAAAATGAGGAGTTTGCTTATTAATTTCTTTGAATTTGGGGAAATAGTCAGGTAAAGGTGTTAGGAAGAAACTCAGGAGTTAGCTTTGGATTGGAGAGAAAGTTTGAGGTTGAAATTATTTTACGGAGGAGAGTACCAGGGAAATATGTAGAATGTGAAGGAACATACATATTTCAGGTGTGGGCAGTCATGACAAAAAAGGAATGTTGACTAGGCAGAACAATAAAAAATATTTTCTTTATAAAAAAAACATGTATACCCAAGAAAACAACCAACCAACCAACCCAACAAACAAATAAAATACAGGGAACAAAAGGGAGGATTTTCTGAATGTGGAACTACAGTGTTCTATCACATCAGTAATTTCAGAAAGTATAAATAAAAAAAGGGCTGAAAGGTATACTTTTCATATAGGAACAAGAAGATATTTATTACTTATATAGGTTTGATAAGGCAGAAATGAGAGTGTAAAGTGTTGAAGCATAGATGTGCATGAAAAAGGAGTTTATAGGACAGATCTCAGAAAATTTAGATATAATAATTATTATATAATTATTGAAATTCAGGAACATTATTTTGGAATAAGATGGGTGGATGGGCTTCTCTTTACTTCCCTGAGACTATGTACAGAGAGTGATAGGAAGATGAAGAAGGGTTGTCTTCATTGCTGCCTACTCTTAGTTGTGAAAAGAAGATGATTGATAAGGCTGAAGCTAAAAGAGAAGCAGGACTATTTTACTGGAGAGATGAGTATGTTTATAAGTCAGACTTCTCTAAGGAAACAGAACTAACAGAAGATATCTGTAAATATTATGAGATTTATAAAAGTATCTCATGGAATTGTGGGAATATATGAGCCCAAATTCTGCAGGACAGGCTGTGCATTGGGAACGCTGATAAGGTTTTCAATGACTTCCCCAAGAGAAGCTGGCTGGCTGAAATAGAGATGAAAATTCCCTCCTCTGACTAAAGGAATCATCACTTCTCCTTTTAAAGGCTTCAGCTAACTGGATGAAATGTCTCTCATTGATGAAGGCAATCCCCCAAGTTGGTTATAGATGTAAACGACCTTAAATGCAATCAACTTAATGATGATTTAAGTCCATGAAATGTCCTCACAGTAATGATTAAGCCAATGCTTGCTTGACCAAACAACTGGGCAATATTACCTGGCCTAGTTGACCCAAAGCCTAACTATCATAGTATATATACTGGATGAAGAGTAGAAATGAAAGTGATATTTTTGGAGTTTAAGAAAGAGGGATATGTGATAGAACATCATATCGAAATTAATGGGTAAGGATGATATCTAGAGTATACATAGAAAGAGACATTTCTTCTAAGACTGAAGAAAAGTAGGTAAAAATAGATGTAAGTATAATTTGTAGATAGAGGATGAGAAGTTGAATGGGTTCATGTCTGAGTCTCTTCATTTTCTTCATGCAGTAGTGGACAGCATTTGCTCTTAGTGAATAATGGAGTCTTGGGTAGTATGATAGGCTTAAAGACAATGCACAAGTGTGGAAAAACTGCTATGGAAGGCAGAAAAAGGAAAGAATTAAGGATAAATGAAATGTCATTTAATTTAAAATATCTCACTGTCTTTCGGTTCTGAAATAAGATGGAATAGAAACACTTCACCCTATTTTTTCTGCTTCATATATTACAAACCCTGTATATTATGAGTGGCAGAAGTAGAAGGAGACTCTGAAATGTGGAGAGAAGAAAGGAGACTGATTAGGACCTCAGGAGCCAAGGAATGACGTGGTGATGCATTATGTGGATTCTCTTTTTGCTTTATATGTCTCAAACTTGGTGCTGAAGAAGACAACCACCCAGAATGCCACCAATGGACACCATAAAATAAAGTCCCAACAAAAACCTGCCTAAGAACCAAGAAAGACAGGAGACTTTAAGGTAACAACTCCCCTACCTCAGCTAAACACCATACAAAAAACTGATCCCATCCCTGCCAAGATCAGCAAACATGGAATGGAGATCCTAAACAATCATGCCTGCCCAGTTGTAAAGGGGTTCCTCCTCCCCACCAGAATGGTGTCAGAGAAGGCTGAATGGGGAGCCAGGAATTTCATCCCTGCTGGGATATAATAAGAATCAGTGAACATGAAGATAAAACATTATCCAACATGTTACCCAAGTTGAAGAAGAGAGAAAAAGTGAGAGGAACCTTAAGAACCCATGGCACTGTACCAGAGTATTCATGTCATTGGCACCCCAGAAGGAAAAGAGAAAGAGTGTGAAACCAGAAACGTATTCAAAGAAATAATGGCTGAAAATTCCTCCAATTTGGCAAAAGACATGAACCTACAGATTCAAGAAATTGAGTGAACCCTAGATGGGAAAAACCCAAAGAAATCTATGCCGAGACACGTAATAATAAAACCCAAGATTCTATATTTGAAGAAATATCCCATAGGAATGAAGGGGAAATTACATTCTCAGATGAAGGAAAACTAAGAGAATTTGCCACTAAAGCCCTACCCTAAATGAGTAAAGGAAACTTGAAAAGGAAAGAAAAACATAAAAGAAGGTATTTTGGAATATCATAAATCAAGAAAGAACAATGGAAAGAGTGAAAATAGGGATGGGGTGGTGCAATGGTGGATCAGTGGCAGAATTCTCGCCTGCCATTCCAGAGATCCAGGTTTAATTCCTGGAGCCTGCCCATGTCAAGAAAAAAAAATACTGATAAATATGGTAGGCTTTTTTCTTCTTGAGTTTTCTAAATTGATGATTGAATCATAACAATGTGTGATTTGGTGTCTGAAAGTATGTAGAAGAAATGCTTAGGACAAATATATTATAAATGCAGGAGGAGAAAGGAATCTAAAGGGAATTAAGATCAACACAGGTAAGATGTTGACACCAGTAGATTGTGATGTTATGTATGTACAATATAATACATAGAGCAACTACTAAAAGATCTATACAGATACACTAAAAAACACTATAGATAAATCAAAATGGAATTCTTAAAAAGATAAAAGTAAACCCAAGGAAAGCAGGAAAAAAAAAAGCCCAAAGACACATCATGGGCCAATCTGCTAGAAAAGGAATGAGAACTCAGTATGTCTGGAAGAGAACATTTTGTGCTTTAGAAATCCCTGTGACACTAATTGAGATCCTGCTCTTCCATCTGACTTTGATTTTTCATTTTGAGATGCCTTCATTGTTTGAAATTTTTTTTCAGTTAAAGGGAAAATATTTGCTAAACTTGGGCCAATTTTAGAATAATTGCAGCTTAAGCCCACCCACCAAGATACATTTTATGCATAAAATCAAATGAATATTACATTAATGAGAACATTGAAGCTAACGTTGCCAGATAAAGTACAGGATGCCCAGTTAAATTAGAATTTTAGATAAACAACAAATACTTTTTTAGTGTAAAGTATGCCCCAGTTGCTGCGTGGGACATATTTATACAAAAATGTCATTGCTTATCTGAAATTCAAATTTAACTGGTAGTATATTTATTTGTTAAATAAGGAAAACTCAACTTGGAAGAAAAAGGGCAGCTTTTAAAGACAGTCTTGTGCTTTCATGTTCTTTCTCTCTCCCCTCTCTGACTCTACACACACACACACACACACGCATGAGCATGCGCGCAAGGTTTTGGCAACAAAAGTTGGTGGACCCTTAATCTTCTCTAATTCTGGTTGCCTTTTTGAATGATGAATTTCCAGCACTGTCATGAGAGAGGCCATATTCTGCCCTAGGGATGTTTTTGGTTATACTGCAGTAAGCTCGATCTAAGGATGATGACTGTCAAAGAAAAGAAAGTGGAGAAATAGTATGTTTAAGTGAATTAAAAGACATATTTCCCCATTACCGATTCAACTTAGATGGCAACAGAAGAAATTCATGCAGCTAGATTTAGGTGTGTTTTGTCAAACTAAATCCAATTATGTCAAAAATTTATCTTAAAATTATTAGATTAAAAGGAGAGCATATCCTCAAACCAACTAGTGCATTTCTCAAGAAGCTGTCAAAATAATAAACACATCAAACAGCCTGGAGGCTTTAAAATTTTCTCCCATTTTGTTCTAACTTTTAGTCTGTGTCATGAAACTATTACTGAATCAAAAATGAACCTGATTGACTAATAGAGTTCTGCCTACTCAAGGAAGGTGATATGTCTAAAACAAACCAACTATGTAATGAGGTGGTAGTAAAAGAACATTACTAATTTAGCTTAATGATAGTGTTTGTTTTATTTTAATTTCATCTAATTCTTTGCCATGAATCAGTATTTATACATATAACTATATCCATACCTTCAATAGAAATAGTGATTTTGTGTTTACAAATACTTCAAATTATTCTTGTATTTCATATCAACTACAGGGTGAGAAACATGGTATGCTAAATTGAGTCATTCAATTCATTAGAACAATATGAGGGGATTTAGACATAAATTTTTAGTATTTGAAATAATTTTTGATTTTAATTATATTTCAATAAATGTGCAGAGAGTTAATAAACTTTCCTTTAATCATAGTCTACCTAGCTTCCTCTAAGACTTCTCCCCTCCACTATAAAATTACCAAGTGTATTTAAGAAATTCTCACCAGCTTTTGACTCTCTGGTATAATATTCAGGTATGAAACAGTGATTTATTAAATGAAAGGTAAAAAGGACAAATGGTAAGTCACTGGATGATTATTTTAAAAAACTTGACTCTGGTATTTTTATCTATCCTTAGCAAACCTGAATTCAATCTCACTAGACTGATTGAAATAAATACATTTAGAATAGGAGGCTGACAATTTTTGAAACTCAGAATTTGTGAAAGATTTCTGCAATTTTTTGGGTAGATGGAATGTAATTGATTTGACAATGGAGGGGGGTTGTAGAAAAGGAAATAAATCTCTGTTCAAAATGGATTCTTAAAAACAAAAAATACCACTGCAAGTCTGCTATCACAGTTGGGAGTGATAGAGGATAATACATGAGTCATGTACACAGCAGTCTTTTGTATTCTTACGACTGTAACACACTGTTTCTTGATGAGCTGGCATCTCATACTTAAATACCAAGTGGCATTTCCATTTTGAGTGTGTTCATTAGCACTAAATGGATGGTAATACATCACCAGGAATTAACGGAGGAAGTTGTCCCCATGGAGAAGCCGTGAACATTGCCCCCTTGGTCTGCCAGGTAGCCTCATATATGGGGTGATATCACCACTGATAATGGGGGTAAAGTGAGGGGAGTGAGTCCTTCCTTCTGCTGAAAATACAATGTTTCAGAATTTTGTATTTGGAAGAACAAGAATGTATTTTCAACTAAGAAACCCCTACATCCTGCATGTGGAGAAAGGAAACTTTGTCATCACATACTGCCAAGAAGAGAGAGGAAAGGCAATCATATATCTATAAATGTAAATTTAACAGAACAACTAGAAAGAATTTGGAACTAAGGAGTATATATGTTCAGCTATTATTAGACAGATAATATACATTCAAGGATGGATTTTTTACTTTCCGCATTTGCTATAAACCAGACACTTAAATTTAATTGCCTATACTTTTATTTTCTTTTTCTTTCTCTCTCCCTTCTTCCTTCCCTTCCTTGTCCCACCCCCACCCCTTCCCCTTCTTTCTTTCTTTCCTTTCTTCTGCTTCAGTTTTTGAAGGTGGGGGTGGGAAAGGTGTTAGGACATTAGCTGTGAAGAGAAAATAGAGAGGGAAGATATAAACTTTTTTTGTCCCATTTTATTTGACAGGAAAGAATAATAAAAGGTAGTAAAAGAAGGTAATAATTATTGACCCTCAGTATTAACTTTGTTCTCCTGGGTGAGCACATAATTAGGTTGTTCTTTAAAATGCACATTATGTAGTTGGCAGCAGACTCCGGCTTAGATTGGATAACTTCTTATGTAGGCAGCTTTTAAAATGCACATCATGTACCAAAGGAATTTTTCCGGTCTATTGGGTAAATATGTATTAAAGTAATTTAAAAAATACTTATGTACTCAATAGACTGGAAGTGGTCAATGGTTTAATGAACAGTCATGCAGTTTGAAATGTGTATTATTATTTATGCACTGACCCAAGTGAAAATGAGAATGTCTTTTAAAAATGGCATATTCCTGATGACTGGGTATTTTTGCAGTGAAAATCTTAAAAGTATTTCAGCTCAGGAGCCAATTTTAAAATTACACTATCTCATCATTCCTTTACCTCATTTTTCCTGCCTGCTCTTCCCCTTATGGGATATATTCTAATAGGCTGATTTTATGGCCTCTCTGCTGGCCTAATTTCATTCTCATAGATTAAAGCTGATTTACAGACTCATTCTAATTTTAGTTTAAAATTTATTCTATGTTGATTCATCGAGCTTCACATAGTAGGCACTGAATCAATATCTGTTTGGATGGGCTATTTTTATATTTTTGAGTCATTCTTGTAAGCAAACAGCTGTGTGCTTACTATGTGCTAAATAAGACATCTGCAAGCCCGAAATAGATCCAGGCTCTTCTTTAAGCTAGCTGCCTTACCTTTAACAAATTAACTCCCTCCATCTCCATCAGTTTCCTCATCTACAAAATGGAAACAATGACTCTAATCTTGCAGAGCTCTTTATTTATAAAGTGCTTAACCTGATACCCAGAGAACTTTCATCAAGATTATTTCTCTCTTGAACCACATCCTCACCCAGATGAGAAACGTTCATTTTCAGACAGCTGAGGTTTCCAAATTCCATAGTGCTCTAATAATAAAAATTAAGAATAACATTGTAATAACCCAACAAACAGGAACTGATAACTGGAATGTAAGCATTCAATGATGCTCAAAGTCCCAATTTCCAGACCAGGACTTTCCCTGGCCACTGTCCTTTCCAATATAAATGCTAGTCGGGGGACCCTAGAACCCTGTGAGTTGGCTTCGCCCCAGTATTTGGGTTCTTTCTTTCCCTTACTTCCTATCCGAAGGGTATAGAGGAAGTCAGACCTTAAGTTTCCTTCTGGCTCAGAAAATTCCATATGCCAACAAACAAACAAACCAACAAATAAATAGCCTTCCAAAAAACTGGATTTTCTAAGAGCAAATAGGAGTAGTAATATCTACTGCAGCACCACACAGTAAATAGGGTCTTGAGAATAAACATTATTAACATGCTCACTGAGCTGCCTCAAATCCTGTTTGGAAGGAGGCATGGTATAAATAAATAAACATGCTCCCTGGATCTTTACTGTCTGAGGTTTAGTGAGCTACTTCAATCTTGGAAAGGCATTAAAATTGCTAATACATAATTGGATTTCTTTTGCTATTAGGGTACGGATCTCAAACTTTTTCCATGTATGCCACATTCATGGAGCAGGGGCAGTCTTATCTGTATGGAAATGCTATAAATGATATGACTCTTGGGGTCACTTGAAGGATAGAGAAGAGGAACCAAGGGATGCTAATCCTTTTTTTCCCCCTTCTTATTCTTACTGCCTGCTGGTTTTTCAGTAGATACTGTGTCAATGGACAGGACAGCAGTGCATGTACTCATGGCTATTCTGTTGGCACTGAGATTTCATCATTACATTGTTTATACTTTAATTTGTCCTTGGCCTTTGACAAGAAGGCTTTGTTTGCCCTGTTAAATCACATAGTTTTATATAGAAATAATATCTGTTATACGTTTACCTAATGGAAAATTATTTTATGTGTTTTATCTAATCTGCTGCTCTTAAATATGTTGCGTGTGGCTATATGTGACTCTGTTTTCAATAAGAAATTATTTTTTAAGCTATTTAGTGGCATAAAGCAGTTTTCTCTTCACAGTGATAATGGAGAGATAGAGGACAGTTAGAAGTTTTTCCAAAGGGCTATTTGAAGGAAAATTTAGAAATTTCTCGGAAAATGTAATGTTGTGTTACTTAGGGTCCAGTCAACATTTTGGGGCACATATAAGCTCGGGTCAGAGAGGGAAAACAAAATGGATTCAGAGCAGAAAGAATCCAGAATCCTGAGGAAGAAAATTTTGTTGTGAAGCCAGCTCCCTCGTGGGTTTAAAGGGAAAGAAAGACTTTATGTTTAGAAGTAAGCCTCAAGTCCAAGCTCTAGTTCTCCCAATTGAGGGAGCAGAATTTAATTAGTGGAAATACAGTTCATTGTGGACTTAGCCAGGAGGACACAGCCTGCCCTGTTTGTTAATAGAACAACTTATCTCTTTCAGGGTATCAGAGAACAGATATCAGCTTGAGCAGTGGATGCTGTTCACTGCAACGATAGACACTGCTATCACTGAAACTTTCCTCGGTGTAATTTCTGAGCCCCTTGCTTCCAGATAAGAAAGAGGCTTTCACAGAGTGCTTGTTGAAGGGTATGAGATGAGGTGTTGAGAAGGAGTTAACATGCATGGCATGAATGTGTTTAAAAATGGGGGCATATAAAGGGGACTTAAGAGAAGATACAGAAAGGATTGTTTTACAAGAAAGTCAGGTGCATGCCAGAGGCAAGGATATTATACCATAAGCAGGGATGACCTAGATGCACTCAAAATCTATAATCTTAGATAAGAGAGGTGATTCTGGAATCAAGACCAAGAGGTCACAGATGGCCCTAGGAAACCAAAATTCTTAAGATAAGTGAGAACAAAATAGGCAAAAAATGTGGGGCCATGACTGCCAGTGGAATACTGATTGACACACTTCAATACAACTTGCAGAGGAAGTCTTTAGGGAAAAGCAAGACTTGAATGTACAATTGGTTGAATAAATCACACCCTGCATACACTCCCCAGACATTTCTGGAATTAGTATCTCTCCCGCCTCCTCTATTCATTCATTAGGCTCTGGGTTCTCTCCTGATTTCTGTCTGTGGAAGGAATCAGGTTACAATTTTAGATTTGATTTACAGCTTCCATTCCAAACCATGTGTTATGAGCAAAAACAAAAGCAAAAATTTCAACCATTTATACCTATAAGAAGAAGAGATTTATTACTGTTTTAACCTAAAAAAGAAATTGTTTTAACAGGAATATTGTATTCAAAATGGTTCAGTGGACTGCCAGGACTGCCAGAGCCCTACAAGCCCCAAGAAACTCTAGAGATCCTCCAAAACAGGATAACAGAGACCTCAAATGTTGGGGGAAGAGTTCTGAAGATACTGATCCCTGGCCCAGCACCTTCAAAAAGTCTTGTTTTTATAGTCTTTACAGTTCCATATGACTGGAAGACTGACAACCCAAATAGTCTCTGGCCTACTTATTCTTTGATGAGTTTGACAATGTAAAACAAAGTATTCTCCAATCATTACATGCACAGGGGCTGGAGGAGTGATGTGAGCTATTAAATAAACTCTAGGGAGCAGGGAATCCCTGGGATTAATGGCATTTCTGCTTCCATATATGGCATTCCACTGGTGGGGCCGGGAAGGCATGTACTAGCCCCAAACAAGGTAGGTCAAAGGCAGCAATACACCCCTGTTCTTTATCTTTGCCCCTGATCCTTCCTTATTATCAGCTAGGACTGCGCTGCTTTAATGAGGAAAAGATCATGATGATCATAATATCTTGTGGATTATAAGGGCTTATGACTAGCTTAGTGAATGGTTTTATGAAGTAAAAATCATAAAGCGTGGGAGTAAGTGAATAATAAAATGGCAGGACCATGGCTAGATATGATTAGGAAAGGGTGAGTGGAACAGAAATACTGAGCAGACTTGACAAATCACACTCGTTATAGATGAGGCTTTATGAATGCTTGAAGACAAAGGAGAAGTCTGTGAATAGGATACAGATAAAGGTATGAGAATATAAAATGAAAAGTAAATTCTGACTCTGCCATAGTTCTCTGACAATATGAAAGAGATGCTGTTTTTGTTTCCTAGATTCTTCAAGCAAATACCATGAAATGGGTCTGGTTAAACAATGGGAATTTATTTGCTCATGGTTCCGAGGTTAGGAAAAAATTCAAATCAAGGTATCATCAAGGCAGTGTTTTCTCCCAAAGACTGTGGTGTTCTGGTGTTGGCTGCTGGTGGTTCTTGGTCTTTAGCTAGTAACATGGGAAAGCACACGGTGACATCTCCTGGTCTATCACTTCTTCTCCGGGTTCTGATGATATTCAGCTTCTGACTTTTCCCTCTGACTCTCTCTCCCTATGTTTAAATTTCATTCCACTTATAAAGGGCTCCAATAATAGGATTAAGACCCATCCAGATGGAGGTGGGCCACAGTTTAACTGAAACAACCTCATCAGAAAGTCCTACTTATAGTGAGTTCACACCCACAGGAATAGAAATTTAAGAACATGTGTTTCTGGGGTATTTAGAACTCCAAATCACCACAAATGCCTAGTCTTAGATAATTTAACATGTCTTATATTTAAATTAGTGCTACTTTAGGTCAGGAACTTTCAATCAGGGATGAACATGAAAATTCCCTATGAGGCTTTTTTTCAAAATACTCTGATGTGTGATTTTGAAACATGTATATTTATTAAGTTTGTTGAATGATTTGGATGTGCAGCTTCTGTGGGTCAGGAGTCTAGGCATGGATTAGTGGGGTCCTCTGCAAGGTTAAATTAAGGGGTCATCTGGGGCTGTAGTTATAGGAATTAGCTAGTTGTGGAAGAAAAATGATTAAAGGACACTAATCAGCACTGCTCAACCAGTGAACACATGTCAGCCTGGAGGGGAGTCTCTGTTGTCAGTGACAGAGCTCTATCCTTGCCTTGATCTTCCTGAACACTTTCATCAGTGACTTGGATGAATACAGAGATGGCCCAGAAGCAGAGAGAAACAGTGCCTACTAATGATGAGGGAATTGAAGATCGAAGTTGTAATGAAAGATCAAATCTAATTGGATAGATAGAGCTAGTAACAAATGGAACATCTTTTTCTTGGTGCCAAAAGTGAGAAGCAAGTATAAATTTGTGGAAACTGGCTTAGTGAAGTAGGAATTTTAGGCTACTCCAGTTAAACTTGAGCCAACAATGTGACATGGGTGCCACAAATAGTAGTACTAATAAAATTTTTAAATGTATTTATTGAAGTGTAGTATCCAGAGTGAGGAAATAATTTTGATCTCCTGGGTTTTGAGAAGATTTTATATAAAGGATTTCATCTACTCCAGGGATGCTTTTAAGAGCAGATATAAGCAAATCACAGCTGGTTCAGAGGGCAGGAACAGGACTGGTGAAAAGGATTGGAAACTTTGCACCAGAGAGAAGGGTTGAGGAGATGAGAGGGTTCAGCCTGGGAAAGGATATTTCAGTGGGAAATCTACTTGAAATAGTTGAAAGGCCATTTTGGGTGAAGTGGATTGGATTTGTTTTAAGTAGTTTCACTGGAAAGAAACAGAACTGATTTCTAGAAGTTGCAATGAGCCTGATTTTGGAGGAATTTCTAGCACTCTTCATTGTTAAATTGGAATAGGTTGCCTCAGAAAGTGAGTTCACTCTCATTGAGAGAGTTCAGCGGTATACCGGACAGCTCGATAGGGTAATACTGATGTGCTCAAGAGTTGCCTATGTAGTTGGGCTCAAGAATGACACATATGTTCCCTTCAAGAAACATGATTAGTAGTAGTTTTTCACCTTAGTTTTATGTTGCTATCATCTGTGGAGTTTTGAAAAGCTTATATATCCATAGACTCTGCCCTAACCCTTCTGAATAATCAAAGAGAATTTTTCCATAAAATTATTTTTATAGAATTATTTCTATAGTTTGAAAATGTTCCACTAGTAAATTTGAGGGGCAATCAGAGATGCCTAGAGAGGGGTACATTTTAAATGAACATTTTAAAGACATCTCATATTTTTTTGCTCTTACCAGAATTCTTAAATACACATATCATTAACTACGTGTTTTACCCTTTTTTCCTCACTTTTTTTTGCATAGACAGGCACTGGGAATCGAACCCAGGTCTCTGGCATGGCAGGCAAGAATTCTGCAACTGAGCCACCATCATACTGCCCTCCTCGCTTGTTTTGATGGTAAACATAATTGTAATCATGTTCACTCCAACTCTCCCCAACAGATGAAGCAATATCTTCAGCATCTAAACCAACAGGATTTGGATTGAGGAGAAAAATACTAACTACTTAAATTGTATAAGGAGAAAGAGAAAGGAATTCAGACGGTGGTTGATAAAGAAGAAATCTTGAAGACAAACTTCCTTTCTCTACAAATCCCCAGGAAACACTTACTAGAATGATATGCCTAATTAACTAAAATGTTGCTGTGCTGACTTTCTGGGTTCTACAATTTATCACCTTATCTAGTGTTCTTCCAACTGACTTTCCTGTTGGGCATAAAAATGTTAATGTACTTTTTTGTCTTCTGCTTTACTCTAATTTGGTTCTTCTTTCTGCTTTCCCCTTCTGGAAAGATGAGTTACTTAATGACAGTGTAGATGTGTGATAGACTAGTGGAAACAAAATTGTTTAAAATGAAACCCATTAAAAATCAAAGCACTTTAAGGAATTTGAAAAATTAATATGAACACCTTTTAGGCAATAAGGGAGACTATGTAAATTATAACTAAACTTAGAACATTTAAAACTTCTACAAAACTAGAAAGCTTTATAAACTACTGTAATCAAATCATCACACATAGTTAAAAGGGAATCCAGAAATCATCCCCAATAGTATGATAACTTTTTTTCTTGAAGATTTTCTTTTATATATATAACAATCATTTTTCATTCGATAACAAATTAAATTCGGTAGCATAAATATACATTGCTCCTATACCCCTCTGTACCCCCACTTTTTTGTGTGCTTGTTACAAATTATACGTTTGTACATTATATATCCCAAACTACATTGTCATCATTACTTTTTTTAAAGCACTTTATAAGGTACAAAATGCTACACAAATGCAACCTAACACGATTAATACATACATCTCATGTAAATTCATTTAGCTTTTTTTGTATGCCGTATGGTAGGGGTCACATTTCATACTTTTTTCCATGTGACTATCCCATTATTGCAGCACCATGTGTTGAATTTTGTTGTTGTTGTTGGGAAGTGCTTGGGCCACAAATAGAACTCATATAATTTTATTTAATAAAACAGGCAATCTAAACTACCCACATGTCTTGGCTAACCCTTAGCAAATAAAAAGTAACTACTCTATTTAACTAAGATTTATTTTCACCCACTCTGTGGCTAAACTGTTCAAAGAAAAGGTGGACTCCCACTATCAGAAATTGGTACAGCATGTTAAAACAAAAATGTGAAGGAAGTTCAAGCCAGGAATCAATTAGCATCTGTTTAAACTAAATTATTCTCCCCCCCCCCATTCCTGTAGAATAAAAAAAAATTATTGTGAGATATAACAAATATCAAAAAAAAGCAATAAATTTTAAAGTACATCTTAACTGGTAATTATAGAACAGATTTCAAAGTTTGATATGGGTTACAGTTCCACAATTTCTGGTTTTTCCTTCTAACTTCTCCAAGACACTGGATACTACAAAGAAATAACAATATAATGATGCAGTTGACAAATGCATTTGTTAAATCCTAACTTCTCTGTTATAACTCCTCTTCTCTTTGCTCCTTCCCCCAGTCTTTAGGGGCGATGCCCATTTCTATCTTTTTCATATTGAAAAGGGGTGTCAACAGTGTAGAAATGGGGGTGGAACTGGTTGATGTTCTTGGAGAGACTGGCACCTCTGGATTTTAAGACTGATCTGGCCTAGGAACAATCTGAAGGTTTTAGATTTCTGAAAAGCAAAATTTTGTAGAATCTCAGAGAGATCCCTGGGTGTTCTTTAGGGTTAACAGGAATGATGTTGGTTGGGGTTTGGCAAACTGTGGCAATGAGCACTATTTAGCCTATGCTTGCATTAGAGTAGCCTCCAGATAGCCTCTCCACTCCATTTGAACCTTATTTTGTTACATTTTCCCCTCCTTTTCGTCTGGAAAGCATTCTCCATCCCACAGTGCCAGGGCCAGGATCATCCCTGGGAGTCACATCCATGCTCTCAGGGAGACTGTCACCCTTGAATGTCATGTCCGGTGAAGGGGGAAGGGCAGTGATTTTCCTTGTAGAGTTGGGCTTAGAAAGAGAGAGATAACGTTTGAATAACAAAGGAGGTTTCTTGAAAGCCACTCTTAGGCATAACTATAAGTAGTCTTAGCTGTTCCACTACAAAAATAAGTTTTGAAAGGGCAAGCCTCAAAGTCAAGGGCTTGGCCTATTTTTTGGGGAGTTCCTAATGTTTGAGAGAGTACTAGGGGTTTCCCAGGTGGAAAAGTTTAGTAGTTCCATATTTTTTCTCTAGTCCCACAAGGGACTCTCCCAACAGTTTTTAATTACCACCTCACCATTTTCTAAGATGTATCCAGGTATTACATAAAGCTATACAGAATTATAAGGACCCATTCCTGTTCTGGGCTCCCTATGTTTAGATTGTTTAAATGAGCCATCTAGGCAGGTTGATTTAGGGTGTGTGTATGGAAGAGTTAGGTCCTAGACAAAATAAACCTCTCTGCCTTTGGCCTCATACAATAGGAGAAGCTCTAGAATATATACACTATCATCTTTTCCCCTGTATTATGATTTACCTTAGTCCCAACTAAATCAACTTCGTTTTTCTCTCTAATTGATGCCTGACCTCTTTTTCAGTTACTTTAACAGTTGTTGTATATCAAAGTCTGATTTTCAGAGCTGCAGAACTTTAGCTCTGAGACTTAGCTGTCACAGAGGTCCCCAAAGTTTTAGGAAAATACCATGTGATATGCATATAGTGTAACATCTCAGAATCTAGAAATACACTTACAACTCTGGACTAAGTGTGACTACTATAAGAGGTTACAATCTAGGCTCCAGTTTTCTTATAAGTATTTTCTAAAAGACACCATACCATATTTGTTCTTTTGTTTCTGGCTTATTTTATACAACACAGTGTCCCCAAAGTTCATCACTTCATTGCATGCCTCATGACTTCATTCCCTTTTGTAGCCACACAATATTCCATTATGTGTGCACATCATAGTTCACCATTCTGCTTCTCAGTCTTTGTACCCTTTGGCCCCCTCCATCTATTGGGCATCATGGATAATGTTCAAAACAAAAAATCTATATCTTTCAGCATCCTCACTTAGTTGTGCAATCATCAGCACTCTAAATTGTAGACAATTTCATTGGTCCAAAGAGGCAAAGAATCAACACAGCCTCACCAAATACCAAATCTGAACTTCCCTTTATCACATTCCCCTTCCTTCCTCCCAGTTATTTGCCCCTGGTACTGCTGTGGTAACTTTGAGGTCTTCCTGTTAACTATAGACCATAGCATGCAGTGTTAGTTTTCTCCCTATGTCCCTCTATTGTTGAGTCTTTTTACAAAATTAAACTGTTGAAGTAGTTCATGCCAGAACTTTTTTAAAATTGTAGAGTTAGTCAGTGGGATACATGACTCTATACAACCTTTTTCAATCCTATTCACTTTCAGTATAGCAATGTTACTTATAACCCCATTAATGAACTACCTTTACTTCAGTCCGTTCCCTTACATTTAAGTTCAGCCTCAGTGAGTAACCTTTCACGCATCTCTAGCTTTTGTGTACCTCTAGGTCCTATATATTTTACATTGTAAACCTCTGAGTTTATCTTTATCAGAGTCACAATAGTGAAATCATACAGTAGCTATCATTTTGTGTCTCACTTACTTCACACAGTATTATGTCCTCAAGTTTCATCCATATTATGTTTCAGAACCTCATTTCATCTTTTTTAAAAAAATATTTTTATTGTAAACAACAATAAACATATTGTAAACATGTAAGCATTCTTAACATGGTTACAACCAGTGGCTCACAGTATCATCACATAGTTGTGTATTCATCACCATGATCATTTTTTTGAATATTTGCATCTCTCCAGCATAAGAAATAAAAAAGAAAAAAGAAAAAACTCATGCATGCCATACCCCTTACCCCTCTGTCTCATTGAACACTTGTATTTCAATCTACTCAAATTATAAAATTCAAACTTTTAGCATGGCATGCAAACCTCTTTTTGGTTTAAAGAGTATCTGCTCTTCTCCTCTCATCACCACCACATATTTCTCTGTTTCATCCTGAATAAATTAGTTTGGGCTCTTCCAAAAGCAGAGTCTGTGGCAGTGATTAGGTTTATTTATTTGGGTGGCACTATAAGGATGCAAGAATGAGGGAACAGGAATAGGGACATAGGGTATATATGTGTCAGCGTGTATTATTCAAACCCGCAATGGACATTAGGGCTTCATTCTTTGAAATTTCTGAGATGCTGTGCTGATTTGAAGTTGTTTCAAAATGCCATGTTCTTTTTTTTTTTTACTTGTGTAGTATAACATATATACAAAGCAAAGAAATAAAAAAGCAATAGTTTCCAAAGAACTTTTCAACAAGTAGTTAACAGGAAAGATCCTAGAGTTTGTCATGGGCTACCACACAATCCTCACAGGTGTTTCCTTCTAGCTGCTCCAGAATATAGGAGGTTAGGAGGCATAAATACTTTTATCATCAGAATTGATTTTTGTCCTTCTCTTTTTTTGTGAAACATAACATATATATACAAAAAAGCAATACATTTCAAAGTACAGCACCACAATTAGTTTTACAGCATATTTCAGAGTTTGACATCAGTTACAATTCCACAATTTAAGGTTTTTACTTCTAGCTGCTCTGAGATACTGGAGACTAAAACAGATATCAATTTAATGATTCAGCATTCATATTTATTTGTTAAATCCTATCTTCTCTATATAACTCCACCATCACCTTTGATCTTTCCATGCTTCTCTTTAGGGGTGTTTGGGATATGGCCATTCTAACTTTTTCATGTTGGAAGGGTCTGTCACCAACATGTGGTAGGGAGATGAAACTAGCTGATGTTCTGGAAAGGCTGGGTCCTCTAGGTTTCAGGATTTATCTGGTCCAGGGACCCTTCTGGAGGTTGTAGGTTGCAGGAAAGTTACTCTAGTGCATAGGACCCTTATGGAATCTTATATATTGCACTAGGTGTTCTTTAGGATTGGCTGATGTGGTCCTGGTTGGGGGTTGGCAAGATTTGTTAAGTACCAATATCTAACTGAAGCTTGGGTAAGAGCAACTTCCAGAGTAGCCTCTGACTCTATTTGAACTCCCTCTGCCGCTGATGCTTTATTAGTTGCACTTCTTTTCCCCTTTTTGGTCAGGATGGAATTGTTGATCCCATGATGCCAGGGTCAGATTCATCCCTGGGAGTCATCTCCAACGTCACCAGGGAGACTTTCACCCCTGGATGTCATGCCCCATGTAGGGGGAAGGGGAATCATTTCACTTGCAGAGCTGGGTTTAGAAAGAGTGAGGCCACATCAGAGCAACAAAAGAAGCACCTCATTTCATCTTACTGTGGCATAATATTCCATTGTGTGTATATATGTATATACCACATTTTGTTTATCCACTTATCTGCTGATGAACACTTTGATTGTTTCCATTTTTTGGCAGTTGTAAATAGTACCACTATAAACAGTGGTGTGACAATGTCTGTTCATGTTTCAACTCTTCTTGGTATATACCGAGTGTTGGTATTGCCAGGTTTCAGGGCAACTTAATTTTTTTCTGAGTGTTCTAGTTTGCTAGCTGCCGGAATGCAACACACCAGAGATGGATTGGCTTTTAATAAAAGGGGATTTATTTTGTTGGTTCTTCAGAGGAAAGGCAGCTAGCTAACTTTCCACTGAGGTTCTTTCTTACGTGGAAGGCACAGGATGGTCTCTGCTTGTCTTCTCTCCAGGCCCCTGGGTTCCAACAACTTTCCCGGGGATGACTTCTTTCTGCATCTCCAAAGGCCTGGGCTGAGCTGCAAGTGCTGAGATGAGGAATGCCGAGCTGCTTAGCTGTGCTATGTTGTGATCTCTCATTTAAGCACCAGCCAATTAAGTCAAAGGTCACTCATTGCAGCAGACATGCCCCCTAGCTGACCGCAGATGTAATTAGCAACAGATGAGGTTCACGTACCATTGGCTTATGTCCGCAGCAACAAGATTAGGTATGCTCACCTGGCCAAGTTGACAAGTGAATCTAACTAACACACTGAGTAAACAAACTGTCTTCCATAGTGGCTGGCTGTACCATTATACATTCCCACCAGCAATGATTAAGTGTTCCAGTTTCTCCATATCCTCTCCAACATTTGTAGTTTTCTGTTTGTTTAAAAGCAGCTGTTCTCATAAGCATGAGGTGATAGCTCATTGTAGTCTTAGCTTGTATTTCCCTTATAGTTAATGAAGATGAGCATGTTTTCATGTGCTTTTTCAACCATTCATATTTGTTCTTTGGAAAGATGTCTATTCATATCCTTTGCCCATTTTATGGTTGGGTTGCTCATTCTTTTGTTTCTGAGTTGTATAATTTTTTTAGTTACACAGGATACCAAACCTTTGCCCAATATGCGGTTTCCAAATATTTCCTCTCATTGAGTTGGTTGCCTCTTCATCTTTTTCACAAAGTCTTTTGAGGCACAAAAGTTTTTGATTTTAAGGAGTTCCCAATTAACTTTTTTTTTCATTGCTCATGCTTTAGATATAAAGTTTAAGAATTACCTTCTATAACTATGTTTTGAAGATGTTTCCCTACATCTTGTTCTGAAAGTTTTCTGGTACTGTGTCTTACATTTAGGTCTCTGATTCATTTTGAATTAATTATTGTATAGGGTGTAAGGTGGGATCTTTTGTTCTTTTGGCTATTGATATCCAGTTCTTCCATGTCCATTTGTTGAAAACACTATTCTGTCCAGTTCAGTGGATTTGGGAGCCTTATCAAAGATCAACTGACAATAGATTTAGTGGTCTATCTTTACACTCTTGATTTGATTCCATTGGTCACTATTTCTATCTTTTTGCCAGTATATGCTGTTTTGACCACTGTGGTGTTATAATAAGCTTTGAAGTCAGGATGTGTTAATCATCTGATTAACTTTGCTCTTTTTTTAATTCTTAGGATATTTTTAGCTATTTGGGATCTCTTTCTGTTCCAGATAAATTTGACAATTAGCTTTTCCAAGTCATCAAAGTAGGTTGTTGGAATATTGTTTGGTATTGCATTGAATCTGTAGATTAGTTTGGGTAGAATTAACATCTTAACTATGTTTAACCTTCCTATCCATGAGAAAGGAATATTTTTCCATTTATTTAGATCTTTCATTTCTTCTAGCAATGTTTTGCAATTTTATGTGTACAGGTCCTTAACATCTCAGGCTCAGTTTATTCCTAGCCACTTGATTCTTTTAGTTGCTATTTTGAATGAAATTTTTTCTTAATTGTCTCCTTAGTTAGGTCATCACTTTTGTATAGACATATTACTGATTTTTGTACATTAATCTTATATCCTACCACTTGCTGAAATTCCGTATTAGCTCAAGAAGTTCTGTTATAGATTTTCTAGGATTTTCCAAGTACAAGATCATGTCATCTGCAAATGACGAAAGTTTTACTTCTTCCTTTCTGAATTGGATGCCTTTTATTCCTTTCTCCTTCCTGATCACTCTATGGAATGAAGTTGAAAATTAATAACCACCAAACTTTCAGTGCAATGTTATATAATAGTGGTGACAATGAGCATCCTTCTCTCATTATTGATCTTAGGGGGAAGGCTTTTGATCTATCACCATTAAGTATGATGCTGGCTATGGGTTTTTCACACATGTCATTTATGATATTGAGGAAGTTTCCCTTAATTCCCACCTTTTGAAATGCTTTTATCAGAAAGCAATGCTGAATTTTGCTGAATGCTTTTTCAACATCAATTGAGATAATCATGTGATTTTCCTTTTCTATTTCTTAATGTTTTGCATTACATTGACTGATTTTCTTGTGTTGAACCACCCTGTATTCCTGATATAAACCTTACTTGGTTGTGGTGTATAATTCCTTTAATGTGTTGTTGGATTTTATTGGGAATTTTTGCATCTATGTTCATTAGGGAGGTTGATCTACAGTTTTCCTTTCTTGAAATGTCTTTTTCCAGTTTTGGCATTAGAGTGATATTACATAAAATGAGTTAAGTAATGTTCCTTTTTCTTCAATTTTTTGGAAGACGTTTGAGCAGGATTTGTATTAATTCTTTTGGAATGTTTGATAAAATTCCCCTGTGAAGCCAACTGGCCCTTGGCTTTTCTTTGTCGGAAAATTTTTGATAACTGATTGAATCTCTTTACTTGTAATTGGTTTGCTGAGATTTTCTATTTCTTCTCAAGACAGTTCTGGTTGTTTATTAGTTTGCTGTTCTTTCTATAGTTCTGCCAGGTAAGTAGTTAAGGCTCAATTTTTGCTCTTTCTTTTTAAATAAAGGCATTGGGGACAATAAATTTCCCTCTCAGTTTTGCCTTTGTAGTACCCCATAAGTTCTGATATGTTGTATTCTCATTTTCATTCATATCCAGATATTTGCCAATTTCTCTAGCTTCTTATCTGACCCACTGATTATTTAAGAATGTTGTTTAATCTCCAACCATTTGTGAAAGTTCTGGTTCTTTGGTGGTTATTAATTTTCAACTTCATTCCATTGTGGACAAAGAAAGTGCTTTGAATAATTACAATCTTTTAAAATTTGTTAAGACATGTTTTGTGTCTCAGTGTAAGATCTGTCTTGGAGAACATTCCATAAGCACTGGAGCAGAATCTATATCCATGGGATATAATAATCTAAATATGTCTATCAGTTCTAATTTCTTTATCACATTGTTTATGTTCTCTTTTCGGTTCTCTGTCTGGTTGTTCTATCTATAGAGGAGAGTGTTACATTGAAGTCTCCCACTATTATTGTTGTATAATATAGTGCTCCCTTCAGTTTTGCCAATGTTTACCTCATGTACTTTGGTACTCCTTGATTGGGAGCATAGCATTTATGATTATTTCTTCATAGTGAATAGTCTCTTTTATTAATATGCAGCATCCTTCTTTGTCTCTTATGGCATCCTTACATTTGATTGTGTTGACTTCTCATCAGAAACCACAGAAGGAAGGCAGTGGGAAAAAATATTTAAAGTGCTGAAAGAAAACAATTGTTAACCAAGAATTTTATGTCAGGTAAGAATTTTTTCAAAAGAGGGAGAGATGAAGACAATTCCAGATAAACAAAAGCTGAAGGAAAATTTTTACCATTATACCTACCTTACAAGCAATGCTAAAGGGAGTTATTCAGCCTGAAAGGGATGGACATTAGACAGTAGGTCAAAGCAGCATAAAGAAATAAAATCTGTGGTTAAGGTAACTATATGAGCAATTATAAATTCCAGTACTATTGTCTTGAATTTTTGGCATGTAACTCTGTACTTACATTTTATAGGTGCTAAAATGTAAGGGCATAAAAAGTAAAGATAAATGTATGGTTTTAGACATGCAATGTATTATGATATAATTTGTAACAAGTACAAAAAAAAGTATGGCAATGGTGGGTGTAGGAACAGTTTTTTATACACTATTGAAGTTAAGTTTACCTCAAATCAAATTTGACTGTTATAGATTTAGAATATTAAACTTAAGACCTATGGTAACCACAAAGAAAAAATCTGAAAAAATATATACAGAAAAAAATGAGAAGGGACTCAAAATGGAGTTCCACAAAAATCTAATGAATATGAAAGTAGGCATTAATGGAAGAATTGAGGGATACAAAAGACCAAATAGCAAAATGGCAGAAGAAATTCCTGCATAATCAGTAGTTATTTTTTTAAATTTTTTTGGTTGTATGGGCCAGGAATTGAACCTGGGTTTCCCGTATGCCAGGTGAGCATTCTTCCACTGAGCCACTAGCACACCGTAGCACTAGCCATTTTACATGTAAATTGATTAAGCTCTCCAGTCAAAATACAGAGATTGGAGGAATGGATAAAAATTGGACCCAACTTATGCTATTTCCAAAAGACTTACTTTATACACAGACAAAAAGGATGGAAAAAATATACCATGCAAACAGTAACAAAAATAGATTTGGGTAGCTTATATTATATAAGATAAAAGAGACTTTAATTTAAAAATTGTTATGAGGGATGAAGAAGGACACTAAATAAAGGGGTCAATTCAATAAGAAAAAATAACTATAAATATATGCAGATACTGACAGAACCCCAAATATAAGAAGCAAATATTGACAGATTTGAAGGGATAGACAGTTTTATATCAATAGTAAGAGACTTTATTATACCATTTTCAATAATGGATAGAATATCTAGACAGAATATCAATAAAGAAATTCCTGGAAACACACAAATTACCTACACTAACTCTAGAGGGAATAGAAGTTCTCAGCAGACCAACATCAGGTAAAGATATTGAATTTGTAATCAGAAATTCTGGACAAAGCAAAGCCCAGAACCCAATGGCTTCATTGATGAATTTTACCAAAACTTTCAATAAAAGTTAACACAAATCTTGATTGAACTCTTAAAATGTGGAAAGTGCAGCCTTGTTTCTCCTCACAGCTTATAGTGAAATTGACAGAAAAAGAGATAAGCTTAAAACTGAACTCTTGGGTACAAAGAAACCAGAAATTGAAGTTCTAGAAAATTCTGGGCCTCCAGAAAGGGAGACCCTAGAAAATAGTGCCCTGTGTATGGATTTAACCAAATATGGAACCAGTCAGCCATTTCAGAGAAAGCCAGGATTGAACATGGAGTTATCCAGGAAGGATTTGTGGAAAGTCCTTATGTCTGATGGGCATGATCCAAGACTACTGCATAGAAAGCCAACGAGAGTGCTGTGGGACCTCTATAAACAGAGTCACTGCCAGTCTGGACTGGGGGGTTCAGAGAAGGGACACATTGGAGGAAAAATAACTTCAGAGGCAAAACACAATGGAGGCTGAGGTCTGAAGTCAGGAAGCCTTGGGCCAGGAGTGCGGACCCACCCAAGCCTGTGGAGAAGGTAAGTTTGCCCCAAAGGCAGAGGATGGGCCTTCCACCTCTTGCGTGGAAGAGTCGTGCAGCCTCAGGCCTTGGAGGGGGTGAAGCACATTCCTTGGGGTTTGAGGAGAGCCTGGCTGTCACCACATAGAGGGGTTGAGAGTGTGCCCCTGAGATGGCAGAGGGCTTGGGTGCAGCCCTGATACTTGGAGAGGGTGGAACCAAGGAAAAGGTGGTCTCCCAATATCCTCCAAGGTTGCATTTGGAGAGAGGCAGGTCTCTACATAGGCCTTTTGAAAGGGCGGAACTGCTGCTTTCTAAAGCCCCAAAGATAAATGACTCTCAGATTTTGAAATCCAATGGACTTTGCCCTCCGGGTTTTCGAAACTATATGGGTCCAGTGACCCCTGTGTTCCTTCCTTCCTATGGAAATGGGTATATGTATCCTGTGAACATTTCTCTTTTATATGTTGGCAGTAAATAACGTGTTCTGAGTTTTACAGGTCCAGAGCCAGGGGAGAATTTTGCCTCAGGACAGACCATGCCTATAACTGACTTGAGATTTTATACTGTTTCTAACTTTGTGTTTTATTTGTATTGTTATTGAAATGGTTTAAGTCTTTCTGATATTGTTATGGAATTAATGTATTTTGCATTTGGAAAGAGCATGTCTTTTTGGGGGTCCAAAGGGTGGAATGTGCTGGTTTGAATCTATGGTGGACCCCACAAAAGCCATGTCCTTTAATCCTCATTATATATTGTTGAGTGGGATCATTTGATTGCTCTCATGGAGATGTGACCCACCCAATTGTGGGTGGTAACTCTTGATCTGATTAGATGATTTCCATGGAGGTGTGTTTCCACCCATTGAAGGTAGAGCTGCTTTCTAGAATCCTTTAAAAGAGGAAACAGAGAGTCCTTTTTTGATAGAGCCATGAGAAAGCCAGCAGATGCTGCCATGTTTGCCATGTGCCCTTCCAGCTGAGAGAAAGATATTGTATGTCATCGGCCTTCTTGAACCAAGGTATCTTTCCCTGGATGCCTTAGATTGGACATTTCTATGAGCATGTTTTAAATAGAATATTTTCTCAACCTTAGAACTGAAAACTAGCAACTTAATAAATTCCCCTTTTTAAAAGCCATTTTGTTTCTGGTATATTGCATTCCAGCAGCTAGCAAACTAGAACAGATTTTGGTACTGAAGAGTGGGGTGCTCCTGTTGCTTGCAAATACCAAACATGTTGGAATGACTTTTTAAATGGATAAGGGGAAGATTCAGGAGGAGTTGTGAGAAGCTTGATAGAGAAGGCCTGGAATGCTTTGAAGAGACTGTTGGTAGGAACGTGGACTCTAAAGACACTTCTGCTAAGTCCTTAGACAGAAACAAGACCTGTGTTATTACAGACTGGAAGGAAGATGAACCTGGTTTTAAAATGGCAGATAATCTGGCAAAGTTGACTAGTGGCTTTGGCTGGAAGGCAGATTTTAAAAGCCATGAGTTTGAATATTTAGCAGAAGAGATCTCCAAATTTGTGCAGCCTGGTTTCTCCTCACAGCTTATAGTAAAGTGCAACAGGAAAGAGAAGGAAAATAACTGGAAGATTATGTTTGTAAAACATGTAAATGAAACAGTATCAATAGTTTAAAAGCATAAAGAAAACTCCTGCAAATCGAGAAGAATATAAAAGTGAACAGAAGGCATGAATGGACAATTCACAGGAAAAACTTTAATACTAATAAATATCTGGGGAAGTGGTCAACACTACCAGTAACAAGAGAGTTAAAAACTAAGACAAGACATTATTTTGTACACACGTAAGAAAGGCAGAACTAAAAAAGTCAGTAGTATCCAGAGCTAGGGACTAGATGAAGAAATAGAAGGTCTCATTCGTTACTGGAGGGAAAGGATAGTGGAGCAACCATCCAGAGAACCCATGTGAATATTTAGTGAAATTAACTTGCACCTATCCCACTACCTGGAAGAACTACTCCTTGGTATAAATCCCAGAGAAATTTTCAGATGAGGACCCAAATAAGCCTGGATATGGATATATATCACAGCACCATTTGTAATGGTGAAGATTTAGAAAAGCCCATTAATTAAACAGCATTGTTATACACACAAAGATTATAGTAGTATATAGCAATTAAAAGGAAGGAACTATATCTACAGGTATCAATATAAATTGACCTAAAAGGCATAATGTTTAGTGGAAAATGTGAGCAGAATCACACGTATTTACTATTTGCATAAATTTAAACCTCAAGTTTGGGTGCTTAGATATGAGAAAAGGATTAGATGGTATATTGAGGTTGTAAAGTTGAAGGGAATTAAAACAAAATAAAGGCAGAATTACTCATACTTCATCAAAAATAATGAGACACAAACTGATTTCTTACAAATCTGAAGCCTACAAAAAGAAAACAGAAACCCTTATAGAGCATACTGTCTATGAGATGTTTTTTTTAGGCACTACAACCTCATTTTATAAAGGAATCCTTTTTCTTTTCTGTAACCCTGCAACCATGCAAGAGTTTGGTTTCAAAGCTCCCAGCTACCTGGAATTGAGAAAACAGAAGAATGGAACCTAGAAATAATCTTGGAGGACTTTATCTTGGAGGAAGGATTCTAAGTATAGGGATTTAGAACAGTTCCACATTATTTAGTTTAAGAACAGAAGAACAGAATTCAAAAAGAGAGAGTAATATTTCAGGTCCAATTATAAGAAGTAGACTGGATACAGAAATGTTTAAAGTTGATATAAACGCAAACCTAAATGATTGGGGCAAGAGGCGTACAGAGTGAGAGCTTAGGTGGTGAAATAAATACATTTGGAAATCATGGAAACTGTAAGTAGGAATAGGGGACAGGCTGGGATACGGAGGGGTTTGTGGCAAAAGTTGGACGGAGAGAAACTCCTGCATATTGATCAAATGGGATAAATTGAGGAAGAAAGGGAGAAGAAATATAAAGATATGAAACCTATAAAAATAGATAACCTATTTTTGTAAGCCGAAACTGAAGCCAGTTTGAGTGGGGATTCTTGTCAGCTGGCTTATTGATTTAGAAAACAGCAAAATGGGAGTTACTTTTAAGGAATCTGCTTTAAAATTTTGTAACCTCTGAACACAGCATACTGTGTTGTAAGAGTTACTGCCTCCCTTGAAATAAGAAGCTTTAATAATAGACAATAATCATGGGAGGTGGCAATAGAAAGGCTTGGGATTATAGGCTATAAGGCTATACTGTTAACTGTGTACATGAAATCTAAGAAACTCCCAGAAAATGTCCTTCTTGAAAGGGAGTCAGTATTAGACACCTATTCCTGGACTTTACAGAAATATAAATTACATTATCAACCATGGGTTCAATTGTATCTCTTCTGATTTCTGGAGGAAGATGCCTAAGCACAGCTATTGGTCATGAAGACAACATTTCCTCATTCCTGTAACATTTCCTCACTTCTGTATCAGGGTCATGGGTTGTTAATGGTTGCTCTCTTAGCACTGTGATTTTTGTTGCCATATTTACGATGATAGTGCCCTCCGAAGAGGAAGCAGTTTTTGAGGCAGTTTATGAAGAAGCCCTATCACTTCAAAAATCTCTGGAGGCATCCTTTGACTTTTCCGGTAGTGCTGTGACATGTTGACAAAGAGTCTGAAAACAAAAGGAAGAGAGTGAAAGATTCTGTCTTCTATCATCTCTCTGCTTCGGAATCATTTGCGTTGGCTCTGGGCATTCCCTTTTCTTAAACTCTGTTGGTGGAATGAAGAAGACCAATGTTGCTGACCTTCTGACCAGATGTATGTGCCTGTCTGCATTACCCTCCCTCTGGAGATGAAGAGGAAGGTAAACATTTCCACCTCCTGAGTCTGGTTTATGTGATTGATGCTGAGACTTCTGATTTCCGGGACAAATGATCCATTAGTGGAAATGGGCACACAGGAAGTCTCAGTGCCAATGAGTTAAGTGCCTATTGCTGTACTCAGTGAACAGCCTGCTGATCTCAAATGTAGGCAATTAACAGTGATTAGCAAGTGCATACTTGGTGGGTGGCACAATAAGATTCTTCTTACTGATGAGACAAACTCATAAACAAACCAAAGAGATATTGCCATGAAAATGCAAAGTAAAAGCTCTATCACTGTGCAAGCGCTTTGGACCAAAGGAGGACTCTTGTAAGTGTTTTAATTTCACCTCTTAAACCTCTCATTAGCTCTCAAACAATCCAGTAATATGCAGGGAGGGCCAGATTCTTATTTAGAATTCAGATACTCCAAGAAATTAGGGTAAGAAGATAAATCCCTACGAAACTGTGCAACCCTGGGAAGCACAGCTATTTCTAATTTGGTATTTCTTTCCAACCTAGCACAGTGCCTTGCACCTAGGGGATCTAGCTAAATGTTGGTGACACTGAATGGAAACCATATCTCCTCCTCTCAACTACTAATAATCATGCCTCTTCTTGTCACTTGTCTTACTTCCATGTTTGTCTTTTTCATATGATTTTTATTCCTACCTTTTCAGTCTTTTCTCTTTTGCTTTTATCATTACGACTATATTTGAAGTGTGTTCTATGTTTAAGATATATATTTGAGAGATATGTAAAGTAGAATTTAATTATAAATTTTTATTTCCCCATTGACTTTTATCATCATTTCACAGAAGTATTCCTATCAAAATGTTTGGCTCTAAGACATGGTTAAGAACGACTAATATCCATTTCAAAGAAATTTCTGCTACTGGCAATACACAATCATTGGGTAATTATTTTTCCATATGGCAAGAAAATAATCAAGCAGACAATTAATTTGCATGTTCTTTAAACACCCATATATAAAATCACAACATACAATTCTCATTTCCTTGGGAATTCTCACCAATTTTGTGAGACTTGCATGTTTGACTAACCACATGATCTATGTCAGGTATTCAGAGAAATTCACTAACTGGAAAAACTTTATAGAGATACTGTTTTAACAAATGTAGGCTCTATAAGTTCTATTAGATGCAGAATGTTCTATGAAGGCAAGAACCACTTCTGTGTGTTTACTGTAAAATCCTCAGTGCCTTGACATGTAGCAGAGTTGGAAGAATAAATTACTTAATTACTCTATACAGAAATAAACTGGGGAAGTTGTTTCATTAAAAAGTAAATCTACTCCATTTTTATTAGTCCTTCCTAGAAATTATGTAACCACTATTTTAAAGTCTCACTCAAGTCTGTGTATAGCTACCTGATAGTAAACAATATATTATGCTACTGAAGATGGAGATCACATGTTAATAAGGAATGTTTTATTGGTTAAAGGATATCCTTGCTCAATGTGGTATTTGAATAGGTGATTATATGTCCCAGAGTAAGCCCTTTATCTCAACAACTAGAGCCAAGGTGAGAAAGTGACCTTAACTGAAGCTAACAAGAATCAATGGCTAATGGATGGAACTAATTGTAACCTGACTCATTACAATTCAGGTCAGGTTATCTTTAGTTTAACAAAGTACAATCTTACTACCTTTGTTCTAACTTTATTTTCTACCTAGTCATTTGATTATGAATCCGGTTTTCATGCTGTTCTTTTAATCCAGGAGAAGCGTTCCCTGGATTTTTCAATGTTTTGGAAAATCTCCAAAAATCTCCTTCTTATTGTGAATGTAGAATTTAGCATTCTGCTTTGCATATTAGCCACTTCTGAATGCATTTAGCATTAACTAGTTTCTTATACATCACGTTATCTCTGATTGAAGTGTTAAAATGGATTTTTTTTGTATGTATAAAATTGAAGAATGAACCTACCAAGACGTAATTACTTTGTTGTTCTGTCTCCATGTTATCCAGAATGGACAATCCTACCTTTGTTAGATTATCTGTTTTAACCATACCCAGGAACCCTGAGCATCATTTAATGCAAAGTCATTCATGTGTAAAGAGATCCTAGGTTTACCCCCACCTCCACAAAGTCCTGGTTTTCAATATTCTGAAGCCAAATTATTGAATTGTGTGTCTTCCTCCATGTTCTTTTTAGCTTTTTCATATGAATGAGTCACTTTAGCTCTCAGAGGTTCTGACTGCTTTTTATAGAAGTCTGCAAATTTCTAGTAATGAGGTGCTTGAAATTGAATAAAGGGTGTTCCAGATCTCTTCTTATCAGTGACCATTAACATCCACCATCATTAGCACCTTAATAACATTTAAATCTAATAAACCAAAGACTTCTTTTCGTGTGCTTCCTCAAGTAGTTATTTATAGATGCTTATTTAATTGGTAGACTTAGTAATAATAGCCAGCCATAAAGAATAGCCACTTCCTCCCTTGCCCCAAAATAGATTTTACATCAGGCAGTGATGATGTAACTAGTAGTTAAAAAATCTCCATTATCATCAGAAATATATGCTTTTATTTTCAGTGATTTTTTAATGATAAATTTCTGTTTCAGATAAATCTTACAGTAATATGTAATTTAAATGCATTCAAATGAAATCTAATCTTATTTTGCTACTTTGTGATGTTTAAGTATGAACTTGTTGTGTGATATTTGGTTATGCTGTAGAGAGTATACTTTTCTTTGTGTACCAGTACTGTGTGTTTCCTTTTTCAATCTCTTCAAGTTAAAAAAATCAGGTTACTGTTGATCTTTATTAATGTTAATTTGGGTTATAAAATGCAGGCTTACACTTCTTTTTGGAGATATGGATTGAAATTTTCTTTTTCTAGGTTGTAACTCCATGCATCATAATCTAAATCAGTTAGCTTACGAAATTTTCATCAGTTTTATTAAGGTATAATTTTTACTCAATAAATTTTCTCATTTCAAGTGTAGTGTTTGATGACCCCTGACAAATGTACACATTTATGTAACTATCATTATATAATGATCAAGATAGACCACATTCAAGATATCTACAATCAAGATATAGAACATTTCTATCTCCCCACAGATTTCCCTAGTTTCCTGTGGAATCATGCAGTTTATAATCTTCAGTGTCAGGTATAAGCATAATGTTTTTGAGATTTAGCCTTTTGCTGCATTTACCAGTATTTTGTTCCTTTTAATTATTGAGAAGTATTCCATTGTGTGGTTATATCACAATCATCAGTGTACGGAAATTTGGATTATTTTCAGATTTTGGCTATCATTTATAAAGCGGCTATGAATACTCATGTACAAGTCTTTGGGTGGTCTTACTTTTTTATTTATCTTGGGTAAACATGTAGGAGTGGGATTGCTGGGGAAGGAGTAAATTGGTAAATTGGTAAATTGAATAGTCCATAATCCTAAAAGTAAAGCCTCTATAGGAGATGAGCAAAATGTTAAAATAAGCGGTAGGAAAAGTGACAGGTGAAATTGCTGTTTGAAATCATTTTGGGGTTTTGTTTCATTCAAGTGATGAACACCCAACAGTGTAATGGATAACAGGTCCTAGAGAAGAGGGAGGGAAGGATTTGGAAGACAAAGTTTTTGGATTTTTAAAATGACTTTTTCCATTAATATGTGTTTGAAATTGGGCAAGACATTAGTTTTATCTGTAAATTAGGGTAATAAATGCTTACCTGATAAGGCTATAATGTAGACTAGAGTTATGGAGGCTATTTTCGGGCTGAGATTTACTGTAAAGTGCTTGGAAAAGAGTTCTAGAACATGATTTGTTATTTTGGAAGTATTTTCTTCAAACTTATTATATAGATTATGCAAATATAGATATGCATATAACACACTTATTTTAGTTAGCTATCAAATTACAGATGATTTGTACATGCATTTTAATTTTTATGAAAGGCATATGTTCATTTAATTTTTAAAGAAAATATAGAAAAACACAAATATAAAAATTAAAATTATTGCTATTCTTTCCATGTAGAAATAATTATTCTTCACAAATTGGCACATATCTTTCCAGAATGCCATGCATATAAATACACACGTTTGGTTTCACAAACTGAGTTCAAATGATATATTTTATTTGTCATGTATCCTGCTTTATTCACTTAACGTTGTAAAATGAACACTAAAATGAGAACTGAGAGCAGCCTTTGTTCAGGCTTCATGATAGAGGAACCTGTTGGATCTATAACGCAGTCAAGATTTCAACATTTGTCTGCAGATGTCCTGAGGTATAGCTTGATCTGTCTCCAAACAGAGAAGGTACTAGGTGAATTGTTGATGCGGGGGCTTCTCAATGGGTTATTTTTTTTTAATTTAAGGAAACTTTTTCAGACCAAGCAGAGAACTTGCCGAATCCAAGTGTTTGGTCTTGATGCAGTTTGCTCTTGAAATTTCTGAAGTTGTTTCTTATAATGGCAAGAATTCCGTTATTAGGAATATGAATATCCATTTTGAGAAATGGATTTGTTTAACTAATATCTCTTGGATGTTAGGCTGAAAAAAACTTAACTAAAGCAACTTGATTTTTCATAAGCAAAAGGAGAGTATTGGGAAGTTCTTACTTTCATTCTAATTGAGTGTCCAACCTGCGCAAATTACTGTCCATTGTGGGAATACAGAAAACAGTACAGCACAAGCCATTCTCTCAAGAAACTCACAATTTACCATGCACAAAAAAGATTACAGTAGAAGTAGATGTCTTTACATTTCTCTTGTTCATCAGGAAATAGCATCAAATGAAATTATGTTTTAGGAGAGATTTTGAAAATATATTCAACATTTTTCAGAACTTTAACAGAAATAATGTGCTGAGAACTTAAATCATTAAGCTTTATTTTAAAAGGTCAACAGTTTCTGTTATTTTATCTATTATGTATTCATTTTTTATTTTAATAAATTCACATATTTAATAGGAAATTTTATTGTGAAACAGAGTTTTACAGATAATGAGGTTTTTAGGGAGGTTAAAAAGTGGCCACTGAACACTAATTAATGGCTAAATTATTGTAATAAAATTAATACAAATTTTTCTAACACTTTAAAATAATTATAAGGCTGATCATTGCTGTACTGAAATGCTGGGCCTAAGTATTGATCAATCTTTTTCTGTTCTAGTTAGATTTTATTTATTACTAGTATCTTCTGAGGAGACTGAAAACAGATCACAAACATGACCTATTGTGCAACAACATCATTTGAACTTTCTAAAGACAAAGCAGTTCTTGATATGGCAGAGATCCATATGATACCAAGGGCTTCCTTATAATACCAAGATAAACATAAATAATTGGTCACAATAAAGTCTTTAAGTCACTGTTCCAGCTCACCACTAGGGGAGCTTGGGTCACTGAAGCCCAAAGATGAAAGGACACATCAGGCACGATGTTAGACATGAATTTTATTGGGACTAACAAACAGGAGAAGATTCTTCGCAATGGTGGCTGGTCAGGAAAAGGAAATTAATGCATCACAAGGCGGAGAAGGAGTGCAAGGGCTTAAAGGATTTAGGACAAGGGTGTGAAAATAGAGTTTCAGCAGTGTCTCATGACATAGGAGTTTGGAGGTTTGATATCAACAGTGATCAAGGGAGGGGAGTTGTGATGCTTTGTTTACAATACCATCTGTACATTCCTCCACCCCACCCCCTGACGAGGTCTGACGACCTTTAATTCCTGTCTGAGTCATTGCAGGTCACCAGGTACAGTATCTTATTGGGGCGGGGTAGGGGCTGGGTACCTGGGTCCTGGGCCTCAACAGTTACGTTCTCAAATGCTTCTCAGCTGCAGCTCCGACTTACACAGGTTACACACCGACTTTGTAATAATTGAGGAAAGTATTTCCAGGAGTCAGAACAGCCTCATCAAAATTCATTTTAGAAGAACACAAAACAAAATGGGAACGCACAAAATCTAAACCAAATCATGAAATCAAACAAATTTTAGGAAACACCATGTGCTGTTTTTATTATGTTTAGCAGGCTACACACAGATATAAGCAATATTCCACTTGCACACTTTCTGTCATTGATTTAGAACAATAAATTGGCTAAAGGCAGTATTGCTTAGTATAGTTTTAATCGAAAGTCCTTATCTGAGACCCTTATTTGAAACTCCTAGGAACTGAAATGCTTAAATATTTCACTGTAGCTCATGAGCCAGAAAAAAAGTCAAGAGACAACACAAGCAATGGAAATTTGAATATCTGAAAAGGATCTGGCCTGCCATGATTAGATTTCCTGATAGAAAACCTTTGGGTAGAGGAGAGTAAGAGGTGTGTGAGTCAAATATTTAACAACCCACATGGTATGGGCATAGACTGATTAAAATAGATGCTCACTGTAAACAATGAATATAAGGCAGTGTTTGTGTATAACCTGGCTGTCAGCTTTCATTGTCTGAGGTGACATTTACTCAGGAGAACTAGAAGAGATTAGATTAATGGGAGGCAAATCAAACTTCCCGTTTGCATACGGAAGAGCAGCATGCCAAAATCTATGGTGGCTACATCTTTGCATGTGTGCAAAGGAGCAGCTTGTGTATCATTTTGTTTATTTAGTAAACTCTTTTTAAATGCTTCATTGCATTAATTTGGGAGTCCAGTGATTAAATCTTTCCAATTACGTGACTCAATTTTATTTAAAATAAATGATAGAGCTGGAAAGAAATTTGAGGCTCATCTAATATAACCTTTTAACTTACAGGTATGGGAAATGAAATCCAGACTTAGTAAGTAATAAATATTTATTGGGCATCTACTATGTGCCAAGCACTTTTCTAGGTGCTGTGGATAGAGTGGTGAACATACAAAATACAACAAACCCTCCTGTATTAGTTCCTAGGGCTGCTGTAAGAAATTATCACAAACTGGGTAGCTTAAAACAACAAAAATTTAATCTCTCAGAGACCTGTAGGTGACAAGTCCTTAATGAAGTTGACAGTAGGACCAAAGATTCTAGGTTAGAATACTTCCTTGCATCTTCCAATCTTCTGGTGGTTTCAAGTTTTCCTTTGATTGAGGCAACATAACTCCAATCTCTGCCTTCGTTTTCACATGGCAATCATCTACTACTCAAATCTAGTTTGACTTCATCTTAACTACTTACATCTACAAAGACCCTATTTCTAAATAAGGTCACATTTTGAAGTTCCAGGTGGACTTGAGTTTTGAAGGGACAATATTCAACCCAGTATACCTTCTCTCATGGAGCGTACATCCAAGAATAGAGAGTGAGAAAATAAATAATTAAGAAAAAAAAGCTACTTTCAGGTAGTGATGAGAGTCAAGAAGATTATCTATTAGTGGAATGTGTTAGACTGAGGAGGAATAGCCACAGAAGTAGAAGGAGAACCAGGTGAAGTGATGCTAAAGAAACCAAGCGTTCCATAGCTGGTTCATTACCGAGATGACATGAAATCCCAGGTTACCCAACGCTTTGACTAATTGGGTTTAGAATGTCTTGATGCATCCTGCTCTCCTTCCCAATTATTTTTTATGGCACATTATATTATTGCAAAATAAAAAAAATGAAAAGCTGAGTCAATTAGTGGCCAAATCTTTAATATGATCCCTTACTCACCCTATTCTGTTGCCTAATATGCTTGTTTGCTTTGATCAAACTTAAGTCAACATTTTCGTTATGTATTTGAAGTTGTAGATTTTCTGAATTTGGAATGCCTCTTGGTCCTTTCCTGATTTGTCTGTTAAGGCCTGATGATAGTTAGGCTGCATGATATTTGGAGCACAGGATAAGCTGCTATTTCTTTTCTAGTCCGTGCCCTCCCCACTGCAATTATCTCCAATAACATTTCACAGGAGGCACAGCTTCATGTTTTAGTCCTCTCTGTTCTCTAAACCTCAAGCCTCAGTGATGCTTTATATATTTCTGCCCTTTACTTGTGGCATCGATTGGTAAATCTCAGGGCTTCATTTTATATTTGCAGCTTTTTTCCCTCTCCCCTCAGCACTGCCCTAGTCCTTACCTGAATGATTCTTTTCATTGAAACACTTTTCCTCTAAGCAGTCCATCTGTTCCATTTCTGCCTACTGCCGCTGTTCAAATGATCCTTTCTGTGGTACTGGCATTTCCCTTCCTACTCTTAAATTCCACATGAGCTTCCCATTCCCTAAAGAGTCAAGTTCACAATCCTTACCCATGTCAGGCTTTTACGCTTCTGAATGATTTCATTTTATCCTACATGTCCAGTTTCTTTAACTACTCCTCAGTTTTCAGAATTTTCTTCATCACAATTTTTCAATTATTCCTTTAGAAAGAATCAATCTTTTTAAGGCCATTCAAAAAGCAAGACTCTTTGTCATTTCATGCTGAAGTTCAATGAATTATGATGTAGGTCTAAAATGTTGAATGTTTATTTAATAAATTTAGTGTGTATCACATATAGAGCTATACCTCATGATCCCTCTAAAACTTACATGTTCCAAGCCAAAAAGGAATGGATGGGAAATTATCTAATGGTGCCATTCAGCAGGTACAAAACAAATCCTTACAAAAGTGTGGGGCTTTGGAATGAGCCCATAGGATGAATGAAAACATGTCCTCTATTACACAGTGTCTATTTCTATTATGACCTTTCACTTTGTATTAGACAGCATTGATATATAGGTGGCAGAAGCTCAAAGCCAGAAGAAAAGGGGGAACTGAGTTAGTACGCATCAGCTGCCATGTGAGCAGAGACCTGTTTGTCACAGATCTTGGCAAACATCAAACCAGAGATCAAAGGCTTTGATAAAATATGACTGAGCTTAGCAGCTTGTAAACCTATTCCCATAGCCATGGGGAGTAGTGTGTAACTGACTGCTGCCTGAGGTGGCATCTAACAGAGTCCACACAAGAGAAACTGGTGGAGACTGAGGTCAGCCTGGATGGAAATGATGATGATCTGAGCTGACAGAAGAGTTGAGGTGCCAGGTTCCAGCAGGAGTTAACATAACAGATACCAAGGTATTAAAGTAGCCAACCGGCTATGATCTCAGACAGATGTGACGGCAGCTGGAGAAGGCTGCAGGAGCAAAACAGCCAGCAGTGGCTTCAAAGAGAGCTGCAAAATTCCAGCTTCAGGTCAGTGATATTTGGGAAACTCTCAGAGAGGAAAGGTTTGGCATCTAATTTTCTGTTTCTGTCACGATTTTCAAAGGGCTTAAAGTCAGCCTGTTCTGATTGTTTCTTAAGTGCATACACATCATCTAAACCCTGATACATGTGATTAAATATTCGGCATTCTCAAGAAATATTTGTTGAAGGAAGTAAATAAGAAAAGTAGAAGGAAAAATTGATTGGAATACTAAACCTTCCAGGTAAATTTCCAAGTGGCATTCATAAAAGCAAGACTGATACTGTGAGTGGGTGGCAGCCAAAAAGGCACGATGTAAGAGGGAAATAGATCTGTTTCAGTACTTTTCCTGCTGAAAATACCTGTCTGTCTCAGATTTGTGCTGTTACATATTTATTCCCAAGGGTGAAAAATCTTTTCAAGCTAGGAGCATTTCTAATCAAAATGTAAATAACTTCTGTGAGGGATGTACCTTAACTATATATTTGACTTACACTTTAATTGACAACTAGTTAAGAAAAGGGCCATTTGGAAAGGGGACATGGACCAGATATCTGGGTGGGTATACTTCAGATTCCAGGAAACCATTTGGAAACCATTGCCAATCCATTGAAAGAGTTAGGAGCAACTTCTTATATTTTACAGTTCTAGGTAGCTAAGGAGATCCTGTCTCATCTTGTGCCACTACATAAATTAAAATGCAACCTGATTTTAAATAACAATCTGATTCATTCCATAGAAATATTTTTGTCCTAATGAAAGGTACAAACTACATATTATATAAGTAAAGGTAAATGTATATGCAAAGATAATACATGCAAATATGTATATGTGTTTGTGTGTGCATATTTGTAGTTGGAAAAAAGGTTAAGCTCAGGGAAATTTCTTTGGTCCCTTGTTGGTGCTGATCTATAATTTACAAAGCTTAGATCTAGAGTTTCAGACACTGTTGGACTATTTATTCAGGTTAAATACGCCTAGAAATTTAACACTGCCAAGGTCATGACAATGAACTACACAGACAGTCTCATTTATCAGCCTTACATTTACCTTTTCATTGTTGTAGAGAAAAAATATTTAGATTAAAAGATAGATGACAGGATCATATGCCATTTCTAGATGCTGATGTGTCCCTGAAGCAGCATCATTGAATGTGGTTGGATATTATTGCCATGAGTTATTTTCTAAAGGCAGTTTGAGAGCTGGCAAGGTGCAGAAATTAATGTACAGTGAGCTTAAATTCAAGTTTTAAGCAAGTAGCCTCCTGTGGAGCAATTCTTCACATTCAAAAAATATCTCAGTTCTTTCCCTGCTACTCTGATGAAGGATTGGGCAAGACTTTGAATTGCTTGGAAAAATTCCTCCAGGAATGAAATGGGAAACTATGAGGAATGAATAATTTTTATTCATTGTTTAGGTAAATGTTTGTGATACAGTGCTTTGGGGATTATGTGAATCTATGCCTATTTAAATTTTAGTTGCACTGTGACCCTGACAGTTGTTTCTAATTGTTTTTTTGCTGTTATTATACTCTTGGCTGACCCAATTTGGATTCTGTTTTGGCCAACTTCTGCCCGAATTTCCCCACTGTCTATAATTTGGTCAATGATTTAGTCCATATTTAAAAAATAAGTTTCTGAGCATATTTCACCAATTTTATAATTCAAGGGAGATAAGTATCCCAATAATCAATCCGTGTGGACATTGAGCTTATTAGTTAATAAGTCCTCATTGATAACTCTGTAAGAAAGACAAGCTATACTTATCTCCATTTGACAGAGAAAGATACTGAGGGTCAAGTGAGAATCAAGGTCGCACGACCAGTGAATAGTCTCTAGAAAGTAGAATCTAGGAATCCTCATATTCAGTGCAAGGCTCTCTCCATTATACTTCAACACATTGTTTAGAAGTAGAACATAAAAGTAATGAAATCTTTCTGGGTGATTCGTGCATTCTTTGACTCTACTGGGTATGGCCATTGAAAGGGATTATTTGATTTAGAGGAGACCTGAGCAATGTGGTAAATATGAAAAGTTGGATGCTAGTGCCCTGACTTCATTCAATTTTTAACTTCTGTTTATCCAATCACCAAACCCATGCTCCCTAATGTCCTCATGTTTTTAGAATGTCCTCAATTTATTTAAAATGGTTAGGATCTTTTGCTGGAGAAAAAATCCTACTTCTTTTTACCATCTTGCTCATTTAGAATGTATCTGATTCTTGTCTCATCCTTTCTGGAAGCTCCTCACAGTTTGTAGCAGAGGATAATTAACAGATAATTTGCACTAACCTCTGCTAACATTATAACCAGCTTAACTTTTGTTTTCCTTTCCAATAATGCTTAGACTTTTTTGATGCTAATGATTAGAATTTATCATTTCAGGTCTTGAGGTAGGAATTGGTAGAAATATTTTAGCCTTCTGCTCTGGCTCAGGATGCTGTTTCTTTTTCCCACTTATCATGTCACTTACTCAATTTTGCCCAAGGGCTATCCTATATTCAAACTTCATTCAAACAGCTTTTCACACACTTGTTTTTAACCCTCTAACTACCCTGAAAGTTAGGTTGACCAGTCTGATATTCATCTCACTTCAAAACTAAGGCTTTCCTCCTATGTCAGATTATTCAGTGAAATTTCCAAGTGACAACAGCTCCAAGATTTGCTCCGCCTCATTATTTTAATGCAAAGGGAATCAACCCAGCCTTATTACTACCAATTTCTGGGGCCATATTCAAAGCTACCAAATCTTCATGTGGCCTGGTCTATTTTTGAATCTTTTTCCTCCTTATGGACAATAATCTTTGTTGATAGAAACTGAGAGTCTTCCAACCCAAGACATTACCTATCCAGTTTTCATTATGCTCCAAACTAATGGTCACTCAGTCCTCACTTTTAGCCAAGTTAATCTATGTTTATGCTGCTTGACTATTAATGTTACTTGCTTGAGTTCTCCTCAGTGGTTTTGTTTTCACTCCAGATTTACCATGGAAGCTCCGTCTGTCCTCTTTTCCTTTTGCCTTCATTCTGTTGTCATGCATACAAGTAGATTTGCAACATTTTTGCTTTAGGGCTATAATTCTACCAATTTAATCAAGAATAGATTGATACAAAAAAACAAACCCTTTCTAGTCCAGAAGTTGCTGAATCTTGGGCTGGATATATATTTTTTTTTACTCATAGGACATCATTTATTTATTTTTAAAAATTAAAACATTAGAGAAATTGACACAACACCAGGGATTGTTGACATCTGTTGAAATGTATCTGGCCATATCAAATTCACATAGGCAAATGGTAATATTTGATGGAAATTGGGTATTAATTGTCCCCTTTCTCCAATTCACCAAAGTCTCCAGTATTCAAAACTCTAAATGCTTTGTAATTATGAGTACTCTGTCTCATTCATTTTTATCTCTGTGACTTTTCTAGACATTTGAAATTGTAACTTTTTTTAGAAATTTATTTATGTAATGAAGAGACTATTTTGGAGTTAGATAGATGCTCAAATTTTGGTTTTGCTCTTTATTAGCAGTAAAGCTTCCTTCCCCTATAGGTACTAATATCTGTGGCACATCCTAATAATTCATTGTCTCTGAGTTTGCCACCCAAGGAATTGGAGCAGCAGCAACTGTTTGCCCTTAAGAGTCTCAGTTGTAATTTATGGATTAAGCTAAATTTTTCATATTCCAAATATACATATAATCTAGAGTTTACTTAGACATTTCCTAGTTCAAGCAATTCCATAGTTTTAAGGACTGAATTGTTTCACACAAAAGATGTGTTACAGTTCTCACTCTCTGTCCTGCGAACATGACTTTCTTTGGAAATAGGGTCTTTGAAGATGTTATTAAATAGGCCAAACAGGATTGGAGGGACCCAAATTCAACATGACAGCTAGCATTATAAGAAGTGGAGATGAAACACAGCAACACAGGGGATCTCTGTGTGACGATGGAGACTAGAAAGAAGGGGGTGTAGAGACAGAGGCTGATATGTATCTACAACCCAAAGAATGCCAAGGATTGCTGGCAAATTCCAGAAGTTAGAAGAAGAAAGGAAAAATTCTCCCTCACTAACTTTAGATTGAGCATGGTCCTGATGACACAGTAATATCCACCTTCAAGACTCCAGAACTGTGAGACCATAAAGTTTTGTTATTTTAAGCCGCCTAATGTGGTACTTTATTAGGAACTGTTCTAGTTTGCTAGCTGACAGCATGCAATATACCAGAAATGGAGTGGCTTTTAAACAGGGGAATTTAATAAGTTGCAAGCTAACAGTTTTTAGGCTGTGGAAATGTTCCAATTAGAGCAAGTCTATAAAAATGTCCAATCTAAGGCATCCAGGGAAAGACACCTTGATTCAAGAAGGCCGATGAAGTTCAGTGTTTCTTTCTCAAGTGGAAAGGCACATGGGAAACATGATTAGGGTTTTTCTCAGTTGGAAGAGAAAAACCTGGTGAACAAGGCATCATCTGCTAGCATCCTCTCCAGCTCCCTGGGAGGCATTTTCCTTCTTCATCTCCAAAAGTCACTGGCTAGCGGACTCTCTACTTCATGGTTCTGTGGTGTTCTCTGTTGTGGCTTTCTCATGGCTGTGTCTTTCTTCTCTGCTCTCTCTGAATCTCCAGCTTTCTCCAAAATGTTTCCCCTTTTATACTCCAGTGAAGTAATCAAGACCCACATGGAATGGGTGGAGATGTGTCAAATCAAGTTCAACACCCACTCTTGAGTGAGTCACATCTCCATGGAGATAATCTAATTAAAGTTTCCAGCATACAGTACTGAATGGAGATTAGAAGAATGGTTGCCTTTACAAAATGGGATTAGAATTAAAACATGGCTTTTCTAAGGTGCATACATCCTTTCAAACTGGCACAGGAACTAAAGCACATTATGAAAATACAAAAAGAATAGAACAATAGCATTTATAGGAAATGACTAAACTAGAGTTATGAATAAGATAGTGTGGTAGTTAGATTCAGTTGTCAACTTGGCCAGGTGAAAGCACCTAGTTCTGTTGCTGTGGACATGAGCCAATTGTAGGTGAATCTCATTTGTTGCTAATTACATCCGCAGTCGGCTAGGAGGCGTGTCTGCTGCAATGAGTGACGTTTAACTTAATTGGCTTGTGCTTAAATGAGAGATTGCAACGTAGCACTGCTAGCAGCTTGGCATTCCTCATCTCAGCACTTGCAGCTCAGCCCGGGCCCTTGGAGGTGGAGAAAGAAATCACCCCGGGGAAAGTTGTTGGAACCCAGGGGCCTGGAGAGAAGACCAGCAGAGACCATCCTGTGCCTTCCACGTAAGAAAAGAGCCTCAGTGGAAAGTTAGCTGCCTTTCCTCTGAAGAACCAACAAAATAAATCCCCTTTTATTAAAAGCCAATCCGTCTCTGGTGTGTTGCATTCCGGCAGCTAGCAAACTAGAACAGATAGCTTCTAAATAAATGAGATTATAATATAACCATCACAAAACATCTACATCTATTTATGAAATATTCTATGTTGAGTTCATTTTGTTTTTATTTATTGATAAAGTTATATTATTATAATATTTAAAAAGAAGTAGTAACTTTCTAAACATAAATTGAACTTTCATATGTATATCTGATTCTTTTAATTAAAGCTTTCAGGAAAAGCCACACAAGGTACTTTGTTCTCTATCACTCAAATTGAATGTGCTTTCCAGAAAATACAGTGACAATACCATCTTTTTTTTACCTTATTGGCATCTTTCTTTGCCAATTTATTTCCTATGAAGAAACTGCTTTTTGTTAGAAAAATTAGGACATTCTTCATCCAAAATAGAAACCAAATATGGTTAATAGGGTATTAGTTTTAGTTTCTTAATAAAGAAGAGATTGAATATAAAAACTGTCTTAATAGGAGACAATGAGCTATTTGGTGGACTTTGTTAGCAAAATTTAATTATTGTAGTATTATTAGTTCTGTGACAAGGGACTATTCCACTTATTTTAATAACACCAGGGTTATATTTCCTGGAAATGTGTGCTGTATTAAAATTTGCATTATCTGAAATAATTATCCATGCAAACAACATTGCAAATGGGAATTAAGTTCCACGAGAAACCAAAAAAAGTGACTTTTATTATATCTTAAAATGTAATTTTGCTTTATCATTCTCTGTAATAATTTATTCATACTCACTCTCTCTTCAGACCTCAGATTTCATCTGTTCTCTCTTCAGTCAAAAGAGAACTACTTCATCTTCCATCCAATAAATACCTAAAATGTACCTACACGTGAACCTATATAGACCATAACTTTACTCCTATTGGGTTCAATGAACTCTCTGCTATTGCATGTGGCAAGCCTCTCCACTTAGGCACGGGATTTTATCAGCTCTTCCCCAATCAAGAGCTTTATTCTCTATCTTTGACTCTTTTTGACCCATCATCTTTCTTCATCTGTTTCTATATTTCTCTGGTCTCTCAGAACAAAACTCCTTTAAAGAGTCTTCTTTACATGCTTTCTACTTCACCTTAAATTCTTTTTAAGCCATCCCAGTTAATCTTGTGTATCCATTGCTCCATTAAAATGCCACTAAAAATGGAAGTAACCACTGACTTCTATCTTCTCAATTCCACTGATTCATTTTCTGTTATTTTCCTCTGTAAGTTCTCAATAGAATACTTGTGGTTTGATCCATTTTCTGTTATCTTCTTGTATAAATTCTCAACACAATATGTTTGGTTGAAACCTTTTTTCCACAGAATACATAGGAGCATATTCACCTAGGTTTTCTTTCTGGAGCTCTGTCAGCCATTCCTCATCATCTTTGGTGACTTTTTCTCCTGTTACCAGTCTCTGAATGTGGAGTGCCATAGTTCAGCCCTTGGCATTCTTTTCTTCTTCGCCTAGACTCATTCCTAGGTAATATCATTCAGTCCATAACTTTAGATACAATGTCTCTGTTGATGGCTCCCAAATTAAACTTTTATAATTTCAATATCAGTAAGTGGTATCAGGATTCATGTAGTTTCAAGGTCAAAATTTAGGAGTAAGCTTTCATTTCTGTCTCCAAATTGTAACCTCCCATTTATACCTCTTCAAGAGCCTCCAAACTAGTCTTGTGGCTTTCATTTTTGTTGCCACTTCAGTCTTTTCTCCACATAACAGCTGGAGTGATTATTGTAACCACATTTCTTTCCATTATTTTCAGAATAAATTCTAATCTCCTAATTATTCCTGTAATATCTTAAATGATCTGGCTCCCATCTATGTCTCCAACCTCATTTCTGTCACTCTTCCATCTGTTTTAGCTATACTGGCATTCTTGTCCTTCAGACACTCCATGCTGATCTTTGCTTAATGACATTTTCACACACTCTGCCTTGTCCCTGGAATACTTACTGGACCAGCTCTTCACTCATTGCTATTATAGAACTCTCTCTTTCACTTACCAGAGAGGTGTTACCTGACTATCCTATCTAAAAGATTCTTCCGTACCCCCATTTAACTTTTCATTTTATTCTTAGCACCAACTTTTAAATTGTGTTATGCATTATTTTTATTTGTTGTAGAGATTTGAAGCCATGTGTTTACCAGAAAAACATGTTCTTAAATCTAATCCAAATCCATGGGTGAAAACCCACTGTAAGTAGGATGTTTTGATGGGGCTACTTCAGTTGATGGGTGACCCACCTCATTCAGGAAGGGTCTTAATCTGACTACTGGATTCCTTTATAAATGTAATAAACACACAGAAAGAAAAAGCCATGGAAGCAAGAAGATGTAATCAATGAAACCTAGAAAAGAAAGAAAAGACCAGCAGATGCCATCATGTGCCTTACCATGTGGCAGAGCAGCCAAGGACCACCAGCAGCTGGTTTTTAGGAAGAAAGCATTGCCTTGATGATGCTTTGATTTGTACACTTTTCTCAAACTCTAAATGTAAGCAAATAAATTCCCATTGCTTAAGCCTACCCATTTCTTGCTAGTGCTTTAAGCAGCCTAGGAAACTAAATAGTGGTGTACCCTCTGTGCCCTCTAAAATGAAAACTATGAGTGCTGGGTCTTTCTGGTTTACTTCTGTTTCCCATGTACTTAAAACTGTGTCTGCAATCTGATGGGTTTTCAACAAATATTTACTGAATAAATGGAAGATTAAAAATGAAAATGTTAAAATATGACTGGAATATGAACAGAGTGGAGGGATGGGAGTGGGATTGAGGCAGATCTGCAGTCAGGGATATTGTGTTCCCAGAAGTATGCTACTTAGAAGGTGATCGATGAAATGCTGAGTGGAACAGAAGAAAAGACATTGACAGTCAGAAGGAGAGGTGATGCTTTAGGTCATATTTAACTGGGCTGAACATGCATGTACCCAAATAAACAAGATGAAGGAGTAAATATAATATAAATATAAGCTCTATGTGGGCCAGGTGAGAGAAAGTGCATCAGGGTCCCACTCTGCAAGGGTTTGCCCAAGCATTCCTCTGATGTGAAGAAGAGGGAGAAAATTTGGAGTGAGAAATTTTCATAATGGAACTAGCTATGCAAGGTTGAATAGCTGTTTTCAGCTTTAAGCAAGGATTCTGTTTAGAGAAAATTTAAAATGCATGGTACAGAAGATGGCAGAACAGGAGAGGCTGAGTTCACCTGCCTTGTGGAAAAGGGAGAGAAGGAGCAGAAAATGTCTGGGACTGCAGTAGCTTGGAGCGAGTGACTAGAGAGGGACTTCTATCTTCTACAGGGAGGACCTGGATGAAAAAGTGGAGAAATTATGATCAAGAGGATGGATTGAGTTTATCTGCACCTGGTACAGGCTGCAATATGCAACCTGGAGCAGGTGCCAAAGGAGCACTGTATTCCCTCACTCCTACCACCATACCAGATTGAGAGAATTTCCCTCTCAGCTCTGCAGCCAGAGCTCTTGTGGGGAACCCAGAAGTCAACAGACTTTGTTTACCTATGCACAGAGACCTTGTGGAGCATAGTGCCTATTTCTTATTCCTGAAGAAGGCTGCTGTGGATGCCTGGTTTTGGTTGAGACTGAGGGGTTCTCCCCTTGGGAGGAGAGGGGACATGGAACTGATCTGATATGACAATTGGTCAAGGGAAGAGACTCCCTGGGTCCTGCTCCAACCTCTGGAGCATTCATAGCATGCATGGGTGGAGAAGCAGGGACACAGCATTCATAGCATGCATGGGTGGAGAAGCAGGGACACAGGAGTGAGCCACACCACACCTCCAGGCACTCTAGGGCTGGCTGTGGGCAGCAGTAGTTGAAGTACTCAGTCCCACAGCCTAAAGTTATTTGTGGGGGCCTGGGGACCACCAGATCCATTGTTCCCAAAAGCAGATTTTCCACTGAGGTGCATACTACCCAGCCCCAGCCCGGGGTTGGCAGCTTTCAGCATGTACAAAGACTTGCAGCCGCGACTGGCTTTGCACCTGGTTGGGTTCTGCTGGCTCTCTTAGTCGGGAAAAGTCAGGCCTGAGTGTAGGAGCACCATCTGCTGGGAAGGCGTGGAAAGTACAATCTGGCAAACTGCCTTTCTGCATAGCTTTCACAGACAGCCAGTTAGAGTTGAGCCTCCAGTATGAGGCTCTGGCCTTGGTTTGGGGGCGGGGGGGAATTACTGACAAACCAAGTGAAAGTGGAGACCTTCAATGCAAACCCAACCAACTACAAAGTCCTACATGAGTGAGGGTATCAACTTTCAAATAACCCTGTCAAGATAATCAAATACCTAGAAGGCAGCAGAAAATCATACAGCACATGGACATGCCAGAAAACATGGCCCAGCTAAATGACCAAATTAAAACACCAGAGGAGACACAGAATTTGTAACAACTAATCAAAGATGTCTATAAAAGTTTCCTAAATATGTTCAATGGGTTGGCTGAAGACATAAAAGATATCAAGAAGACACTAGAAGAGCATACAGAAGAATTTGAAGAATAAATAGAAAAATAGTAGACCTTACAGAAATTAAAGATATTAGATCAAATTAAAAATATACTAGGGAAACACAATAGCAGATTTGAAGAGACAGAAAAATGAATACGTGAACTAGAGGGCAGTGCGCCTGAATTAGACTCGAAAAAGAGCAAATGGTGGAAAAGATAGAAAAAATTGAATTTGATCTCGGGGGAATGATGGAAAACATGAAGCACAGAAATATAAGAATTACTGGTATCCCAGAAGGATAAGAAGAGTAAAAATCTAGCAGGATTATTTGAGGAGATAATTGGGGAAAACATCCCAACCCTTATAAAAGATATAAATATGCAAATCAAAGATGTCCAATGAACTCCAAATAGAATAAATCCAAATAGATCCACTCCAAGACACATGCTAATTAAATGCTTAAAATAAGCAGAAAAATATTAAAAGCAGCAAGAGAAGATTCACTACACATAAGGGAAGCAACATAAGATTAAGTTCAGACTACACAACAGGAATCGTGGAGGTGGAAGGCGGTGGTATGACATATTTAAGTTCTGAAAAACAATTTTTTTTGTTTGTTATTCAGAAACTTATAACCTCCAGATAGTTCCTAGGCCAGATAAGCTCTGAAACCCAGAGTTACCAGTCTCTCCAAAAGTACCAACCAGTTGCATCCCCCTACCCAATAATGTTGGCACCCTTTTTCAACATGAAGAATTTAGAATGGCCATTGCCCAAATATCCCTAAAGAGTGAGTGAAGGATTAAAGGAGAAGGAGTTATACCAGAGAACATAGGATTTAACAAATGAGTATGAATACTGAATCATTATACTGATATTTCTTTTTAGTCTCCAGTGTCTTAGAGCAGCTAGAAAGAAAAACCTGAAATGGTGAAATTGTAACCCATACCATATTTTGAAATTTGTTCTAAAATTACTTGTTAAAATACACTTTGAAATTTGTCACTTTTTTGTATACATATTTCAAAATAAGAAATGTTAAATAAAATAAAATGCACGGTATAATAATGCATATCAATGTCACATTACCCTTTCCTCTGTTGTTCTCTGGGACATTAAAAGAGCTTGTAAAGATTTAGTTCTGATATTCTGTTGGGTCCTTGGTTGGCACTGAGAGGTCTATTAAAAGTGAAGACTCTTATACCCAAGGGGTCTACTTACGGACATGAAGACATTGCTGTGGAGCTCTGACCAGCTTCCAGGGCTGTAGCATTAGTTCATGGAGATTTTTCACATTACATATGATGCTGTCATGTCAATACTGTATTGTACCAAAAGAAGTAAGAGACTGAGCATAAATTTGTTGCATAAAATAATGAGAGATTGAACATAGATTTATTCAACTAGTAATGTTTCTGTATCCATTATATTAACATTATTTAGTGGTCATGTATAGTGAGTCTATAACCATGTAAAAGCAGATCATCGTATTTATTCAAAATCCATATTTGTTATTTTTTTGGTTTGCTAAAACTGTAGAAATGCAATATGCCAGAAATGGTTTGCCCTTTAACGGTGGGGATTTATTAACTTACAATGTACAGTTCTTAGGCCATGAAAATATCTAATTAAAGGCATCAACACGATGATAACTGGACATTGAAGACAAGCTGCTGGCATCCAGGACCTCTTTCATGTGGGAAGGCGTATGACTGGCATCTGTCGGTCCTTCACTCTAGGTTTTGTTACTTTCACTTCTGGCTTCAGTGGCTTCCTCTCTGAGTTTCTATGACTTCTCTCTTAGCTTCTCTGGGACTCTTCTCTATAAGCTTCTCTTAATTTCATCTCTTAGCTTCTGTATGAGTTTTGTCCTCTTATAAAGGGCTCCAGTCAGAGGATGAAGACCACCTTGAATGAGATGGTTATGACTCAATCAAAATCACCTAGTCAAAAGGTCCCACCCACAACATGTCTGCATTCACAGGAATGGATTGAAAGAACATCACCTTTTCTGGGGTACCTAACAGCTACAAACCGCCACAGGTATCTTTTTCAGTTCAATGTATTGTAAAATTTGTGTATTTTTTTTTTCCACATGGGCAGGCACCGGGAAATGAACCCGGGTCCTCTGGCATGGCTGGCAAGCGTTCTGGCCTGCTGAGCCACCCTGGCCCAAATTTGTGTATTTTTAAATTAATTGTTTCACTAGCAAAAAGCAAAATGTACTGAGGTTTGCATTTGTAATCACTTGCATATGGTGTGTTGATAAAATAAGTGCTCATGCCAAGTCTTAAACATTCTGCATTGTCTCCCACTCAAATTTTTTATTTTGATTTTTAAAAGACCATTTCTGAAAGAGATGTCCCATTGGTAGTGGTTTAAAGCAAAACAAACATTCCTCATTCACTTCTTAAAATATTGTATGAATATACACATTTAAAATTTTTTAGTAAAGCAGTTGTAGGTTTACAGAAAATCCTGCAGGAATTACAGAGTCCCAATATACCTTTCCCAAACACTCAGTTTTCCCTATTAATATCTTGCACTAGTGTGGTAACTGTGTTACAATTGATGAAACAATAGTATAATTATTATGCTATTAACTACAGGTCATGGTTTAAGTAAAAGTTCACTCTTTGTATTGTGCAGTTCTATGATTTTTCTTCTTGGTCACTTATATACAATCTAAAATTTCCCATTATATCCACATTCAAATACACAATTCAGTGGTGTTAATTACTTTCACAGAGCTGTGCTCCATCACCATTATCCATTGTCAAACTTTTCCATCACCCTGAACAATTAATATATTAACTCCCCATCACCCTCACACTGGTAACTTGCATTCTATATTCTGCAAGTATGAATTTGCATATTTTGCTTATTTCATATAAGTAAGGTAATATAATATTCGTCCTTTTGTGTCTGGCTTATTTCACTCAACATTATGTCTTCAAGTTGCATCCATGTTGTTGCATATGTCAGAACTTCATTCTTTTGTAAGACTGAATAATGTCCACATATTGCTTCCATCTTTTGTTAGTTGTGAATAATGCTGCTATGAGAATTGGTGTGCAAATAGCTGTTCCAATCCCTGCTTTCAATTCTTTTGGGTGTGTACCTAGAAGTGCAGCTGCACTATTTTACATTCCCACCAAAAGTGACTGAGTGTTCCTAGTTCCCATTTCTCTAAAATAACACTAATTTCCTGTTTGTTTTTTATAGTAGCCATTCTAGTTGGTGTGAAATGTTATCTAATTGTGGTTTAGATTTGCATTTTCCTGATGACCAATGCCATTAAATATCTTTTCATGTGTTATTGGTGATTTATATATTTTCTTTGGAGTCATTTTTATTCAAGCCTTTCACCCATTTTTAAACTGGGTTGTCTTTTTTGTGGTTGAGTTTGGGCATTCTTTATATATTCTGGATATTAAGTCCAGATCAGATATATTTTCTAAGTATTTTCTCCATATTGTAAGCTGTTTTTACTTCTTTGATGAAAATTTTTGATACATGACAGTTTTAATTTTAATTTTAATCTGCCTTTTCTTTTGTTCCTTGTGTTTTTGGTGTAACCCTAACAAACCATTGTCTAACACTAGGTCCTAGAGATGTTTCCCTATGTTTTCTTTTAGGAGTTTTAGAACTTTGGTTCTTATATTTAGGTCTTTAATTCATTTTAACTTTTTAAATGCATTTTAATTTTTGCACAAGTGTAAGGTAGGAATCCATCATCATTCTTTTGCATATAACTTTCCAGTTCTCCAAGCACTATTTATTGAAGAAATTATTCTTTCTCTATCTAGTGACATTGGCATCTTTGTCAAAAATCATTGGCCACAGGTATGAGGGTTTATTTCTGAACTCTCAATTAGATTTCATTGGTATATATGTGTGTCCTTGTGCCAATACCATGGTGTTTTTTATTACAGATGATTTGTAATAAGTTTTAAAATTGGGATGTGTGAGTTCTCCAGCTTTCTTTTTCTTTTTCAAGATGGTTTTGGCTATTTGAAGCCCCTAATCCTTCCACATAAATTTGATGACTGGCTTTTTCATTTCTGCAAAGAAGGCTGTTGGAACATTGACTGGCATTGCATTGCATCTGTAAATAGTTTTGGGTAGAATTGATATCTTAACATTGTTTAGGGTTCCAGTTCATGAACACAGAATGTCCCTGTGTTTAATTAGGTCTTTTAAAATTTCTTTCAGCAATATTTTTCAGTTTTCCTTGGTCAAATCCTATGCATCCTTGCTTAGATTTATTCTTCAATATTTGATTCTTTTAGTTGCTATTGTAAATAAAACACTCTTATTTATTTCTTTTTCAAACTATTCATTACTAGTGTAAAGACACACTACTGAGTTTTGCACAAAGATCTTCTACCCCACTACTTTGTTGAACTCATTTATTAGTTTTAGGACATTTGCTGTGTATATTTCAGGATTATCTATATATAGGATCATGCTATCTGTGAATAGGGTAGTTCTACTTCTTCCCGTTTTAAATGTCTTACTTCTTTTTCTTGCCTAATTATTCTGACTAGAACTTCCAATACATTTTTGAATATCACTGCTTATTATAGTCGACATCCTTGTCTTGTTTCTAATCTTAGGGGGAGGATTTTCAGTCTTTAACAATTGAATGTGATGTTAGCAATGTGTTTTTCATATTTGCCCTTTGTCATGTTGAGGAAGTTTTCTTCTCTTCATCATTTTCTGAGCATTTTTATCAAGAAGGGTCATATTTTGACAAATGTCTTTCCTGTGCTGACTTTTTTCCTTTGCACTTTTAATATGGTGTTTTTTTTTTCCTTTGTACTTTTAATGTTGTGTATTACATTAATTGATTTCCTTATGTTGATCCACCCTTACATTCCTGGGATGCGTTCCACTTGGTCATGGCTTATAATTTTTTAATGTGCTATTGCTAGTATTTTGTTGAGGATTTTTATCTAATTTCATAAGGGATATTGGTCTGTAATTTTCTTTGCTTTTGACATCTTTATCTGGCTTTGATATTAGGGTGATGTTGGTCTTATAGTATGAATTAGGAAGTTGTTCTAGTTTGCTAGCTGCTGGAATGCAATATACCAGAAACGGAATGGCTTCTAACAAGGGGAATTTAATGAGTTGCTAGTTTACAGTTCTAAGGCTGAGAAAATGTCCCAATTAAAACAAGTCTATAGAAATGTCCGATCAAAGCCATCCAGGGAAAGATACCTTGGTTCGAGAAGGCTGATGAAGTTCAGGGTTTCTCTCTCAAGTGAGAAGGTACATGGCAAACACAGTCAAGGGCTTCTCTCTTGGCTGGAGGGGCACATGTTGAGTACAGCGTCATCTGCTAGCTTTCTCTCCTGGTTTCTGGTTTCATGAAGTTCCCCGGGAGGCATTTTCCTTCTTCATCTCTAAAGGTTGCTGGCTCATGGACTCTTGGCATCTCAGGGCTACATCGTTCTGCTCTCTCTGAATCTCTCATTCTCCAAAATATTTCCTGTTTTATAGAACTCCAATAAACCAGTCAAGACCCACCCAAACGGGGTGGAGACATGTCATCACCTAATCCAATTTAACAACCACTCTTGACTAAATCACATCACCCAGGGAGATGATCTCATTACAGTTTCAAACATACAGTATTGAATAGAGATTATTCTACCTTTATGAAATGGGATTTATATTAAAACATGGCTTTTCTTAGGGGGCATACTTCCTTTCAAACCAGCACAGAAGTGTTACGTCCTCTTTAATTTTTCAGAAATTTGAGCAGGGTTGGTGTTAATTCTTTGGATGTTTGGAAAAATTCACAAGTGAATTCATTAGTGAAATTCCTAGGAATTACTTTCTTGGAAGATTTTTGATTACTAATTCAATCTCCTTATTTTTTATTGGGTTGTTGAGAACTATTTCTTTGTGAGTCAGTATCGGCAGTCTGTGTGCTTTTAGGGATTTGTCCATTTCATCTAGGTTATCTAATTTATTGGAACAAATTGTTCATGGTATCCTCCATAATTCTCTATATATCTGTGGAATTGGTAGTTGTGGCCACCCTTTCATTTCTGATTTCAGTTATTTGTGTCTTCTATTTTATATGTCACTTTAGATAAAGTTTTGTCAATTTAGTTGATCTTTTAAAAGAACTAAATTTTGGTTTTGTTGATTCTATTTTTAAAATTTTCTGGCTCATTTATCTCCACTCTAATCTTTGTTATTTCCTTCTTTCTGTTGCTTTGGATTTAGTTCACTTTCTTTTTGTGGTTCCTCCAATTTTGAGGTTAGGTCTCTGATTTGAGATCTTTTTTTTCTTAATGTCAGCATCTAGAAACACAAATTTTCCTTTTAGCACTGATTTCACTAAGACCCATAGTTTTGGTATGCAGTTTTTATTCTCATTTGCCTCAAGATATTTCCTGATTAACTGTATGTTTTCTTCCTGAAATATGGTTAGTTGAGTGTGTTTTGACTTCCTTATATTTGTGAATTTTCCAGTTCTCCTTCTGTCATTGATTTGTAGCTTCATTGCATTTTTGTCTAAAAGATGCTTTGTATAATTTCAGTCTTTTTAAAAGTTTTGAGATTTTTTTTATGACCCAAAATGTTGTTTACATTGGAGAATGATCCATGTTCACTTGAGAAAAAAGTATATTCAGTTGTTTTGAGGTGCGGTGTGCTTCATAAGTCTGTTAAGTCTAGTTTATTTATAGTATTTTTCACATTCTCCACTTCCTTATTGATCGTCTGTCTAGATGTTCTATCCATGAAAGAAAATGGTGAACTAAAGTGTCCAGCTATTATTACAGAAAGGTGTCTAGTTTTTCTTTCATTTTTGTCTATTTGCCTCTTCTATTTTAAGGCAATGTGAGTAGGTGCATAAATGCTTATGATTTTTATACTTTCCTGGCGGATCAACCCTCCTATTAAGATATGGTGTCCTTCTTTGCCTCTTATAACAGTTTTTGAGTTAAAGTCTATTTTTTATGGTGTTAATATAGTTATCCTGGGTTTCTTTTGTAACTATTTGCATGGAATATTTTTTTGATCCTTTCAGTTTCCTCCTATTTGTGTCTTTGGCTTTAAGGTGAGTCTCTTGTAAACAATGTCTGGTTGAATCATGCTATGCATCCATTCTGCCAATATGTATCTTTTGATTGGAGAGTTTACTTCATTTATATTCATTGTAATTACTGATATGGCTGAATTTACTTCTGCCATTTTGTCCTTTGTTACTTATATGTCATATCATTTTTTGCCCCTCATTTTCTTAATTGTGGCCTTATTTTGTTTACAGTTAATCTTTTGTTATGTAACTGATTGATCTCATTCTGATTTCCATTTTTGTACTTATTTTAAATACTTTCTTTTTGGTTATCTTGCAGTTTCTATTTGACAACCTATGTCTGTAAAATATTAGTGCAAAGTGTTACCAACTTAACTTCCATAACACACATAATTTCTGCCCCTATACCCTTGTATTTCCCTTCTTTGTATTGTTTTTCTCACTTATTACCTTTTTATTTGCCTATCTGTAATAGATAAATATGATTAGTTCATATTCAATTATATTCTAGATCATATAACAAATAAAGAGTAGAATGATATACCAAAGATATCATACTACTGGGTTTTGGATTTACTCATGTAGTTACCTTTACTAAGATTTTCATTTTTTGACACTGCTCCAAGCTACTGTCTCCTTTCCTTTCAATCTGAAGAATTTAGCATCTCTTTTAGAGAAGGTATCTTGTTGGTAAACTATCTCAGTTTTTGTTTACTTGTGAATGTCTTAAACTTTATCTCAACTTTCATGAACAGTTTTACTGGATATAGAATTCTTGGTTGGCAGTTTTTCTCTTTCAGTATCTTAAGTATGTCATACTGCCTTCTGCCTCTGTGGTGTCTGATGAGAAATTGGTTCTTAGCCATATTGAGGATCCTTTGTGTTGAATTACTTTTCTCTTGTTGCTTTCAGAATCTTCTCTTTATCTTTGTCATTTGACATTTTGATTAGTATATATTTTGGAATAGTTTTATTAGGGTTTATCCCATTTGAAGTTGTGCTTTCTGGGCTTATATATTCTTACCTTTTATCAGATTTGGGAATTATTTTCCAAAATATCCTTTCTGCCCCTTTCTCTTTCTCTTCTCCTTCTGGTATTCCCATAAGGTATATTTGGTATATTTCACGTTGTTTCACATTTCCTTTAGGCTCTGTTCACTTTTTCTCCTTATTTTCTCTAAATCTGCTTTTCAGACCAAATTATTTTGCTTGTCCTTTCTTCTAGTTCACTGGTTCTTTTTTATCCTTACTCAAATCTGTTGCCAAATGCCTCAGGCACATTTTTGCTCTTTATTATTCTGTTTTTCATCTCTGAAAGTGCTGTTATGGTCCTTATAAAGTTTTCTAATTCTTCTTTTTGTTCAAGCCTAGTCTTCTTGAAACCCTTTACTTCTATATCCATATTTTCCTTTAGCTCATTGAACTGTTTTAGGAGATTTAGCTGAACGTCTTTGATTGGTTGCTCCAATGTCTGTGCTTCCTCCATTGGTTTCATTTGTTCTCTTGCTTTCTGGCATCTCTTCCTGCTACCCTAGTCTGACTCATGATCTTTTGTTGATGGCTGGGCATTTGATCACTTTGATGAACTAACTCTGGCAGTCAGTTATTCTTTCTTGCCTAAAGTTTTAGTGTGGATTGGCTACATATTAAGGCTCTTCTTCAATGCTTGGTTCAGGCTATATAGAACAGTTAGAGCAGCCTGGGGCTAACAGTTTGGCTTTTCAGGTCTTTTTTTTTCTTACCCTCGGTATGTGCAGTAATGTTTATCATTACCCCAGTATGTGTGATTTTTTCCCTATAGGGAAGAATGGTTTCCTCTCTCCCTTCTCTGAGAATCCTGGGTTGTTCTCTTTGTTTTAATACAATATTTCCTCCTGGTGGTTATGATTTGTTCAACTCCTTTCCTTTGTTCTGTGTCACACTTTCACTCCAGCTCTGATCCGTGAGGCTGAACTACTATACAGCAGCTCAGTTTCCACTTTCTGCATCTGGTAACTTCTCCATTAGGGGATCCTAACGCATGGAGCCATATGGGGTCAACATTCAAAGGCACACAATTTTTTTATGTTAGGTACGTCAGCAATTAGGCTCTGGGCTGGGAGTGTGCACAGCTTGCCCAATGTTCTGTTGTGGATTGCTTTGCTCTGGTTTCTGGGGACTGGTTTGAATGGTAGTGTACACCAACCATTAGGACCCTACCATGGACCTATGTGGCCTCAGATTCCTATGTCTGATTATGTGTGGAGCTCTAAGCCACTGCTAAGGGTGACTTTGTGGTCAGCAACCATAGCAGAAGGTGCCAAGGTTGGAGAACTGTTGCTTTGTACCTCTTAAACTCTGTGGATTCGATCATGGGGCAGGATCCAGACAGACAAATCTACCTCTCTGCTATCCTACCTTTTTAAGGTGGTGTGCTTTGTCCCCACAATTCAGCATTTTTAGAGTTGTTCTCTAGTCTCAATAATCCTCTAGATTTCCTAGACAGCTTAATCTCCCCTTTTATTTAGCTGTCTCTAAGGGGTAACATTTGTAGGGATGTCTCATGGTACCATCTTGATGACTTCACTCCCTAATTCACTTTTGTAGGTCTTTTTTCTCCTTCCTACATCTGCAGTCTTTTTCTTTATGCATTTGCTTTGGTGACTTTTAAAAGTAGTTCTCCAGTTTGCCAGCCTGCTTTGGAGGTTAGCTGTAGAAAGCGGTTATATTTCCAGATCTTTACAAGAGGAGGCATGAAGCACTAGTGGTATTTTAATGGCCATGGAGGTGGAGGGTGGGGAATAGATATCATCTTCTTTGTCCTCCTAAGGTTTAATGCAATTGAACAAATATCTATTTTAAAAGGAAGAAAGAAGATAAGAGAATAAATTAACTTAAACTCCTTTTCTGGGACTTAGTTATGTCTTTATGAGGTTGCATTGCACTTATTTCCTATGTATAATGGTTAGGGGCTCAGGATTGACACTCAGGTAACATCCCAGGAAGTCTCAGAGTTACTTTAAATAAAAGCACCTTTTATAACTAGTTGCTTGTTTCAGTAGATAGTTGTATGGTAGAACAAAATTCTGTACTTGTAGGAGAGTCAGGATTTGAACACCAACCTGGACATATAATAGTAGTGTGACACCAAACAAATCACATTAGCTCTCCTCAGTTTCCTTATCTGCATAATAGAGGTAATAACATCTATCTCTCTTGTTTATTTATTCTACTAACATTCATTGAAAGCTTACCTTATGAAAAGAACAAGCTTTGTTGTGAGATTGAAATAAATCAGGAATGTAAAAGTGCCTAACAAAATGCCTGGCATATGAAAAATGATGTACATATATTTGAATGGTGTTAGCAGGCTAAAATGATTGATCTAACTAACAATTATAAAACTAGAGTTCTTTTTCTATGATTGAAATGTACCCAGAGTGACAGTCCTGGGTATCTAGAACTTCAAAGTATAGAAACTAAAAATAGTCTTCAAAAAGATGAATTAGTCACTGGCCTTTTGCCAGATACTACATCTTCTTTTGCATTTCATCTTTCGTTTACCGTCTTTTTCTCAGGAGCAAAGGCCCCCAACGAAGTCAAATTGTGGGCCATTTGGCTTTTGGATAGTGATCAAAGTCCTTTTTCTGAATGTCAACCCATTTCTACTCTCCCTGCTTATTTTGTGGGCTTGTTAGAGAGATGGGCTGGCTATAAAAAGGCAAAACTAAAATATCCTCATTGCTTTAAAAGGAAAGAACAAACACAACTCTCCAGAAAACTACCCAGAAGTTTCTTAGTTTACAATTGGTGAAATCATTTCAAAGGCTGTCAGTATCATGTTGACTGTTCAGTTGATTTGCTCTAATGGCTGTTACTGAATGTTCAATTGACCCTACAGGGACAAGGAAAGGTTGATTCATAGAATTGAGGCCATGACACTTTTGATATTTGATTTCTCAGAGCTAAATCTATGTGGTCACTTTTCCTTAAGTTGAGATATAAAAATCTTAAGATCAGAGACCATATGCCAAATTATTTTATTTTTTATATAGTATGAACAAATCATGGTCTTATTCCAAGTATGGGCTTAACAGTAAGAGTGAAACAAGTTGTGTATATTTGTGGTAGTGAATTCTTTTGGGGTAATGCCCAAAAGGTCTTCTAACTTGTTGGCATATTTCTTACTTTGATTCAGTCGAATTTGGTTCAAAAACATTGGTCAATATTTGTGGAACAGAGGGGATTTATAGATCTTTTGAAGATATAACACATCCACATTTGCCATTATCTTGAATATTAGTTAGCTGATTCTAATTGATTAATGCTCCCTAAGCAATCTCCCACAATTACCAAGTAGTAATATTTCAGTTACATATATAGCTTTTTTTAAACTAAAAGTCTCAAAAGTGTGACAATTGCTATTTTAATCACAGCACTGCATTGAGTTATTGGTATATTATTTTCTCCAAATTAGCTTATTTAGTAATCACAGGCTAATCACTCTGTCCTATTTTCTCATTTGTAAACCAGGAACAATGTCACATGACTGCTTTCCAAGCATGTGGTGAGGATTAAATAGATAAATATCAGCAGAGCCCTCTGAGCTCCTTCGCTTTGAGGTGTTTATCCATCCTAGGTATCATTATCATATCATTATCATGACATTCCACTTGGATCATAAATAAAACTCATGGCTGTTAAAGGCTAAAAAAATATTTTGTTGACTTGCCAAATCCCACCCTCCACTCTCTCTAGAGTAGCAGGGTAAGACTGTATCCCTCGACAAAAGACATGTAATGGATTAAACTGATATTTCACTTGATCATAGCCAAAAGGTTTGTGTTAATGGACTTAATAGTATTTACTTGGTGGGTGTCCAGAACAGCTGTCCTTTCTGTTGCAGGTGCCAGAACCAAAGCCAAAGCAAGGCTGGATTTAGCAAATCCAATTACTTCTCAGGATTTGCTCCCTTCTAAGACAGGACTTATCATAATCACTCGTTGATAACAGACACCCTTTTATGTTGATACAAGATACCCAGAGCAGGGCATTCAGGGATTCATTTTCTTTATAAAATACACTATTTTAACTTTATGTAACGGGGCTTATCAGACATATTTTACATTTAGAGTGAAAGTTTGTCTTTGATAATGATAGCACCAAACAACCAATTCCAGATTTTCTTGATTTGATAACACCCCTATAGGAATTGCAGTCTAATTGTTTCTGAGCTCACAAAGATAATTCTTGATTATTTTTTTTGTCTGCAGTAGCAAAAGGAAATTCAGAGGACATCCTAATTAAAAATGAAAATGGATCATCACACAAATAGCTTATTATGAGATGTAAAACCCCATGAAAAATGAATATAATCTTTCTCAAGCAGGATAAGCTGTTTGTATGTTTTAATAATCCAGAACACCTGGATATTTCACATCCAAATAGAAGGCAGAGATGTTAGGTGAAAGTGACCTTGTAATAAGAAGAATTTGTGTATGGAAGAAGGATGCCTGAATGAGCAGACTAACTGGTGACTGAAATTAGAAAACCCCTCAGATCAGTTTGAGGTTAAAAAAAAAAAAGAGCATACATTGACAGAATGACTGAAATGACATTGACAGCCAGTAGATCTCAGACTGTTCACACAGTTATATATTTGCTTATATTTTACAGGGAGGAAATGTTATATTTAATTTGGGGAGGTGCAAATTCCATTTTAAACCTTGTTTTACCTAGTTTACATTCTCTGACGAAACCCATTTTCTTTCTTTCTCTAGGTGAAACAGTGGATTAGTTAGACAAATGCTTCATCCATAAAATCTATGTTAGTGCTTCTAGATAAAAATACCCTCTGTCGGTTTGTGGCACATAGGTGACAGCTTAATAATTGATTTGGTCAATTGCAAGGTGATATATTTTTCAGCACTTTAAGAGGACTTTCTGTATCTAAATCTTGATGTTCAAAAGCTCTCTGTTTAAAAAAATCACTTTTTGTAGGCAATTTGTCTGACTCTTGAATTTTCTTTTTTCTTTTGCTTCTCCTTGCCCTGGCCTCATACTTTGTAATTTCCCATAGTTATAAAGACTATATATCCCAATTCCTCCCTGCAGTTTCACAAATCACTGAAATGTTATAGGCTTCCAAATAACATTTACTATACTGCCTATGCCATCAGGAAGCTATACAAACTTTCTGAGTCAGTTATGTTTTGATTCTAATGTACAAGGGAACTAAGACCTCTGTGTCCATGTAAGGCATGAGTTTGAAAGTTTAAAGGAAGTTGCCCATTTGTAATCTTTGAATACTCGTTGGCAGTCAGTATGCTTTCACCAATATAAGAATTACTTTTATATAGCAATATCTTCAATTAGGCCTTTAACTATTCTGAGCCTTGAGGAAACTTTCTAGATGTAATTTGCTAAAAGAAAGCAGGAGAGAGTTGTCATAATTTGGGGGACAGGGTGTTCCATCTTCTTACTCATCTATACCCCCCATTTTGTTCTCTATTTGGAAAATAGGAGTCCAGATATAGTGAGGACACCCTGCTAGAAGATAAGAGCTTTGGAAATTTTGATCTTATTTTAATCACTCATTCAATAAATGCTTGTTGACCTGCTTTCTTGTGCTAGTTATTGTGCTATTTTTTTTGAGACTAATGAAGCAGACCACTTCCAAAAATAATCAAGATGTTCCAGCATTCCAGCTAGTAATAAAAAAACTTAGGAGCACATTAGCAATGGTAGGAAACAGACTTAATTCCTACCGGAATAATTTTGGGTACAAATAGTCTGCCCAAGAAATGCGTATTATTTTCTTTTTGCATCATCCCCTCTCAATTTCTACAAAAATATTTTTTAAACTACTTTAAAGATGAATTACTAAGAAATTAAGACTATCACCTTTCTTATATTTTTACTGAAGTAAATTTTATGTTCTTATGGATTAGGCATTTAGCACTCACCTCCAGACTAAAGAAATTCAAAGTTGAGTAGATGCAGTGATTAGCATAACATGTTCTAGTTTGCTAGCTGCCAGAACACAATATACCAGAAACAGAATGGCTTTTAAAAAGGAAATTTAATAAGTTGCTAGTTTACACTTCTAAGGCCAAGAAAATGTCCCAATTAAAGCAAGTCTATAGAAATGTCCAATCAAAGGCATCCAGAGAAAGATACCTCCGTTCAAGAAGGCCAATGAAGTTCAGGGTTTCTCTCTCAAGTGGAAGGGCACATCGTGAACACAGCGTCATCTGCCAGCTTTTTCTCCTGGCTTCCTGTTTCATGAAGCTCCCCGGGAGGTGCTTTCCTTCATCTCCAAAAGTCACTGAATGATGGACTTTCTGCTTCGTGGTGCTGCAGCATTCTCTGCTCTCTCTGAATCTCCCGCATTCTCCAAATTGTTTCCTTTGTTATAGGATTCCAGTAAACTAATCAAGACCCACCGAAATGGGTGGAGACATGTCTCCACCTAATCCAGTTTAACAACTGCTCTTGATTGGGTTACATCTCCAGGGAGTTGATCGAATTACACATTCAAACATAATAGGAATTATTCTGCCTTCACAAAATGAGATTTTGATTAAAATATGGCTTTTCCAGGGGACATGCATCCTTTCAAACCAGCACACATGTGACTTGCAACAATTAAAAAAAAAAATTTATCCCCCTTCCATGGAATCTGCATTTTAAGAAACACTATCTTCAGACTACCTTCCTTTTAATAAGAAATAATTAATTTGTTATGCTCATATTTTAAATCATCAGTAGAATATCAAACTGACAAAGCATCTGATCAATGTTACTTATTGAATTCAGTAACGGTTTAATTTATTGAGTGCCTATAACATGTTAGGCAGGCACTGAGGACGTGAAGTAGGGTGGCCCATAGGCCAGGCCTTAAATGAGTTTATAGCCTAGTGGGAAAGATACGCATCAATGTATGCTGATTTCATATAATATAATCCCCAATCAAGGAAAACCCATTTAATTTCTAGACTGTCTTACAACCTTCCATTTGATAAATCTATGATATTCATTAAACTTTTAAAAATTAGGTCAAGGAACTTCATACCTACTTTCTAGTGGGTTATTTTTAGCACAAGCTGTGATGGTAGAAGGCATTGACAGATAGTAGGATTTGAGCTTAGAAAACTCTACCAAAAAGTGTTTTTCCTATTTAAGTGATTCTTATATATAGCTGAATTAGCTTTAAATGAAGCAGGTTTGCATTATGGGGAAAATACTGGCAAAGACTATTTTTTTTTCTATAGTAACTTATGAAGTGGTAATATATAATGGAAAAATCAGATTTGCTTCTAGCCTGAGTTTACTCAAATTACAAGAAGAAAAAAATATGCCGTTGCAAGAGGAATTCTAGAAGCAATCTCTTTTATGAGTGCTAATTGATATATATATATGTATATATAATTTGAGCTGAGAATGGTCTCTGGAGAGATCCTGTAGTGAGCAAAGCAGGATAGATAAACAATGAAAATCTAGGATTTATTTTTCTTATGCAGAATTAACTCTATGCATTTTAGGTTCTGATTTCTTCTACTGACTGATACCAGAATTTTTAGGTGGAAGAAGCATATGGTGTAACACTCCTAGATTTCCATTAATGTACATGATTTGTCTTTCTTTCACACATAAGCACACATAAACCCATATATTTAAGCACATACACATTTGTATACAAAGCCTTAAATGATTTGCCCAATGCTGTTTATGGAGGATGTAGGCTTTGGTTACTAATTTCTTGCAATAATTAATTTATTTCTTGAAGAGTGAGATTTGATTACTGTATTAATCAGAGTTCTCTAGAGACACAGAATCAACAGTAGGTATCTGTAAATACGAAATTTATAAAGTGTCTCACACAACCGTGGGAATGGAAGAGTCCAAAACCCATAGGGCAGGCTGTGAAGCTGGCAACTCTGAAGGGACTGGATGAACTCCACAAAAGAGTCTCACTGACTGAAGAAGCAGTGAAAAATTCTCTCTTCTTCTTCATAAGCCTTCGACTGATTGGATTATCTCATCAGTGGAAGACTTGCCTTAGTTGATTGCCGATATAATCAGCCACAGATGCAATTAAACTGACTAATAATTTAATACCCCACAGCCCTCTGGTTTATCATCCAGCCATGAAACATGCTTGCAACAATGGTCAGGCCAGTGCTTGACTGTCCAGACAACTGGGCATAATCACTTGGCCAAGCTGACACCTGAACCTAACCATCACAATTACCTGTATATTATTATATATGCTCTGTAATATTTTTGACTGTCACATTGTGCAGTTCTTAAAAACAGACTCTCACAAATTCATTCAGTAAGATCCTTAACTTGCATAGATAGAACAAGTTTAGCTGCCAATTCTTCCAAGAAATGTATAGGGTTTTAGGAAACCCTGAAGGAGAGGCTGGGCAGAATACTGTTTTCAAAGGAGAAATGCTAACAATGAAGTAGAAGAAGCTTGGAGGTTTAAAGAAGTATATGAAATTGAACAGAGGGACAGGTAAGTACTAATTAGACATCATGAGATAAAATGTAGTTTTAGTAACTTAAGTAAAATTTGGATCCCAAACAATGAAAGGGGAACATAGGCTAATTCATGTCCTTTATGTATGATTCAATAACCATATCTAGAGTTTCAATGAAAAATTGCTCCTATTTCCAAACCTTTTACCATTATAGAGTCCTCCTCAGTACACCCAATACAAAACAAAAACGGCCCACAAAGCAATGGAAAGGGACAGTTTAGTTGATGGCTGTGGTAGTTAGGTTCAGGTGTCAACTTGGCCAGGTGAATGTGCCTAGTTCTATTGCTGTAGACATGAGCCAATGGCATGTGAACCTCATCTGTTGCTGATTATATCCGCAGTTGGCTAGGAGGTGTACCTGCTGCAATAAATGATGTTTGATGTAATTGGTTGGATGCTTAAATGAGAGCGCTCAACGTAGCACAACCCAAGAAGCTCAGCATACTTCATCTCAGTACTTGTAGCTCAGCCCAGGCCTTTGGAGATGCAGAAAGGAATCACCCTGGGGAAAGTTTTTGGAACCCAGAAGCCTGGAGAGAAGGCCAGCAGAGATTACCCTGTGTCTTCCCATGTAAGAAAGAACCTCAGTTGAATGTTAGCTGCCTTTGCTCTGAAGAACTATACATTTTTAACTAAATAAATCTCCTTTTATTAAAAGCCAATCCATCTCTTGTGTGTTGCATTCCAGCAGCTAGAAAGCTAGAACAATGGCATTGGAAAACTCTAACTTTTAAATAGAGTGAAAAAAAGAGCTAATTTCTATTTTACCAGTTCAGCAGTAGGCTCCTGATGCATTAGAGGCATTATTGTGAAATGTTAAGTACTGCTGAAAGAAGAAAACCTAGGGAATATGCTATAACTTAGGGGAGGAAACTTTTTAGTAAGACTCCAAAAACATAAATTCTAAGACAATAAATGTGTAAATATGCGTTTGGGAGATAATATTTGCATTTTCTAAAACCAATAATAGATTAATTTTTATAATATAAAGTGAATTATTTAAAAATAACAAGAAAAAGGTAGGAAATAAAATGGGTAAATAGGCAAAGGATGTGAGTTAGCAATTCAGAGAATTGGTGGTCTGATTGACTAATTAGTATATCGAATTGTAATGCAAGTAATGGAAATTGGCAGAACACTGAGATACTATTTTACATGCATCAGATTGGTTAAAGTTAGAATGGAGCATGTTACCAAGAATGAAAGAGAAAATATAATACCAACAAATAAAATAATTCTACCCTTCTTCTTGGAATTTCTTGAACAAAGGTAAGCATTAAAGACGTGCTCCTTTTTCAAAAAATAGAAATTCATCTTGAAATAGAGAAAGAGCATAGGATCTAGATTAGAAAACAAGATTAAGTCCTGATTCTGGTATGATAGAACAAATCATCTATGCTCTCTGATCCTCAGATTCCTCAGCTACAAGTGGGAAATTGAAAACCAAGCCTCCCTTTTACTTTCCCATGGTTCTCCATTCACCTTGCTGCAAGGAGTGAGCCAATTTCTTTGTTTAGTTGTATGCAGTTAGAGCTGGCCTCAGGATTAGTACTGGCTCCTATTTGTTCTGAGCATCACGGGGCAAGCGATTTAATCTCTTTGTGCCTCAATTTTCTTATCTGTAAGATGAGGATAGTCATACCTCAAAGCAGTGTTATAAGGACTATATAAGCTAATGAATGTGCTTAGAATAATCGAACAATGTCAGTTATTATTATTATTGTTACCATTACTGTATACTTAGGATAAGCCTCAGGGATTGACTTTGGCCCCTCACTTCACCTATACATTTTGCTATATGTAATTATGATTATTTCTAAGAAACACCAACAAAAACCCAAAATGACGAAATTGATAAGAGAAGAGGTACCAGATATCTCCTAAGATATATAGAATGCCTAGGACAAATATATTTTATTACCAAAATGACTGACATCTACACAATTTCAAGTTCAGATTTTGGACTACATAGCCATTTCCAACACTGGAAAGCATTTTGTATAGTGATTTCTCTTTCTTTCTACTTTCTTTAAGTCTTTCTTGTCTCTAGTTTAGAGATTACTTAGATTCTTTACCATGTTACAGACCTTCTCAGCTATTTTGCCTTTCATATTAATATTCCTTTGACATTTTAAATATTCTTTTACTTAAAAAGTAGCATTTTTGTTAGTTTGCCCTGAGTTTAACAGAAATATGTATCTCAGATGTGAGGGCTTACTTATGAATCCTCAATCTGGTCTATATATCTGTATTTGTGCCAGGACCAAGCTGTTTTGACTACTGTAGCTTTGTAACAAGCTTGTGGGCAATTTTACCAATACAAATTCTTACCTATTAGTTCTTCTTCCCTTGTCCTTATATAGAGATTTGAACTACAATTTGGTCCTACATAAATCCACAAGAGAATGTGAATGAAGTAACTGAGGGAGAAATTATTTACTAGGATGAATTAATAGATGCACACACACACATACTTAACATATGCGCATTCATACTTAGAAATACATTATTATTTATTATATTTTATAAAATGGGATCTTATTATGAAACATTTTCTGAAGAATTTAAATAAAATATAATTTTTAACCCATAAAATTTCCTGTCACATGCCAATTCTTAGAATATATGATAGTGGAATGAGAAAGCCTTCTTGACAAAAAAGGAAGAGAGAAATGAGACAAAATACAGTCTCAGTGGCTGAGAGATTTCAAATAGAGTCAAGAAGTTATCCTGGGGCAGGCCACGGTGGCTCAGCAGGCAAGAATGCTTGCCTGCCATGCCAGAGGACCCAGATTCGATTCCTGGTGCCTGCCCATGTTAAAAAAAAAAAAAAAAAAAGAAGTTATCCTGGAGGTTATTTTTATGCATCAGGTAGATATTCCTTTTTAGCTTATGGTGTGTTGAAGTGGCTAGACTGAAGTATCTGAAACTGTTGAACTGTGTCCCAGTAGCCTCGATTCTTGAAGGAGACTATATAACTATATAGATTTTACAACGTGGCTGTGTGACTGTGAAAACCTTGTGCCTGATGCTCCTTTAATCCAGAGTAGGACATGTGAGCAAAAAAATGTAAAAAAAATTAGTAACTAAATAATAGGGGGAGAAAAAGGGTAAACATTGGGGGGATTGGAATACTGTGGGTCAGTGAGAGGGAGGGATAAGGGTTATCGGATGCATGAACTCTCTTTTTCTTTTTATTACTTTTTCTGGAGTGAGGCAAATGTTCTAAAAATGATCATGGTGAAGAATACACAACTTTGTGATGATGTTGTGAACCACTAATTATATAATATGGTTGGACTGTATTGTGTGGATATTTCTCAATAAAAATATTTTTTAAATACCCCCCAAAAGAATATATGATAGATTTTTTTAAAATATGAGAATTGGCTATGATTAATTCATGTGAAATAAAGGACTATTACTCAGAGCCATGTATCTATGGCCAACTGATTTTTGAGAAGGCTGCCAAATCCACTCAATTGGGAAAGAATAGTGTCTTCAATAAATAGTGCTGGAAAAACTGAATAATCCATATGCAAAAGAATGAGGGTGACGCTACTTCACAGCACATGCCAAAATCTACTCAAAATGGATCAAAGACCTAAATACAAAAACCAGAACTATAACAACCCAATTAAAATATGGGCAAAGACTTGAATAGACATTTGTCCAAAGAAGATATACAAATGGTCAATAATCACATGAAAAGATACTAACCATTAGGGAGATGCAAATCAAAATCACAATGAGGTACCATTTCACACACAGCAGAATGACTATTAAAGAATAGTAGGTAATGTTGGAGAGGATATGGAAAAATAAGAATTCATATTCACTGCTTTTTAATTGTATTTGGTACAGCAACTGTGGAAAATAGTTTGCTGCTTCTTCACAAAGTTAAGTATAGAATTGCCATATAATTTGGCAATTCTACCTTCCAGGTATATTTCCATATGGATTGAAAGCAAGGACACACGTCTTTACACTGATATTCATAGGGGCGTTATTCACAACTGCCAATAGTAGAAGTAACCCAAGTGCCCATCAATAGCTGAATGGATAAGCAAAATGTGGTCTATACATGTGATGGAATATTATTTAGCCATAAAAGAAAAAATGTCTCATAAATACAACAACATAGATGAACCTTGAACACATTATGTTGATTGAAAAGCCAGACACAAAAGGGAAAATATTGTATGATCTTGTTGACGTAAAATAATTAGAATAAGAAAATTCATGGAGTCAGAAACTAGGATACAACTTACCAGGATTTGGAGTAGGGGTAAGAAATAGGGTTTTAATGCCTAAGTGGTACAGAGTTTCTGTTTGGGGTGATGGGAAAAAGTTTGGGTAATGGGCGGTGGTGTTGGTAATGCAACATTGTGAATGTAATGAACAGCATTGAATTATATAGTTGAATGTGGTTAAAAGGGAAAATTTTAGGTTGTATATAGATGATTAGAATTAAACAACAAAAAATACCGTAAGACTGTATAGTGCAAGCAGTGAACTTTAACATTGTCTATGGACTATAGTTAATAGTATAATTATAACAATGTTTCATCAATTGTAACAAAATTACCACACTATGATAAATATTAATAATCAGGAAAACTGTGCATGAGTGGTGTATTTTCTGCATTATTTTTCTATAGACCTACAACTATTCCAATGAAAATATATTTTAAAAAGTAAAACTGATAAATCCTGACTTAGAATAATTAAACCTTTTAAGGACATCAAGGTGAGTTATGTATTATGGATAAGTAATTTAAAATAAACTTTTAATTCTTATTCTAATGAACCTCTTTCAGGGAGTTAATGAGAAAAGAAACATTTAATATATGATGCAGACTCTCTGTGCAAACTCTTGAGGCCATGTGCATAGAGCTATTTAAGAGATGTGCAGCAGCATTGATGATTATGGCTGATGTCATAATGCTGTTACTGTCAAGTTCCATTCTGGACAATCCCAGAAGAGTAAAACTTCCTTTTTCATATCAGTCATTATTGGAGTATTGAATGGGTGGCTGATGTTGTTGTTGGTTTGTGGTTATATTCATTTCTCTTTTATTGGAGAACGGTAAGCCTCACATTTCTTCCTGTGGCCCTATGCAGTCCTGGCAATGAGAATAAAATTTTCTATTTTCTGTTCAAAAAATGAAAATGCTGCCCTAGAGTCTGCTTATGCTTAAAGTTGAACTGGCTGCTCATTCTCAAAGGGTGTTCATGTATTCAACAATAAATCCTGTTTCCAAATTACTGAAGGAAAGCTAAAAATAATAACACATTTCTAGATTATTCATCCCAATTGTGGGTCGCTTACTTAAGCAATTAGATGATAAATTAAACAATTGTCATGTGTGCTGATTGATAATGTAATACTACTGTCCAAACAAGGTCATCACAGCGACCTCAAAGCTTGGATCAAGATTTTAGAGCAGTGTTGCTGCCTGACTTAGAAAGAAACCAGTCTGTGGGTCTTTTATAAGAATTTGCAGGAGATGATAGTTTGGGTATAAGCAAGTGGGATCAAACCGTTTTCATTAGAGGTGGAACAAAATAGGTCACTCAGTATAAGTAACATGTTGTTCCTATAATTCATAGCTTTTCTTTACTTGTTGGTCTAAATGTATCTTTGGTCCCCATTCAAAATCATATTTCCATGTTTCCACATCATTCATATTTTTGTTATTGTATGAGTAGAATATTGCTAGGAATTTATTCCTCTGATCCTATTTTACAATTTGTCCAAATTATCCACTATCCCAGTTTCTCATTTTCAATTCATTTACTAACTGTGTGATATTGGGCAAGTTATTTAATATCTCTGAGCATGATGAGGACATTGCATGTATGGAGTTAATTTGGACATTATATAATACACTTTAGCAGACATCTTTTCTGCCCTTCCTTTTATCCCATAGCTGCAGCACTTCTAGAACAATATCTTATGCATAAGAAGCATATGGCAATTATGGTGATATCAACTAAATTAAGACATGGTTCTTACCTTCAATAAAATCTTCATTGTGATAAATGTCATTGAAATGCCAGCTGGGAGCCCTACAGCTCTGTATTACCAAGATAAGAATGACTTGAATTCTCCAATTGCATGTTTTTGAAAATCCAGGGGCTCCATCGATATTTTTTCTTTATTCCATTTGTTACAGAAGGTGATGGGGGACTTAAGTAAGCTGGCATTCTATGCCTTTTAGTTTTGGCTTCGTTTTATTTTGCTTCTGCATTGTGTGCGTCCTCCAATGTGAAATCCATCTTTGGAATCCAAAACATCACTCAGCAAGGATTCATGAATGTTATGAACTTTAGTTTTATTTATTCTTTGAATTTTTTTAATCCTGTCACCAGTACCATTTCTTACTTACGTCTACCTTCCTTGTACACCTATCTTCTATATTTTTATTTTTATATAAACACATCATACACTGTGTTTATAATGTATGTTTTATATATGTATTGTGTTTACTTAAAGCATTTATACATTGTTTTTATATATCTTTCATTCTACTCCTGACATTCATTGTTTTATGAATTTTTCTAAGATCCATCCACATTGACAAATGTAATTTAGCATTCAATCAATCATATAAATAAAGAACTTTTCATTCTTTTGCCTAGATGGATATTTAGAGGCTTACAATTCATTGTTATTACAAATAACATTACAATGAACATATATGTACCCATCTTCTTCTGTTCACGTATGTATGTTTCTCTGAGATTAAAGCCAAAAGCAGAATCTGCTATACATAAACATATACTTAATTTCACTAGATTCTACCAAAAGGTACTCCAAAATGGTTCCACTAATTTATAACCTTACCTCCTTGTCAATATTTTGTATTACCTGGATTATTATAATTGTAGATCACATAGGTATAAAGCGGGTGTGTTCTAAACAGTTGTATATACATAGACCTGTTTATATACATAGATTTCGTTGTATACATAGATTTGTTTCTAGACCATCCAATCTGGCTTCCTTTTCTACTACTACAACCATACCTTAATTATTATGGCTTTGTAAAGTATATTAATATCTGGTTGAATATTTGTTTTTCTCTTTCACATTGATTGCAGCTAGTTTTAAAATTTCATTCTTCTGTATTAATTTTAAAATTTGCCAAATTAGGACTGCCACATTGCGCAAGTCCAAGGGGCACCATTAACTTAAAATACAAACTGCAGCATTAAGGCCCCTTGATAAATTCCTCACAACTCATAATATTTTGACTGAATCTGTTATAGAAAGTATAGACTAATTTGGAGGAAATTGAGATATATATAATTCAATTATAAACATCATGTAAATATATATGCTGTCTAAGGGCAAGGACTTTTGTTTTGTTTTCTTTTTTAGTTCTATAATACCATAATCTAGATGAATGTCTGACACTTGGCAAAACCCAATAAATAATTGTTGAATAAGTGATTGAATGAAAAAAAATTTTCTTACCCGTCAATTCATTCATATCTTTTCACTTATTTTATCTTTGAAAATCTATTTTATTTAATAACGTTTACATTTCTTAGGTAAAGTTTTGTGAAGCTTTTCTTAAGTAAAGTTCTGATTCTATAGAACTTTAATTGTTCTATAGAACAATAGATTTTATTGTTATTGTGACTGATACATTATTCTCTGATTAGCAGTTACTGGTGCTGATTTTTTGCATAGTATTTTTATATCATGTTGCTACCTCATCTTATCAATTTTTATCTTTTAATTTTAATAGTTATGCTTTTTATTCTCCTGTTTTTGTTCTATGTACATGATCTTATCTTTTCAATAACATTTTTGACTTTATTAGAGAAGGTCTGGTTTTACAGAACAATTACACACAAGATGCAGGATTCCAGTATACCACCTTATTATTAAACCTTGCACTGGTGTGGAATATTTGTTACAATTGATGAAAGGACATTTTTATAATTGTACTATTAACTATAGTCCATTGTTTAACTTAGAGTTCAGTTATTTATGTAGTGTTATTCCGTGGATTTTTGAAAATAATTTTATTCTGTTATCATATATATAATCTAACATTTTCCATTTTAATCACATTCAGATATATATTTCAGTTCTGTTGATTAGTTCAAAATCTTGTGTTACCCTCACCCCCATTCATTACCAAAGAATTTCCATCATTCCAAATAGGAGCTCTGTACATTTTAAGTCTTAACTTCCCATTCCCGACTTTCACCCCAGCCCCTGGTAATTATATTCTAGATTCTGATTCTGTGAGTTTGCTTATTCTAATTATATCAGATCAGTGAGATCCTATAATATCTATCCTTTTGTATTTAGTTTAATTTGCTCAACATCACATCTTTGAGATTCATCCATGTTGCATGGATCAGAACTTCATTCCCTTTTAGAACTGAATAATATTCCATTGTATGTATATAACACATTTTATTTATCCATTCATTGGTTGACAGACACATGGTTTGCTTCCATCTCTTGGCAATTATGAATAATGCCTCTGAGAACAGTGGTGTACAAATATCTCGTTCGAGTGCCGTTTCAATTCTTTTGGTTATATAAAGTAGTGGGATTGCTGGGGCACCCAAAGCATAAGCAACAAAGGAAAAAATAGAACCTCATGAAAATTACAGACTTTCATACCTCAAAGGACTTTACTATGAAAGTGAAATGACAACTTAAACAATTGGAGAAAATATTTGCAAACCACATATTTGATAATGGTTTAAGAACCAGAGTATATAAAGTAATCCTTCAAATTAGCAAAAGAAGATGTACAAATGGCCAAAAAGCCTATGAGAAGCTCAACATCATTGCCACCAGGGAAATGCAAATCAAAAACACAATGAGATACCGTTTACATCCAATAGGCTGCTGTTAACAAAATAGAAAATAACAAGCGTTGAGGAGGAACACTCATTGCTGGTGGCAATGTAAAATGGTGCAGCATGTAGTGGTTCCTCAGAAAGCTGAATATAGATCTATCAATGACATTGTTTACTTTATCTTATTGCATTGGCCAGGACCTCCATGAAATATACATAATGATTGCAGTATGTTTTTGGTAGTTACCTTAAATACAGTTAGATAAAATTCCTTCTATTTTTATATTTCTAAAAGTTTGTTAAAAAATAAATGTTATATGTTATTGAGTGCTTTTATTTTTACATAGTTTGAAATGATGTTTTCCATCTTTAATTAATTAGTGTGCTTAATTTAATTAATGGCTTAATTTTGAAACATTTTAATTTTTAAAATTAATACTATTTTGTTATGATGTGCTTCTAGAAAATAATGCTAGTCATTCTTAATTGTCTTTATCTATCTTTGTTATCTATTTTATACTGTTCTTATAAAAGTTTGAGACAGCTTTATCTCTGCTTCTTTTCTCTGTGAAAATTTATAGAAACTACATTTGATCATGTGGTCTCTGGATGGTTAGTAAAATCTGCTTCAAAAAACTACCGGGGGTGGTACCTTCTTTTAGAGAAAAGTTTTCATTTGTCAATTCTATTATTTTAATGGTTATTGAACTATCCCAGTTTTCAATTTCTTATTGGCTAATTTTGGCAATCAAAAGTTTCATTTATAATTTTTAGAAAACATCTGCTATTAAGCAGTGATTTTCCCACTTTATTCCAAAATTTGTTTATTTGCTCATTTTTCTTAAAAAGCCATACTAGAGAATTATCTTTATCAATGGTCCTTAAGAATAATTTTTACATTAATATGTCTGTTTCTCTTTTCCTATTTCATTTATTTCTTCTTTTGTCTTACCATATTCTTTCTTATTTTTAAAAAGTAATATACTGCTTGTTTTCTACTTTTTGAGTTGAAAGTTAAACAAATTTACTTTAAATTATTTTTATTTCCTATTAATGTATTTACAGCTACAAATTTGATTTAAGAATTTCATAATTTCTCTTACAATGTACTCTTTGGTTTTTGCATGTATCACTTGGTTTTATGATGATCCATTCGTTTTTGGACATAGGATTATTAGTTTCCAATTATATGGGTTTCTTTTTTGCTGTACTTTTCATTTTTAATTTCTTAATATTATGGTGAAAAAGTATAGTCTGCATGTTGGTAATTCTTTGGAATTTATTCAGACTGTCTTTTTGACCAAATTCAGGGTGGATTTTTGAGAATTTTCTGCAAGTGTAAGATGAATATGCATTTCTGTTAACTATATATATATATTTTTTTCAATATATCCATTAAGTCAAATTTGTTAAACATGTTTAAGTCTTTTATATCCTTATTTTCCTTGCTTCATCTATTAGCTTTTAGCTGAGTGTGTTAGAATCCCCAGTAAAACTAATGATTAATTGATTTTTTTCCTGGTTATTCTTTCCATTTTTGTTTATATATTTTGAGCTTCTATTTTTGGAAGCATAATCTCATGATATTATATCTTATATGTTGACTCTTTTTATAGTGTGAACTTTTTATTTTTTATCCCTTACAAGATTTTTCACCTTAATATATATTTTGTCAAATATTAAAATCCTAGCTTTCTTTGGTATATATTGCTTAACATATATTTTAAATCACGTTTTCCATCTTTTTGAGTCTATAACTTTGTTCTTTGTGTCTCTAAAATGTCATATTATTGGATTTTGGGGGAGTAAAATTAATTCTAAGAGTTTAAGTCTCAAATGGTGAGTGAAAATTGACACTTTATTTTGTATTTATACTTATTAAGCTATCTTTATGTCTTTCCTTTCCCACCTTTTATTCAAGATAGCATTTTCTTTGGTCAAATTTTATTTATTTTCTCACTTCTTGACTTAAGAGAATACATTCTATTTTTATTCATCTATTGATTACCACTACTTAATTAAGACACAGTTATGCTTATTTTTTTCTATCAATAGCCAAAGTTTATTAGTAATATATGTGTATATATATTCTCTGAATTTTTTTACCTATCCATGTACATATATGAGTAATATATATATATATATATATATATATATATATATATATATATATATATATAGTAAACATTAGCTTACTTTCATTACTTACTTACTCTTCCCATTTTGCCCCATTTCCAATTTGGTTCTAGTTTCTGGGGTTGGTACATAAGAAGGATCTGCAGCAAATGCTATAATTTACGTTCTAGAGAGGACAGTTTAATTGAGTTAGGTGGCATTGTTTTGGGGAGAGGAATTAAAGGAATGTGTTACAATTTATTTACGCCTTCTTCATTTTCCTTTCCATTTCTCACTCTCTCAGTTCCAGATTTCCCGAGAAGCTACAAGATTTGTCTTCTATTGTGCAATGATGTATAACCCTTACTGTTGAACCTTTAGTTTAGCTAATAATACTCAGTCTCTTGGGGGAGACCCTTCTACTATAAGCATACATCAATGCATTTTTCCTAAAAAAAACAAACAGTTTTTTTAAGGGGAGTGATGGTGCCACCGGTAAAATAGTGAAATATTCTCATTTTTATTACATGTGGTAAATTTCATGGGTAATAGAAGGAATACAATTGGAGGAGAAAGTTCACTGAAGTATTTGTATCATGGCTCAAGAAAAGTTTGAAAGGAGCAGAGTATTTACAAACAAAAATAATGTTTTTAGGGTATTTTTTAAAAACCCTGAGTTAATTCTCTATGTAATTTGGTTTAATTCTACAGAAGAAGAGATGATGCATATTTGGGTATACTATTACTACCTTGACAGAGGAACGTCTCTTTAGGAGGTGGCTTCCTTATCTCTGGCAAATTGCTATAGGTACTTTTGGGGAATAGGAGAGATTGGTTAATGCGGAGGGAAGCAGCAATGGGTCTCTTATTGATGTTAGTGGGCATTGAAGTAACTTAAACTCTTCTGTTACCTGCATAACAGGACTTGAAGGCTCCTGCTGAACTTAACTCTCAAAACTTCCAGGCCTTCAAATGATAATAGGAAATGGTGGGAAAATTACTTGATAGTAAATTGCTTTGAGATCCTTAAATGAAAGCTCTTCAGTGTGAGAATTCAGTTTAACATTAAAGAGAAAGGAAAAAAGAAGCTTTTGTTACAGCTTTGCCCATATTTTTCTGTATTATAACTTTTTTTTTTCAAAAACATCAGGGTCCTTTTGTGGATTGCTTCTACCTTTGTGGAATTCTGGCTCTTAGCTATCACCCAGGCAAGCTTTTGGAAACTAAATGATAACAAAAGCAACATACAGTCACTTCATTGTTGTGTGGGTTTTTTGTTTTGTCTTGTTTTGTTTTGTTTTTTTATTTCCCTGTAGCCTTTTATCTTTACACATTCCTTTTTGTCTGACATTTCTGTATTCATCACCCCATGTCTAGTTGCAATAACACTATTATGAGATGGATGAATGAGGAGATGATGGGAATACAGACAATTCAAGGTTTTCATTTCCTTTGTGGTTGAGGTTTTAATAGTTTTCTAAGTCTGAATTTATGTTCTCATCAAAACCCTTTATAAAAGAAAGCAGATAACAATCTTTCTATCATATTCCCAGCATGTTTCCATGATTCCTATTTTTACAATATTAGTAAATCTATTACAAAGATGAGATCAATAGGCTCACTTACATTAAATGCACTAACTAATTTAGTATATAATCCAAATCCTCAGAATCCTCTTCCCTAGAAGCTAACTTATTTGGACATCTAGGTTTCCTTTTTCAAACTAAATGAACTTGTGGAACAAATATTCAAAAGGAGTTTCTGATGGGTAATTTAATCATTTTTGAATTGTGTCCATCCTGCTAGAGAATTGGAAATGGGTTTGAAGCAGGATTTTTAAATGGGTAAAATGTCTTCCTAGAGTGTCAATGCTGTTCTCATGAGAAAGACCTTTGATAGGTGATACATTTGCTTTTTAAAACAATCTTGACACCTATTCTGATTTTACTCAGAATTTATCTAAAAATTGTTATAACATAAAGAGACTTTAACATAATTGAAAATTAATTTCTATGAATAGGGTGTGAATCAAATTTTTACTTTCTTTCTCAGGAAGCCTGCGTTGCTTCTTTGGGGAGGTACTTACAAAATGTTTGGGAGAGACATAATATTCATGGCAGAGACACAGTTATGAAGCACATAGTTATCAGTTATGTCACAATGGCACCCAAATGTCTAGATCAACAGTGAAGTGTCAATCTCTCATCTGGTTATTAGTTAACTTTGTGTCATAGTTATAGAAACATATAACTCAAACCAATGCACATTTCAAGTTTTTTCTATTTTATCCAAGTGGAATAAATATCTGGATGACCAAAATTTCCCCTGGAATCGAAGGGATACAGTTTTATTTTATCTACCTTCTGCCTTCTTCAACCCTAGCAGTCCCTGATGTTTTTGGTGTCTAGGCTTAACAATGCCAATTCCTGAGTCAGCATGTTAGATGGCCTTGGCCAGGTAGATGCTGTCATCAGTCATCCTTCCCTGCACTTGATGTCCTAAATCTGGTGAATTGCTAAAACAGTCCAATGGAGGAAAATATTCTGTTCAACAAATGGTGCTGGGACAACCAGCTATCCACATGCAAAAGAATGAATTTGGACCTGTACCTCATACCATGTATAAAAATAAACTTTAAGTGAATCAAAGACCTAAGTATGAGAGCTAAAGCTATAAAAATCTAAGGAGAAAACAAGGGTAAATCTTTTTGACTTTGAATTTGGCAATGCTTTTTTAGTTATGACACTAAAAGCACAGCAACAAAAGAAAAATTGATAAATTGGACTTTAAAGAAATTAAAAACTTTCCTATTTCAAAGGACAATGTCAAGAAAGTGAAATGATAACCCACAGAATAGGAGAAAATATATGGAAATCATATGTTTGATAAGGACTTTTATACAGATTATTTAAAGAACACTTGCTCTCATTAATAAAAAGATGAAAATCCTAATTAAAAAATGAGCAAAGGAACTAAATAAACAGTCCCCCAGAGAACTTCTGGGGAAGATAAGCATATGGAAAGATGCTTAATATCATTAATCACCAGCAAAATGTAAATCTAAATGAAAAGATAGCATTTCGTTCCCAAAATGATGGCTATGATAAAAAAGAGAGACAAGAGCAAGTGCTAGAAAGGATGTGGAGAAACAGGAAACCTTAAACACTGCCAATAGGAATGAACGGGGCAACTGTTTTGGGAAAATCAAGTTACCATTTGACCTAGCAATTCCACTCCTATGAAATGAAATTCATACTCCTAAGAGAAATGAAAATATATTCACACAAAAACTTGGAACTGAATGTTCACAGCAGCATTATTTATGGTAGCCAAATAGCCTTAATACCCTAAAAGTTCATCCAACTAATAAATGGATGAACAAAGTATGTTGTAACTAAATAATAGAATGCTATTCAGTCATAAAAAGAAATGAAGGACGGTGCAACGGTGGCTCGGGTGGTGTTATGGTGGCTCAGTGGCAAGAATGCTCGCCTGCCAAGCCAGAGTCCTGGTTCGATTCCTGGAGCCTGCCTATGCCAAAAATAAAAGAAAAAAAAAAGAAGAAGAAATGAAGTCCTACACATTCTACAATATGGTTGAACATTGAAGACATTATGCTAAGTGAAAGAGGCCAGTCACAAAAGGCCACTTACCATATGATTCTATTTATATAAAATGTCCTGGATAGGGAAATCCACAGAAACAAAAGGTCAATTAGTGATAGACAATTGCTGGGAAGGATTGCGCATTGGGGGACAATAGCTAAAGAATATGGGGTTTGTGGTAGTTAGATTCAGTTGTCAACTTGGCCAGGTGAAGGTATCTAGTTCTATTGTTGTGGACATGAGCCAATGATACGTGAACTTCATCTGTTGCTCGTTACATCTGCAGTCAGCTAGGAGGTGTGCCTGCTGTAATGAATGATATTTGATTTAATTGGCTGGTGCTTAAATGAGAGAGTTCAACATAGCACAGCCCAAGGAGCTCAGCATACCCCATCTTAGCACTCACAGGTCAGCCCAGGCCTTTGGAGATGCAGAAATAAATCATCCTGGGGAAAGTTGTTGGAACTCAGAGGCCTGTAGAGAAGGCCAGCAGAGACCATCCTGTGCCTTCCCATGTAAGAAAGAACCTCAGTTGAAAGTTAGCTGCCTTTCCTCTGAAGAACTAACAAAATAAATCCCCTTTTATTAAAAGCCAATCCATCTCTGGTGTGTTGCATTCCGGAAGCTAACAAACTAGAACACTGTCGATAACAAATAGTCCTAGACCATCTTGCTTTGATTCTGTCTTGCTTCTCACCTAGGACTGTCATATAAAATTTCAAGGGGTTCAATTCTCATTTCTTTTTTCTTTTTTTTTCAATTCTCATTTTGCTCTACATAAATGGTAATGCTGTACACTGTGCATGGCAAAAGTCTGGGCTGTCCCACGTGACATTCTTTTAACTATTTATTGTTATCAAATCAGTGTCTCCAACTTTTGAATAGCATATTTAATCCATTAACATTTACTGTATTCATATATCTAAAAACTTATTACCCATTAAGTATTTTAAAAAAATTTATTACAAAATTTTCAAACATACTCAAAGGTAGAAAGAATAGTTTAATTAACCTCTGAATACTCATCATGTAAATACAATAATTACCAATAATTTGTTATATTTGTTTCATCTCTTCTTTTTACATAGCTTTCAAAATAGCTCTCTTTTTACTTAAGTATTTTAAAGCAAATACAAATAATAGATATCTCTATTTCAGATTCATCTAAAAATTTTGAATATTTTCTTTTATAACCACCACGTATATATATCACATCTAATTAAATGAACAATAGTTCCTTAGTATTATCTACTAGTCTATAATTAAAATTTCCTGATTTTCTCAAATATATATATTTCACAGTTGTTCTCTTCAAATCAGGCTCCAAACAATGTCTAAATAATTACATTGAGTTGCCATGTTTCTTACATCTTTTTAAAATCTAATGCAGCTCCCATCCATCCCTCCCCACTTTGTTGTATCATCAACCTGTTGCAAAAAGGAGATGAATGGTTCTATGGAATATCCCACATAATAAATTTGTCTGTCTGCTTTCTGGTAGTTCATATTTTATCAAGAATATTTGTCTTCATAGTAGTGCTAAGCACATCATATATATATATGCAGAAAGCACTCAATGTGTGCTAAGATTTATCAGTTGGTTCAGAAGGTAACAACAGATTTTCCAATGTGAAGTTCACCATCAAAATTTCATCTAATTGTTTAATCCATTGATGACAATTTCTGAATCAATTGCATTTTCAGAAGTTGTAAATTTATGATTTTTCGAATTCCAATATTCCTCCAATATTTATCAATTGTTTTGCAGAAAGAATCTTTTGTCATGTGCTAGGGCAAACTACAGCGGGCAATCCACACCTAGCCTGCTGCCTTTTTTTTTTTTTAAGAAAGTCTTGTTTCCATATCATATATGGCTGCATTTGTGCTTCTTGAGTAATTGTGGCAGAAACCATATGGCCCACAAAGTCAACGATATTTACTGTTTAGCTCTTTACACACAAATTTGCCAGCCTGATTTGTGTCACTTACAGAATGGTAGGGGAGTGCTTATTACCAGTTTTCAGAGTTTTTTAGTTACTTTAGATGGACTCCCAGGGTTTTTTTCCTTTGCCTCTCTCTCAATTTCTCTCTTTCATGAATATTTAAACAGTATTCCATGTCGTTTAGTAAATAGTATTTAATACTCTTTCTGATGTAAAAATTACTCCATACTTGGCCAATAGTTGTCCCTTACTATTGGCTTCTGTGTCTTCTTGACGTGATTTATTGGTCTTTGACAGCTTTCTTGATTTCTGCACAATGAATTTCAGGTTACCTGGTTCATTCATGCCCCAAATCTGGAATTGGCCACTCCTTTAAAGCGTCCAGATTCTTTTTACTTTTGTTGTCTTCTGTCATGTATTCTGTTTACCTCACTTTCACTCTGCACTATTTCTCTTTTCCTAATTTTCATTAGGTTGATATAATTGTTTGCTGCTGGTTTTGGTAATATGGATTTTATTTTTACTTTTCTATTAGTTAATCCTTAGCCTAGTAAACAAATATTGATGCTCCTTTTCCTCATTAGTTTTTTATAAACTTGCACATTTCTATTTTTCTTCTGAAATAAGATAAATACATTAGCATTTTTATTTAATATCTCCACTGCACTTCCATGCAGCTCTTGCCTAGTTGTGAGTATTTTTTTGTTATTATTACTTCCTTATACCACAATAAATTTTATGTACTGACCCTGACTTCTTACATAACTTATAGCAACTTCCTGGATTTATTTCTCTTCTTACTTGGGTAATTTTTTCCAAGAGTGTTTTCAAAGAGAATACTTGCATGGTAAAGCTTCTGTGTCCTGATATGCAGGAAAACACATTTAATGTGCCTCAGATAGTTTAGCTGTGGTATAGCTAAATATAGCATTTACATTTAAATTCATTTTACTTCAAGACTTTAAAATATTTCTAATTGTCTTATCTCAAGTGTTACTGCTGAAGAGTTTAATGACAATAATTATCTTTTATTGTGGTCTCTTTTTCTCTAAAAGCTTTTCAAGTTTTTTACTTTTATACTTTAAAATTTTATACAGTGTATGAATATGTCTGTGTTTGTCTGTGTTTGAATTTTTTCTCTCCTTTTTGTTACTTTGCTATTCTTTGAAATTGGAAGTTTCTTTTCTTTCTTTAATTTGGGTCACTATCTCTTCAAGCACTTTCTTCCTTCCAGTCATTTCTTTTTCTTTTTCCCTGAGACTCATATAAAGGCATACAGTACTTTCATCTTCTATACTTCTTAACATTTCTTCTGTATTTTATTTCTATTTCTTCCCAGTGCCTTTTAAGAGATTCCTCAATCTGACCTTCTAGCAAATAATTTGTTCATTGATTTTATTAGCTAGGTTTGTATCCTAATTACTGAATTCATAGATCATCTTTATCTTTTCTATTTTTAAAAATTCATTATTTTTGGGAATATTTCAAACGTGAATATAGAATGAATCAATATGGATTCCCATGTACCTAACACCAGTTTAAATACTTATTAACTCATGTCCACTCATTTCATTTTTACCCTTATCTAATTTCTCTCTTCCCTTGAATTATTTTGAAGCAAATTGATAACCTCATAATATTTCATAAAATATTCACAAAATATTCATAGATATTTTAGCATGTGTCGCTAAAGATTTGAATTCTTTTCTCTAAGCACAGTCATAATACAATTATCATTTTTTTAAAAATAACATTAATTCCTCATTAATAAAAATACTTAATATTGTTAAGTATCCAAGCAGTATTCACCATTAGTATTTATATCCAATTATCTTTAAAATTATTTTTCAAAGTTTATTTGGTCTAACCGGTATCAAAATAAGGAACATATATTGGTTGATAGATCTCTTTAAATCTATAGATCCATTTCTTAATTTATTTATTGAAGAAATGAGTCATCTTTTTCTGTAGAGTTTCCCACAGTCTGGATTTTCTTGGCTGCATCTCTGTGGGGTTCTTTAAAATTGTCCTTATGATACCTGTATTTGCTGCAAATTTGTGGAATGAGTTAGAAGCTTGAACACTGAATCCTTGAATGTTTATGTTAGAATTTTTGACTAAACTTTGCAATGGACAGTGTTGAATACTTCCATCAAAAGGCTCACAGTGGCCTCTAATTTTGTGATATTAGAAGTTGGTGATCTTCCCGGTGCCTGCCCATGTGGAAAAAAAAAAAGAAGTTGGTGATCATTGTCTGGATTCATAATATCATTAGAAGTTGCAAAATGATGACATTTTAATTCTATCATTTTGTTCTCATTTATTAGCTAAAATAATTCTATAAAGATAAAATTTTCCTTATCAACTCTTTGGTTACCATGAAGTTAGTTCCTATAGGAAAATAAAGGTGATTGTTTGAGTTTTTCCATTTGCTTGCCAGTTTTCTGAGCAATAATTTCAATACCTGGCATCCTTTAAAAGTGACTAATTATGTTTTGTTTTAAGTATACTTATATACTAATGGACTAAATATATTAGATATTTTAAAATCCATTGCAATTCTTATTTCTATTGATGTTCAAATTCCTCATCTTTGGCCACTGAAAGCCTCTTAAATTGGCTCCTGAAAGTTTTTGACTTACCCTCAGAGATTTTTAATAACTTCCTTGTTTGTTGGTTGATATGACAAGGTATTTCAGATCCATTTTATACAATTTCTACTCCAGGTCTCACATCAGACATTCTTTTAAGAGGTGTTTTCTTTGAGTGGAAAATATTACTTTTCATGGGCACTATTGGGTTGTTCTCTCTTTCTAGTCTTAGTAGACAAAACTAAGAAATACATATATTTTTAATAGAAAATACTTTATGTATTCAAAGTGACACTTCTTTTTTTTTTTTTTTTTTTTTTTTTTTTTTTTTTTTAAAGACAGAGAGAAGGAAGGAAGGATAGAAGGAAGGAAGGAAGGAAGAAAGGGAAACATTTTTAAACATTTTCTTGTTTTTTTATTGTATTCTGTTTCTCCGTTTTTTGTTACATGGGCTGGGGCCGGGAATCGAACCGAGGTCCTCCGGCATAGCAGGCAAGCACTTTGCCCGCTGAGCCACCGCGGCCCGCCCCAAAGTGACACTTCTAATATAAGTTCAGGGTTACAGCATTTTTACTTATGTTCATCCATTTGTATTTATTGTATTTCCCTGCCCAACATCCCAGTATCCCTGTATTAACACAATTACTTATTTGCTTTATTCCAAAATATTCCTACAATAGTCATAGAAAAAGAGTATTAGTGCAACTGATGGCAGAATCATTACTATAAACATTTATTAATTACTTTGCATTTCTTTTTTATCCTTATGATATACTACCCTGAGGATGCATAGCCATCCTTCTCTTGTGGAATCATTAGAATGTGTTCCTCTCAGACTGATTATTTCACCAGCTGTATATAAATTAGAATCTTTGGTTTAATTTTGCTTTTGATTATTTTGATTTTTTAAATTATCTAGTTTTAAGTGCCATGCCCAAATCCAATTTATATGACAAAATATATTCAGCGAGTTCCACATCTTATACATGATCATTCGGTCCCTTGTATTCTTTCCCCATAGGTAACTATTTTTGCAAAGTAGGATTACAATCCTACTTTGTTTTCTAAATTTAAAACTGTTTTTTACTGCTTCAGGATACAGAATGTTATTCTCCCTTAAATTTTTAAAGATATTTTTACATTTATTTTATATTTTTGATATTTACTTTCCACTTACATTTATTTGGTCCCAGTTTCAATTGCTCAGTTTGTTGTTCTCCTGTCATTGCACTTAGCCCTCTCCTGGGATATCTAGATCAATCTATCCCAGACTGACCTTTCCTCTCTACACCACTTCATAATAATCCCCTCTCTCCTAGGGATTTCTTAGGGTCTTTAGTTTTTCAGATCATGATACTTTTCTTTTACCTATGTGGCCTATCCAAGTTTGGCTAGTGGAGGGAAGTGGTAGCTCAGCAAATCCAACAGCAACCTCAAGCAGCAGCAAACCAGTTATTTTAAATACAAAGACAACTCGCAAAGACTATCCTAGAGTATTATCCTAGACTATTAGCAACTCTTTGGGGTGGGGAGAAATGGATTTTATTTACTTAGAAATAAATTTTAGAAGTGATTTCCAACCATCCAACTGTAGCTGGGGAAAAAAACCCAATAATTATATTCCCATTAAATAGTTGGTATATTATCCTGTTACTATTTTATAAAAAGAATACATTTGTCCCTGTAAATCAGCGAATTTAAAATGATGGTTTCTTGTATTCTAAAGAATGTTGCATGGTTTATTGCCAAAAGCATGGATTTTTGGAGTAAGACAGATTGAATTAAACTCTAATTCTGTATTTAGAAGCTCTGTGGCTTTATACAGACAAATTGAATAATAATAATAATAATGTCTCATTTATAGCGTTGTGTGAGATAATGGGTAGAGTGCTAAGCGTACTGCCTGGTGTTCAGAAAATACCAGATAAATATTGACTTTTTGTGATGATAATGATGATGATTAATGATGCTGATGATGACTAGGTTGACAGTGATGGTTGAGGTCACACATTTCTCTTCACAGACCTTCAGTTTTATAATGAAAGATAATATATAAAGAAGACTGACTACTGAACATATATAAAATATCAGAAATACATCTATCCAGGAAAATTAGGGAGACAAATGTTACAGCTTATATTCTTGTATCTGAAAGGAGAACCTGAAGTGAATACTTTGGCTTTAAGAATATCATAATTTATGCTACCTAAGATTTTTAAGAAGATACCAGATTTCTGACAATTTTGTTCTTGTTTGAATTGAATAAAAATGCTGACATGAGAAAGATAAATCTCATTTTACTTTCATTTGACTTAACATATAACAACTCCTTGTTATCTGTTTAAAACCTGAGCTGTGATTAAATCTTAGCTTTGAATTCTTTGTGCATTTTCTATTCACATATTTTGCTCTTCCGGTGTCCACAGTTGCACTTTGCAGAGATTGGGTTGTAGTTAGGTACCCCAAATGTACTGTATTGAAGTCCTTCCCTTTTGGTCATCCCAAAACTCATGCTTTCTGGAATTTGGAATTTTCTTAATCCCTATTCTTGTAACTTTTCATAGTTCTCCAAAGTATGACCAAGGATTAGTGTCCACTTAGTTTACCTCCATTCATTTAAACAAGGTCGTAGGATTGCCGTGGGGAAGAATGAAAGTGGTTCAGAGCTGGAGGAAACGTGACAGTGGTGTGATGGAGGTCCTGAATGCTGCTTGCTGGGTCCACACATGTCTGGGGATACTGCCTTTCCTGCTTCCTAGCCTGCCTTTTGGAGAGATGAACCTCAGGAGAGAAGCAATAAGAATGTGACTTTGATTCAGATTCAAAATTCCCAATAGTAAAAGTTGATTACCTTGCTTTATAAGGGAATAAATCAAGTTCTGCAGAGAACCATTGTACCTCTGCTTAAGAGTAAGTGCCCTAACATAGTTCCAAATATCTAGATTCAGTACTACATGCTTCAATTGTGCTATATCTGTATGACATATGATAGACATGCTTAACCAAAACTTGCTTCCTCTATTTTTTCCGTGATTTCAAACTGAGCTGATAAATTCTTCCACTCACTTACTGAACACACATTTATGAAGTGCTTACTGTGTGCAAGTATTTGTACTTGGAAATCAGAATCCACTTGGAAAACTTAAAATCAATCTTGCAGAGATCTCAAATGGATCCAGGCATTTCTGTTTACTGTAGTAAAAGTGTTTTACCCTTTACAACACACAAAGCTGCTCCCTATAGCAGAATAGTTAACTATATATATATATATATATATATATATAAAGTTCTCCCAGAGTTAGCTAGCATTGGAAGGATTTCATCCAAATTTCCCATGACCAGTAATAGGAATTTCACTCTCTAGGAAAAGAGATGAAATCCATGGCTATGGAATAGAACAAACACAGTTGATCTATAAAATATGGTATTGATACTGTATTCTAACCAACTGAGATAACTGCTCTCATTCTTTGAAAAGAAGAGAAAACAATGGATTTCACAAATTTCAAAAGATTCCAGAGATTTCAACAACCAAACATTTCAGGGCCAACCAGGAAATGACTGTATTCATTTTGTAGCTGTTAATCTGAAACTGCATTTAGGAGGTTATTTTATGTTTTAAAGTTTAGTGTTCTGACCTATCTTGCTTCTTAATGCAAACATGCTAAAAGTTTGAAACAAACCTATTATCATCGCTGGTAAATAAGCACTCAGACCTGACCTGGATGTGCCAATAAACTCCATTCTCCACAGTGATCCGACACAGCAACGTCTGACCGTGGAAGGTGTCTAGCCGCATTTACAGACTGTACAATCTAATTTCTCCTTCTGCAAATGTTGATTAAACTAAAAGAGGGTCCCTTCAAATCTAATTCAATAGCACTGTCTCCTCTCCTGAAAGGCTGGAGGATGATCTCACTATCATCTGAGGCCATTTCCTTTCCCTGCTGCAACCGCCCCAGCTGGCCATCTGGCCTGGACTCTGGATTGGTCTGGCAGCTTTTCTGTCACCCTCACTCTTTTGACAGTGAGTGTGAGAGGTAAAGCTGGGAGGGGCATCTGGACAGCACATGACTGCCTTATTTCTTGGAGGATCCAGGTAAACTCTAACTGCTGCCCATGAGCAGGGGAACCTGTCTGCCCTGATTGTCCATTGTCCAGCATTACTAACAGGTGACTGAGTCATTTATGAGCAACATGACCTGGTGAACAGATGAAAAAAACAAGATTCTTCTTTTTAGCCCTGCAATCTTTGACTTTTAATACTGTCATTACATAGCTGATCTGGGGAAATCATGGAGACATGGCTTTTATTTGCAGTGGATGAAATATTTTCAGAATACCAACCAACCTAAGCCTTGAATCAAATCTGAGTGTGTACCACTAATGCTATCTTTTCTCAGTTCTGAGGGTAGTCCCTGCTTTAGCCTCTCTTGGCATTTTAGGGTTAGAATTCTGACTGAATTGTGGGAAATAGAAGACAAAATTGAGCATTGTGCTGCCTTTGTTGAATTCCACTTAGGGTTAATTATTGCTAATTATGCAGCAGCAATTCTATCCAATTCTGTATCTGAACACAGGGGAAGAAAGACATAGGGAGGCTCCAGAATAAGAAAAATTCCAACAGAATAGCAGATCACAGCCCACATGTAAGACTGGGAGTCTTCAATTTTTATTTCATTTTCATTTTATTTATTTATTTTATATTTTGTTCTCATAAGGAATAAAAATCAGTTAGCAGATGCAACAAAATGCAACATTCTGTTGTGAACATGTGAGAGAGATTTAATTGACTATGCTGGGTAGAAGTTTAAGTCTTATTTCTGAGAGAAAAAAGTAAATCCAATCACCGATGATGTGAAAAGAAAGGAAAGGAGAGTGAAGATGGAAAAGAGCTCCACAGCCTGGTCCTGATTGGTGTTAAAAAAGAATTCATTGACAAATCAGTGACTCAATATCAGGTATTCGGCAATTTGGGTTTTAAATGTCGTGTGGTAATGTAGCTTACTTGGACAGAAGCAGTAAGTCTCGTTTATCAGAACTGTAAGTGTTCCTATTCTTTTGTATTGCATATTTATTTATATGACTTCCCAAATCAAGTGTATGAGAAATAAAGCTTAGGCACAATTAATTAGTGAATCTACTTTACCTGAATTAGTGTTAAGGGTGCGATGTATTTACTTTTTAAAATTTTAATGCACAAGAGGAGAAAAGTATGCGTGGATAGAGACAAGAACATGCTTATTCATAGACTGTGGGGAGGGGGGTGAGTACATAGGTTTTGAATTCAGTGCTTCTTTCTCATCACTCTTCTCTTTCTACCTTTACTCCAACATGGCCCTGGGCCCTAGATTCAACTAGTTCACAGGAGAGAGGACTGCAATGTGAAGGGAACACTCTTGTCTTGTTTTGTTTCCCTGAACCAAACTGAGTAATCGATTTATGTGAAAGTTTGACAGTGTTCACTCACGTCTTCCTGTTTACAATGAAGACAAGAAAAGGCAAGTCAGCTTCGCTTGGGGTGTAGATGGAACATATGTGAGTGACAGAACTGAAGGACATTCACAAACAAACATAGCAACAACGTTTGCCAATTACAGTGGCTCCAGCTGAGTACCTAAATGGGGAAAGAAAGTGATGTAGAAGAGAGTTGTGAATGCTGCAGAGCCAGGCAAAGATAGTTTTGAGGAAGGTGTAGATTTTAAATGAGGTTTCACACCCTAAGGAAGGAGTTTTCCTCTACATGAATAAGTAAACACCCATTTAGTGACAACTATCTGCTAATGTGTTATGAGCTTTTCTATTCACTACCCCTTTTAATCTTTACAATAGTGCCACCATATAAGGTTTATTAGGCACACAATACAGAGTAGGAAGTGTGGACTTGCTATGTAGGTTTAATAGCTTGAAATTGGTGCCCAGGTGTTGGCCCTTGGAGCCCACTCTTCCTTTCCGCTTGCATTTCACTGCAGTGGCCTGTCTTTATAAATCCACTTAGAGGCAGTGCCAGCTTTGGAAAATGTAAGGACGAGGACCTTTTTTTCTGACTCCAGGGCACCTAGTACTTTCTATAGCTCTTGATGTCATTATTATGGTTGCGTGCCAACTTCACTTCTGCTGGCCACAGTAGCCATGGAAAGATGTTTGTATACCCTCGTTCCCCTGTGCAGGAATGAATGGAACTTGGTAAACTGATTCATGTTCTCCTTTTCTCTTCTGAGCAAGCGGCTCATCTTCCTCTAAGCTTTCACCTCCAAGGATCTGTACAGCATGTGGCTGCGGCAGCTCTACGAATCTTCTGTCACACAACGAGGGAGAAAAAACAGAGGCTGACACGATATTCATATTAGGTAAATCTTTCCCCGGCTAGTACTTTCTATCCAAGGATTACTTTGTGAATACAGATTTCTTTAGAAAGTGATTGATCTGAACATCTGGGAGCTCCTGCATTGACATTAGCTACTTCTAATTACTATAATGTGGTTCCATTCTGATTTCATGCGAGCACTGCAATCTTCACGCACAAACTATTGATTAATTACACATTAATTTAGGGCATTTGAGAGTATTGGGTGAGTGCATTTGTGGTTCCCTAGGATTTTCTGCGTTATTTTCCCTGTTTGAATTTTCCTTGTTCCTTCACCTCCTCCCACCCACTGGCATTCCAATTAGTCTCTCCAGCATTCACTTTATAAATAGAAAATTAGAATTGTGCTTTACCATTTATCTGTTGACTTACATGAGGACTTGGGAGAGTGGCTGGTGTGAATGATGACTCATAAGAACGTTATTCTTTTTTTTTTTTCAGAACTAAATAGTCTCATTGAAATGCATTCAGATGTAAGGACGGTGTTTATAAATACCCAGGGCCTGTTGGGGTAGCAGATTGTTTACACGTGGGCACACACATGTGGCTTGTTACTGCAGGGCAGCACATTCCTCCCGGAGAGGCTCTGTTGTTAGGTATGTTTGAAATTGTAAATAAGTACAGAACAACAGCTGTAATGCGCCCAATCCAGTGGTGGCAAAAGGTGAATAAAATTACTCCCTTTGGGAAGTAAAATGCTCATTTAGTGGAGGGAAATTATCATTTCCAAGAAGAACATTTGGCTTCCTGAGAGTAAAAGTGGCAGCACAGCTTGATAATAACAACTTGGGCTAAAATAATACCCTTTTGCCTCTGAAATCTGAGCTTTTTTCCCCTAAATTTATCTTTACAACATCTTTGCAAAGTAGGTAGGCTCAGGTCTTATTGGCCATCATTTACAGATGGAGAGACTGATTCGTCCTTATAATCCCAGAAATCAATCTCTATACCCGAGTTTTTCAAACTTGGCACCATTGATAGATACTGGGGGCTAGGTAATTCTTTGTTGTGGGGATTGTCTGATGCACTGTAGGATGTTTAGCAACATCCCAGGCCAGTAACATGTGCACCCTCATTGTTAAAACCAAAAATGTCTCTAGATATTGTCAAATGTCCCCAGGCAGCAAAATTGTTTCAAGTTGAAAACCACCAATCTTTTTTTTTTGTCGACTTGGGTAATCTACATAGCCTATAGGAAACCTTATAAAAATTTTTGAAATCACACATTTCCTTTGAACATTCATAATTTCTCTATCTGTAATAATGGCATTTATGTAGTATTCACTGTTGTAAAGCCTTTATATATAATGATTCCTTTAATAGTTCTAATAGCAATCCTATTTTAATCTTGTTTTACATATAAGAAAATATGTAAAAGTGACAGAGAGATAGTTCACTTGTCCAAGTTTGCACAGTTATGAAGCAGGGTTGGCATTATGGGCATGTGATTGCTGCAATTGTACAATGTCCTGTGATTCAAAGGGCTTGGTTAAATACTCCGTTGAGGACTGTACTGGAATTCTTAATAATTTTTAAAAAGGAGTCCCACATTCTCATATGCACTGCACCCCACAAATTATATAGCCAGTCTTGCTAGAAGTGAGAAAGCTAGACTTTGAGTCCACAAACTCTGAAGACTATATGTTTAATCTCTTCATTATACAGCTTCTCATTCTTTCACTTGTTCATCCACTCATTTATTCACTCAGTACAATGTATTGCAAGTTTATCATGAGCCAGGCACTACGCTTGGCAGTGAGGGAGCAATAGGGACACAGCAGATGCTGTGCCTTCTTTCATGAGACAAGTCGTCTCAGGAGGGTCACAGGCCAGAAAACAAGCATTTGAAATTCAGCCTGGGATACATTATGATAGGAAAAGCCCTGATTGCCATGAGAATATATAGAAGACCACTTACCATAGTCTATGGGGACCAGGGAGTGTTTATAAACTGAGACATAAGGGCTGAATGTGAGAAACACAATAAAAAATGGAGGACAAATATGGACTGCCCAAAGGAAATGGCAGTGCAAACATCAAGAAGTAAGGGAAAGTATGACACAATTAGGGAATTAAAAACAGCTTGGCATGGATAGAATATTGAATTAGTCAGCTATGACTGTTAGGCCAAAATCAAAACTGTATGATTTTAGTGGATTATTACAACAAAGGCTTATTTCTCACTCATGTTGCAAATCAGTTGCTATTGAGCTGTGGTTCTACTCCATCAGTTTTCATTTTAGAACCAAGGCTGGAGGAGCCATTCCTAATTGGGGCATGACAGTAAGGAATTGGGACAGTGGGAAAAGAGAAAAAGACTGAATCGCCAGGCTCATTCCCATTGGCTCATATCCCATTGGCCAAAGCAAGCCATTTGTGGCCAAGCCTGTCAATGAGTGGAGTAGGAAAGTGTTTTCCTCCCCTGTGGAGGCAATACTAGTCACATGGCAATGGGTCGAGTTGTTATGTTACTCTTAAAGGGAGGTCAGTGACTAATCGAGAATAAACGTAGATTACCATGTGAGAATGAGAAGGGAGGAATGACAAGAGAAGTTTTGGAAACAAGCAGTAGCTAGGATAGGTAAAGTCTTATTGATCATGCTAATCCTTTACACATTAATTCATTAGTCCTTTCTCTACTTTCTATTAGGTCCTAAGTGTCCAATTGAAAATCTGCTTTCAGACAATAACAATGATAACAACTGCAACAACCAAAACAAAACAAACCTGATAAACTTAGTATATATTACACTACAAACGACTCAAATAGATGACTTATATTTTTATAAAAGAAGGGTAGGAATCAATACTCACAGAATGTCAGGTAACAATGTACTGGTGAAGGGTGATTTTTAATTTTTTTTCTGTGGAGAAAGAGATTTCTTGAGGCCTTGGAAACTTTGTTGACTTTTAAGTCTGGTTCTACTGATTAAGAGCAATCCAAATATGCTCATTGAGTGCAATATTTACTGCTGACTTTATTGGTAATTGTCACATTCACATCTTTGCAATACAATGGGAACTGATGAGGGGTCTTTGGAAGAGTGCAAATCATGACATCTGTTAGACCTGCATTTTACTTCCAATTATTTCAGCTAATATCTTTGTGAATTTGGGCAAATTATATAACATCTTTTACAATGGTATTTTAATATTTTCTGAGAACCACAAATCCAATAACAAGAACAACTAGCTTTTACTGAGTACTTCTTGTATGCCAGGCACAGGGCTAAGAAATATATATTCATTATGGTGTTTAAACTTTGTTACAGCTCTATGAGATAGACACTATAATTTTAGAAAGAGGAAAATTGAGAATTATAGAGTTTAATTTGCTCAAGGAGAAACATTTATTAAGGCACAGAACCCAAAAATGAACCCAAATATGTGATAACAAAAGCTCAACTCTTCATTACCACATACAGGAATAGCAATTATAAAATAATTATAGTAAGCTAGGCATCATTCTAAATTCTTTAAAAGAATGAATTCATTTTATTCTCACAAATTCTCATTGGGGAATATCTCTTATGCTATATTTTTTCATAAGTACATTTGAAAAGGAATCTCAGGTTTAATATTGTATGCATCTGAGTATGTGTGTATATATCTACTTACCTGTGTATCTCTCTTTTTTGGTCTTCATTCTATTCTTGGTCTATGATTGTAAGTAAGTGAGGTACATTAGGCTGTCCAATGTATTAGATGGTACAGTTTGCAATGGAAAATGCTTACTTGCAAGTTTAGGAAACTTTTCCTAAGAACTTTTTCATAAGAAACCTATTAGCATTGTCCTAAATTAAGAATAAACAAGCTTTGAGTGAGGATATAAGATCTTTGCTCTCAAATCTAAAATATAAACATTATAAAATAGATTTTACCATGTATTTTGACTTTTCAATGGCCTCTTTTTACTCTTCCTGGTGTCTTGACTATATTCTGGATACTTGAAACATTAGGTAAAATGACCTATGGATAAGTGAATTACTAATGTAGATTATTTTCACAACATGGTCCTACCTTTATTTCTGCAATTTTCCCCACAGGTTCAAGTTCAGCCCAAATATATTTCTCTTTTGCCCTTTTT